>NC_051067.1:19730767-20058267 GCF_004664715.2 Peromyscus leucopus
ATGGCTTTCTTCATCCCTGAGAGGAATAGGGGAGCCGGGGTCACACCAGCAGGAGACCTGAGGCAATTTAGTACTGTGGCCTGTGGGTTTCTCCCCATGGGGGTAGTGCATATTGAAAAAGCCTCCCCCTAGGAGATGTTTTGTAAGAACACATTCAAAAAATATGTAGCCTAGATCTGCCTTGGGAATGGCGAGGAAGTCAATGCTGGTGGTTGGGCAGGAGGTATCCTCTTTCAGGAGCTGAGTTCTGCTCCTTTAGGATTTGCTTGGTTTCTAGTAACAGAAATTCAAGTTGATGTTTCCTCAATTAGGAAAGGGGGTGCATGGCTGGTGTGTGAACTGCCTCACTGCAGACATAGTTTTAGGCACAGCTGCAAAAGGAGGTGCAGCGGTGATTGAACACTTAGTTGGTCTCTTTCTCTTCCCATGTGGATTGATTTCCACACTGCCTTCCTTGCCTCCTTCTTGTTTGCCAGAAGGCTGCCAGCTACTGGGAATACAGACTTCAAGGTTTAAGTCCAGGGTGGGAGAGATTCAGTAGAGTGCTTGCCTCGCAAGCATGCAGACCCAAGTTTGGCTCCCAGAATTCATGTAGAAAGTGGAGTCAGGTGGAGTTGCATAGACTTGTAGTCTCGGCAATGCTGAGATTGGAGGTGGAGATAGGCAGTTCCCAGAAGCCCGCTGGCCAGCTAGCTTGTCTGTCTGGCAAAGTTCCAGGTCAATGACAGAACCTGTCTCAAACACAAAGTGGAAGGTGTCCGAGGAGTGATACTTGAGGTTGTCCTCTGCACTCTAAACACACATGCATGCATGTGCACATGCATCTACACACACACACACACACACACACACACCCATAGTCATGGTCAGAATCTACTTTCTAACCACATGCATGCATGTGCACATGCATCTACACACACACACACACACACACACACACACACACACACACACACACCTAGTCATGGTCAGAATCTACTTTCTAACCACTAATGGGAGCTTGGAGCTTGCCTCTTGGTGCTACTCTGTAATCCTCATGGCTATGCAGGGGCCGATAGCAAGACATATGTTTGACTGTAGATATGGGGGGTGGGGGGGGCTTGTCTAGCAGGCAAGATGAATGGCAGGTTCTGACTCAAGCAGACCCGAGATTGCATTTTTCACAAGCTCCCAAACAGTGCAAATTTTGCTGGTGTGAGGACAGACCTCATCTAGGCAACCACTGCCCACCCCTGCATCCTAATGGTGACCTCAGCTTCAACTGAGCATTGACAAGAGCTCAGAGTCAGAGTAGGCAGAAGGGGAGAGTGTTCTCTTAAGGAAAGCATTGTTGTAATCACATTGGGAGACAGTTTAAATTATGATGGTAAATGCAGTATATTATGTCTCCAAGGTTTGCCTGTTGTTAACTATAACATAAAATCAGTCAGTGATGTTTCAGATTGCCTGAGTTTATCTGTGTCTCGGTAGTAACCCTTGTAGCAAGGGAAGAAGTGACCTTCGGATGAAAGATGAAAGATTAATACTCTTAAACATTTGCATGTCATTATCATCATTACTATCAATTATTAATTGAGGAAGGACTGACATGTGCTCAATGTGGATAGAGATTTTGTTTAAGCACCAGCCCAGAGAGACCTGGAAAGGAAACCAACAGAGAAGCATGAATTATAAATAGAGATCTTGCTGTAAGAGGCTGAGGGAAGGATGAATGCCCTGGATGGGGAAGGGGCCTGAAGGCTGCAGCTTCCGGAACTGCAGAGTGGGGTTAATGTGTGACTTGGGAGTCAGTGCAAAGTGCCCTTTTAATGCTCGCTAGGGACCAGCCTCCATGCCTTTCCTGAGAGAGGGTCAATGTCAGGGCAGGACCACAAATCTGCATATCTTCAGAGGAACTTACTTATTTATATACGTAGAAAATCAAAACATAGAATGGCAAGAATTTCGTCTTGGGAGCTAGGAAGAAAGGTATTGAGTAAGAGCATTGGTGGCAACCATGAGCACATGAGTTCAAATCCCCGGCACCTACATAAAGAGCATGGCTGCGCATCCTGTAACACCTGCATTGAGGGACAGAGAAAGGAGGAACAGATGCATTTTATGACATAGACTTAGGCCTGCACATCACCTAATTCATTGATAAACTGATGATCAGATACACCATTCTGGAAAACACTCATTTAGAATGCAGCAGGTGAAAGGATTGGTTGCATAATTTACATATTTGGATATCAACATGCAATAAGCAATAGTAATAATCACAACAATCCCTGCTGGTTCTAGAATGTTCCCCAGAGGAGAACTGTAATTAGAAAGGAAGGCAGCATTAGGTTTGGACTCTTAGCGTTCTTTACCTGTTCTCTCAGCATCCCTTTCCTTGCTTTCTCAGCATTCTGATGGATTCTGGCCATGGCAGACAAATCTTTCTGTGTTTGTCTTCCTCCTTCTTCCCTTATCTGCACTGTGATAGCTCTTACAGCCTGAGCTGTTAGCCTCTTTGCTGCTGGGGATCCGGTATTACAAAAGCTCCCCATCTGCGTCAGGTGAGTCCCATGGTGCTCTTGTTACATCTCCTTGGTGGAAGGACCGTCAATATATTTGTATAGGGTGAGGAAATGTCTCCTCTGCCTTATGAGGGTCATGAACTCATAATATATTGTTAGTGAAGAAACATGTATAAGGTACACGGAAGAAAGCTAGCCTCTTGATAACTAAGTCAGACGCAGGAGCTCACATTCCTTCTTCACAGGAAAGAAAGGTGTGGAAATGGAGGCAATTTTGTGGGGTAGTACGTGATCTTCAGAGAGCTGAGTAGGTCCAAAGAACATAGGAGTTTGTAAATGATTCTTTCAGGAAATTGAGTAGCTGGAGAACACACAGTAGCTGGTGATGAAGCCTGTCCTCCCATGATAGGAGTTTAATCGATCCTGACCAAGGAAGTCCCAGGAAAGGAACTGAAGGCTGTTTGTTTCTTTGTGGTTGGGAGCCTTTTAGGTACTAAAGGAATGTCTGAGAGTTTTCCTTTGTACTTGGAAAAGGAGAACAAAGGAAGGGTGGAGAGACACAGCTCAAGCCTTCTGGGTCCCTTTGGTTTAAGAACTCAGCAGGTCAGAGCAGCACACTTGGTGTGTTGTTTGTGGTCTCCCAACATTAGCTGGAGCAAAGTGAGCCATCCAGGATGTTTCCGAAGCTGTCCATCCATTTTCTGTAGCAGCTCTCTCCTATTCCCAAACATTCTGGGCTCCATAGTTCCATAGTCGAGAAGTTAAATCAGGGTAATGCTAGTCCCAGTTTTATTGGTTTGAGTTTTTTTTTTTTTTGTTTGTTTTTTGTTTTTTGTTTTTTTTAGACAATCCAAGGATCAGCCGTTAGCAAGATGCCTCCTGCTCTTTGTATTTCAGGATTCAAATGCTCTCTTCATAGGTACTTTGCTTGGCTTTCTCTTTCTTTATATCATTGGGCATTCTAGGTTTTCTGTTTCTTTTGAGACCATGTCTTGTAACAGTCCAGGCTGACTTCAAACTCATGGTCTGTCTGCCTCAGCCTCTCTAGTGCTGGATAACAATGGGCTTCGCAATGTATTTTAAGGAGCATATTTTTTTTTGCGCAGAAGTCAGTATGATAGGATACTCCAAATCAATCCAGTTGTCTATATTTGATTTGAGGATGGCAAGTGATCAATGGGAAACAGGGCATTGTGGGTCATTGTACCCCACAGTACTGGCTGGAAGTCCAACTGGCTTTTACAAACAAGGGAAGAAAACATGGTCCCAGAAACTTTAGAAGGAGCTCTCATCCTGCTTCATGATGTCCTCATGTCCTGATCTTTGACCCTTCATGGTGCTAAGCACAGTCTCACCACAGCAATCAACTGTGATTTCTCTTGATAGACAGCCAACTTTCCCAATCAAAGCTCTGCTGGCCTCTTTTGCCTGCACAGTCACAAAGTTAAGTACAGTATCTGGCCTAAGTAGATGCTCACAGCATATGCACTAGATTTATTTATTTGTCTTTTTAGAATGGAGAGGGTGGATTTTTTGATTTTTACAGTAGTGATCCATTAAACTGGGACGGCTAGGGCTTAGCAGGTGGGTGTGCTTGCCACCAAGCATGAGGACCTAAATTCGATCCCTGGAGTGTCACACAGTAGGAGAGAACCAACTTCTACAAGTTGTCTTCTCGTCTCCACATGTATGATCTGGCATATATATATATATACATACACACATATATAAGCACACAAAATAAAAACAAAAAAAATTTTCAAAGAATGAATTTTCCTTCCTCTTCTTCCTTTAAAATGTTTGCATATCGAGAGATTCTGTGAACATTCTTTTCATTTTGTCTCAGTTTCTTTTTTATTGTAGTAAAAGTCACATAATAGAACATTTAACACTATAACCACAGTTTTTTAATTAAGAAGAATTTTCTTTTGTTAATTAGTTGTGTTTGATTTTTCAATGAAGAATCATGTTTATAATGAGTTTGGTCATTTTCACACCCACCCAACCACCCACTGCCTTTTCTTAATCCTTGCATTTGTTGAAACAGTTCTTCTCAACACCCCCTTCTACACTGATGTCTTTTTTGAACCCTCTTGAATGCCTTTGTGTGTCTGTAGACAGAGTATATACCTAGGAACATAATGATTGGGCTGTAGGTTACGTTCAGTGTTTAGTGGATGTCTTAGTTAGGGTTTTTATTACTGTGAAGAGACACCATAACCACAGCCTAGACCTAAGCTGTTCTTCAATTCTTTTTCACAAGTTGAAAGCTTAGCTGGAGGGGGGTCTTATCCTGAGGTCACCACTCCCTTTACTTCATTTCTCAGTCTGTTTATCTCCTTGAACACAGGACTTAGCTCCATTCCACTTCCTGGTACCCCTTTCCTCCTCAAATTGTACATTTTGTATTTTTCCTTCCCCACCTTCTCCTTTTCATTATATATCTTCATCAGTATTAACACTAATAACCACACAACAGAATCAATACTAAGCTGGTTTGAGATTTTCTTTGCTAATGCAATTAATCCAAAACTCTTCTTTTTAGCCTCAGGCAGACTTTTTGGACAAAGGCAAAAAGCAGCCACATTCTTCACCAAAATATCAAGAACAATTTCTAGGCAATGTACTGAAATTCTCCTTTGAAACCTATTGAGCCAGTACCACACAGTTCAAGTCACCCTCAGTACCACTTCTTCCATGTTCCTCCTAATACAGCCCAGTAAGCCCCACTCAAAATGTTCAACTGCTTTTCTAATCCAAACTCCGAAAGTCCACATTCCTCCAAACCAAAGCATGGTCAAGCTTATCACAGCAATGCCCCAAGCCCTGGTATCAACTTCTGTCTTAGTTAAGGTCTCTATTGGTGTGGAGAGACACCATAACTACAGCAATTTTTATTAAAAAAAAAAAAAAACATTTTAAAACTGCCTTACAGTTTCAAAGGTTTAGTACTATCAGCATGGCAAGAAGCATGGTGGTGTGCAGGCAGACATGGTACTGGAGAAGGAGCTGAGAGTTATACATCTTGATCTGCAGGCAGCAGAAGGAGTCTGCCACACTGGGTGTTGCTTGAGCATATATGAGACCTCAAAGCCCACTTCCACAGTGACACACTTCTTCCAACGAGGCCACACCCACTGTAACAAGGCCATGCCTCCTAACAGTGCCATTTTGTGGGCTAAGCATTCAAACCTATGAGTCCATGGGGGTCATACCTCTTCAAACCACCACAGTAGACATTTCCAGCTTTCCAATTGGCTACACAACAGTTTTGGAGTGGTTTTTCTTATAGTGAAACTGATGAATACAGGGTAGAAGACATTTTAAAATTCTATAGCCATTTGCATGTGTCTCTGAGATTTTTGCCTGTAATACTGGCATTTGATGTTTTTCTATTGTTTTTTTGAAAGTTGAAAGGAGAATTTTCAAATTTAGATGGGACTTCAGGCCTAGGAATGTTGCGTTCTTACTTAAACCATTATGAATTTTTTTGGGGGCGTGGGATATGGTACCAGAGCCCTTTCTTCAGATGAAGTCTGAGAGAGGGAAAGCTCAGGTGTGTGACAGGAACTGCAGGGGACACAATAGTGGGACAGATGAAGACCTCTGTGCAGTTTACTCAAACATTGAGCCCACTCTCTGTGCAGAGTTACAGAACAAAGGTAATGAGTGAGCCAGGAGGAGTCCTCACAGGTACCTCACAGACATCAGCTGCAAGATGACCATAGAAGTCAGATTCTCAGACCCGTTCATTCATACAACTTGAAAGGGTTACAACAGGCATTGTAGTCTTCTCTTCCCTTCATGCTTTCTTACTCAGGAGAGACTTCTCATGACCTTCTCTGTGATTACAGCAGGCTTTCAGATTGTTTTGATTCCCTGAAGAAAGTGCACACACCAGAGATCACACAACTTGAATGTGTAATGCGCGCGTGTGCAAGGCTATTGGCACGTGCCTTTTGTCCAAACGTTCAACAACATCCTGTCTTCTGCCCTGAACTCAGCGACATAAGAACACTTGAAGGTTTTTTTTTTTTTTCCTAAATGGAAAGATTTTGCAGAAAGCTTTATTTAACACAGCTGGCCAGACATGTTTAGTTTCTAGTGCTGAAGCCCAACCCTCCTCCTGCTCAGGGAAGCACTTTGCTGGCTCCTTCCACACCTACCTCACCCCCCTGCTTCTCCAGACTCCACAGGGCCGTTAAATGTAGAGGTTTCTTTCTCTGCCTTCTCCTTTATTTCTCCCAGATCTCCCTGCCCAAAGCTGTATTTCTTTCTTGCCATCTGCTTCGCCTCCCTCTCCTCTCACCTAATCCCCAGCTTCCTTCTCTCTAATTATCCCCAACAGGAGAGACTCACAATCTGTAGGTAGAAGGATCTAAAAGATATAAGCAAGTGAATTTTCATTCAATGTAATTTACCAATGGGATGAGTTCATAAGTATGTAAGTGGGGAGGGAAATTTTTGGACTATTACACTCTTTTTACAAATGAGTGTAATAGTCCACTATTTGGTGGGACCTTCAGGCAGTACACTTGATGAAAAGCTTTTGTGAAAGTCTGAGTAGTTATATATGCACTTTAGCAATAATACTATGAGGGATGGAGAGTTGGCTCAGCAGCTAAAAAACTGGCTGCTCTTTCAGAGGACACAGGTTCAATTCCCAGCACCCACATGGCAGCTCATAACTGTCTGTAATTCTAGTTCCAGGGGATCTGATACCTTCACACCAACGCACATAAAATAAAAGTTAAATAAATTACTAAAAAAGAGTAATACTGTGTTTTTTACTATTTGTGGAAAGATATACTTGTTTCCAGATTGAGAAAAGGTCTTTTTAAATATTCATTTGGGCTTGAGTGATTGTGTTTCTCTGGAAAAACTTGTGAATTAGTGATGTTTGGGAAGTATCAGATTGTTCCTGCTCATTAATTCTGAACGTTTTATAAGAGGCCTCTTTTTTCCAGCAGACCCTGAAAAGCAGAATTAAGTACATGATCTATCAAGCCACCATGTAAACATGGGGTAGGGTTAAAATATATATGTACAGTAGCCTGTAACAATGGCTTCCAAGGGATGCCCTACATTTCCAGGGGTCCCTAAGTCACGTTGAATGTGTCCATGCAGTAAAAACTATTTTTATAGGTGTACCAAGGTGCTGCTTGCCTTTTCTCACAGATGTTGACTGCTGCATTGTTGATGCAAAAGTGACACTGCGTGAAACCTGGTATCTTAAGGGTGTCCTAGGCAGTGGTACCTGGCTGCAAGAGTGAATACCGAATGTACCATCAGACTCACAATGGAAAGAAGAGCCAGTGTCACCCACAGACAGAAGAGCAGCACATTAAATCTCACCCTTTCATATCTTTGGGATATTCTGTGATCAGATGGTAGTCATGGGTCAATATTTCTTCAGTTTAGCAGACATCATGGTCGACTGATTCATAGAAAAATGCTAGCCACATTTTTCACCCAATGGGACAACTTTGTTTTGTTTTTTGAGACCAGCCTTGGCTACATAACACATTCAAGGCTAGCTTGGGCTACCTGAGAGAATCTGTCTCAAAAAAAAAAAAAAAAAAGTCATAATGATACCTTATGTGCTAATTTTAAAGTATTTAAAATGTTTTTTAAAGAGGCATTCCTGTTCTCATCAAGTGGCCATGTATAGTGTGTGTGGGGGGGCACTAACAGGGGAGTAGGGGACAACAGGTTCTTTATGCTGCAAAACTTTTAGTGGTGGGGGTGGGGTGGGGGTGGATGGGGAGGGGGTAATAAGGACTGTTCCAAAGCTGAAGTTGATCCTAGTGTATTACACAGAACTTTCTGGCTTTTTTTTTTTTCTGTGAAAATAAAGACTGAATAAAACTGCTGATTGGGACAGAAATGAAGAGAGAGTACAAATATTGGCAGTGATTTAAAGTCAGGTGCTCTGAGTCTCCTTTTCTGCTATGGAACAATGCTTTTCTACACTATGAATATGTATTACTCTCATTGATTAATAAAAAGCTGACAGGCCAGGCGGTGGTGGTGCATGCCTTTAATCCCAGCACTTGGGAGGCAGAGCTAGGTAGATCTCTGTGAGTTCAAGGTCACGGACAGGCGCCAAAACTACATAGAGAAACCCTGTCTTGAAAAACAAAAAAACAAAAAACAAAACAAACAAACAAACAAAAACCTGACAGGCTGATAGTTGGCAGGAAGTTAGGCGGGAAAGCCAAACTGAGAATGATGGGAAGAAGGGCAGAGTCAGGGGAGTCGAGTGAGACCCCAGCCAGCCACCAAACAAGCAGGATATGTAAAAAAAAAAATGAGGTAACAAGCCATAAGCCATGTGGCAAAGCATAAATAGAAATATGGGTTAATTTAAAATATAAGAGCTAGTGAGTAATAAGCCTGAGCTATTGGCCGAGCATTTACAATTCATAGTCAGCCTCTGAGTTGGTTATTTGGGATCAGGCGGTCAGGACAGAAAATGTCTGTTTACACTTTTCAGGGTGCATTGTTGCAGCAAACCTCTCAGAGGGCCACAGAGGGCCCTGTGGCTTCTGCCTCCTGGCATTCAGACCCCATGAAAGCCTCTCACCTTGAGCATGAGCTGGGCTGAGTGGCTGGTACCTCATCTATACTGTAGCCCAGGGATGGAATATCATACCTGAGGCTAGATTACAGCAATGCCAAGGTGTCTCCCACTGGCCTGGTATTGCTCCTGCTGCTCTATGAGCCCCAGGCTATGAAAGACCACTTCCTGACAGCAACCACGACAGTAAGTTAAGAGTGGATTTTCCTTTACCTCACCCTTGCCAACAGACAAAAATCCCCACCACAGTCTGGAATTTGTGCTCCTCTTTGGTGGCCTTGTAAGAGGGAGAGGTACCTACCTGGGCCACATCTGAATTTTTGACCCACAGAAATTGTGAAATAATAAGTGTTTATTGTTTAAACTGTTAAAATATGGAGTGACTTGTTTTATAGCCTTGGTGACTAATGTGTGTAAATATGAATATTCATGTAAAACATACATAATTTCATGAGACTTTGTGACATGTCCAGAGCTAATTAATGACCAGGCTGTGAACCTAATAATTGTTGCTCTAGAAAATCCTTAATATGAAGTCCAGCCAAAGAAAAGGAAACAAGAATGGTGGGGTGACGATTATAAGAGGAAAGTGTGGGCAGTGTACAGACTGTGAGGTCAAGGGAGCAAATTAAGACTTAGTGCCAGGATGAGACATTTCTAGAACTTTCTGAAGACACAGAGTCTAGAGGAGAGCAATTAAGTAACTGAGAAAAGCACTGTTATGAAATGGAACAGGGCAGATTTATAGCCAACAGATGGGTGATCTGTGTAGGGATTTAGGTTTGTGGGAAGAAAACCTTTGAACAAGCCTAGAGGAGGACAACATGGAATGGACAAACGGCAGGCTCACAATGGTTGGAACTGCAGATTAAACAGTGCACATTTCAGGAAGAGCTCTTGAGGTTACCCAAGGAATTTCCAAGTTCCAGGGTGCAGCTGGCTTCAGGCATGACCAGACCCAGGGGTTTGGGGATGATGCTGTCAGTTCTTTTTGGTTGAAGGGGCTGGGAAGTCTGCAGAGAATGCTCCAAGCTTCCTGAGGCCAGAGAGTGCTGATGTAAGAAAGAGGTTGCCGTCCTGTTGTGTTTGCATGGAAAATCCGGGACAGGGTCTCCGATGCCCTTTCTTGGGAGCCATTTCTCCCCACCCCCAGACAGTACTCAGTGCTACCTGGCTTGTCAGGAGGATAATTACTCAGAAAGAAAAGGGGGTGCTGTTGTCAGACAAGGGGAAACAATGTTGGGCAGATAATATGACATATGTCTCCCGTATTGAGTGACAATAACCAGGGGCTGGGAAGATTGCTTAATATTTAAAATTATGCCAACCTAATTCAATAACTGGAGACTTAATGCAGCTGTGGAGGGTTTGTGTCTCAGCTTCCCCTCATTACAGGAAATTTGGGCTGTATATCGGAAGTGACTTGGGGTGATGGAGTCTAATGAATCAAGGCAGGACAAGGGTCGCTCAGGAAAAAAAGGTCTGAACGAAATTCAGAGACACAGCGTTTGAAGGAAATACTCAATCCTTTTCTCCCTGCCAGCCAGCCTCCTCTGTGGTTTTTTTTTTTAATTTTTTTTTTCTTTCTTTCTTTCCTGGCTCACAGTGGCTCACAGAGCCTGGATGCATTTACTTAAAGGCTGAGTGACCACTGGAGCAAGGGCTTTCCTTTCAGATGTGTTCCATGCGAAGAGGCTGGATGGCTGACCACTCCTGTGTCCCTGTGTCCAGACCTTGGCTTATCTGGAGACTCCCAGTCATTTTGGAATTGCTTAATTTGCAAGCATGCAAAAAAGAGGTGTAATTATTGAAGTGTGATAGTCTTAGATTACGAATAAAGACTTGATTCTCTAAATGAAGGTTTTGTTTTGTTTTGTTTTGTTTGTTTGTTTTAGCATGGGGTGTGGATGACAGTTCCACTGAAACCAGCAGTAATGTAGAACACAGCAATCAGGAGAGAGGCCCCTTTGGTGAGCTAACCATCTAGCCTGCCTGCAGAAAGTATCTCACTGCAGTTTAGTTGGACATAAGAGAACAAGTCATCAGCACAGAATAAGGCAACTCATTTCTAACTCCCCTAGGTTTTTCAAAGTTTAATTATTGTCAGTATCATACCATTATCATCACAGGAACATAAACCTGAGTTGTCAACTCAAAAACATCATGTTGTGCAGAACATTGCCTTTTTGAGGAAATGGAGCTATGATGTTTAATTAGCAAGAGATGACTTCAATCGCATTCCATGCCTTCAGTCTAGGGCTGGACTCTGGCCAGCCTCTAATGGTCGGTACTGACTCTTTTCTGGGGGACCCTTCCTTTCATAGCACAGCTAAGGCTCTTCATGGGGCACAGTGTTTTCTCTGTCCTCTTAGCCATGGTGTGTTCATGGTCCAAACTGAAGGGGTCTGACTGTAGACCTTCCTACAACACTTACCTTGAGAATTACACAGGATATTAATAATATCTCCTGCTTAAAAGCCTATTAAGCCATGTTATTTCTCCAATATCTAGGTTCTGTATTCTACCATTTTTACCAATCGTCCATACAGTCTATAAAATAAATATTTGGCATATCTGTTATATTTATTTCCCCACATACATAGGTATATACATATATATGTGCACACACATATACATACACACATATATATATGCATATATACATACACACATTTAGAAAAATTTTTAGTAGGTCTCACATAACCCATTTTCATTTCAGACTTTCTCTGTAGTTGAGGATGACCTTGAACTTCGGATCCTCCAGTATCAACCTCTGAGAGCTGAGATCACAGGTGCCTGTCACCACTCTCTGTTCATGTGGTATTGGGACTCAAACTCAGGGCACATGCACAGTAAGCAAGCACTCCACCAACTGCTCCACCACCTCACGTTCTGCCTTATATTCTGTGTGTATGAATATTCGGTAAGTCATAAAAGACCAGCCACAGAAACCAAGAAAGTCAAAAAGGACCATGGCGAGAGGAGCCCTAGAGTAGGGAATAGCTGGATACATAAAATATGAAGCGTTAAATGGGAAAAATGGAGAGGAGCCTTTAACTGGGGGGAGGAATGCAGAAGGAGAAGGAGGAAGAGAGGATAAGTAATATTAAGAATGTTTGAAAAGCCTTTAGGAAACATTGTTTTGTATTTATCTAGAATTACGTGTAGCATATAAGCATGTATCTATGTCCATCCATCTATGTATCTATTGATTTCTCTATCTTTTTATCAAAGCACGTTATGCTACTCGGGCTGACAACCCCTCCTCACCAAGAGCCATAGACCATCAGACAAAAACCCTGGCATCAGGCATGGAAAACCTCCTTTCCAGTGGTTGAGAAGGGTTGTGCAAGAGACTCCCCCAGACAACTGGCTATTGTTCTTGGCTGTCTTCCAGAGGTTAAAGGTAAAGACACCATGCACTTCCAACATAGGACTCAGAAGATTCAGCCTGGGTCTGACCCGAAAGCCTCCTCTTGAGAACTAGACCTCATAGCACTGGGAGGTGCTTTGCCAGTTGCCAAAGAAGGAAAGCCATCGATTCTTCTACCCAGCTGTGATGTTTATGAACCACAAGAATGGCCAGCACAGCAAGCTACCCCTGAGACCGCAACAGTGACACTCATATCTTGGCAGGCGGTAACCCATAGCTCTCTAATGGGACTTAAGCTGTTCTACAGGAGGGAAGTTACGCCTGGTTCTGGAAACCTAGTCAACTGCCCACAGCTAGTAATGCAATGGATCTTAGAAGAGAATCTACTACCACCACTTTACCAGAGCAGCCGAATTCCTAATTGCGTTCTGAATATTTATCCTTATATCTACAGATAAGAGTAACTGCCCTCTCATCGGCAGACGAAACCATTACAGAAAAACATAGAGAATTACAGGCCAAAAATGCAGAGAATAACTGATTATGGAGGGCTCTGCCCCAATGGATGCGACACAACTCCTATAACTTAGGCTTGATGGAACGTCACGAGAAAGGGGGCAGAACGATGTTAAGAGCCGGAGGACCAAGAAGTCTTCTGTGAGGTGGTGTCTCCTAAAAGTGACAGGCAAGCAACACCCATGATATTGCAACAGTTTGATTTCCTAAACAAGACTTGAACAATACCAGTGCCAACAGATGTGATAATATAGAAGGGGGAATTCTCACGGGGCCCCTCCCCATGACAAAGAACTATGGCAACGAATGGCAGCTGAGAGATGGAGAGTTAGTCTTCCCCAGAGATTCACTTCCTAATTGGTTATCCAATACCAAGTGGTCAGCCCTGAAGTTATACATGTACAAGCAATACTAAACAGATTTGGCAGGTTTCTCTCTCTCTCTCTCTCTCTCTCTCTCTCTCTCTCTCTCTCTCTCTCTCTCTGTGTGTGTGTGTGTGTGTGTGTGTGTGTATGTTTGTCAAACTGACACAAGCCAGTGTTTTCTGGGACGAGGGGCCTCAGTTGAGAAAATGCCACTGTCAGATGGCCTGGCGGCAAGGCAAGTGTGTAAGAAGGCGTCTTCTTGATTGGTGGTTGATGGGGAAGGGTAGACCTACCGTGGGTGGTGCCTGGGAAGGCTGTATAAGAAAGCAAACTGAGCAAGCTGGTGGGGGTGTGTGTGGGACAAGCCAGAAAGCTGCCTCCCTCCCTCATCCCTTCTTCAGTTTCTGCCTCCAGCTCCCTTCCTGCCCTGTCTTCCCTTCACGAAGGTCTGTAAGGTGGAATGAGACCCTTTCCTCCTCAAACTGGTCATGGTCTTTATCACAACAGAAACCTAACCAAGACAATATATAACAGTAATAATCAAAGAAAAAGAGACCGTGAATCTGAGAATGGGGTGAGGGAGGAGCTGACGGAAAGGAGCATGGGAGGAGTTTGAGGGAGAAAGAAGGGGGAAATAAATTAATTACATTTTCATTAAAAAATAAATAAAACATAATTTCCCCCATAACCAATCTTTTCAATGGTGGAAATTACTGGAAGGATCTATCTTGACTCTTATAAACTATTTCCAGATATTCTACCCTTGGAGATCTTGTTCAGTATTGACTTGTGGGCAGGAGAGAAAGAAATATTCTTGTGTTCCCCCATTAATTTTTTCATGTCCTTTAGTCAATTCATTTTGCCTTAATAATAATTTCTTAGGTCAGCTATCACCCTACAGTGTCAGGCAATAAGGTTTCAAAGATATAGAAAATACAATTACTGCTTTCTAGAATGTACTAGTCAATATCCAGCATCAATGGGAGAAGACAAGGGGACTAGGTCAAGTAGTCACTGCCTCTCACTCCAAGCACACAAGTACCCTAGTGCTCAAGTGTGTTGTCTGGTATCACACTATGACCTTGGACACTCCTGTCTTCATCTCAGAGGCTCAGGGACGTTATATATTTGTTCAGGCCCCACCATCAATATGTTGTGACCTGGGGTTCTAGGCAAGATTTAATTTCAGTCTTAATTTTCCTAATATTGTGCTTTCCTTTCCTCCAGCACTGGTCTGTGTCCCATAATTAAATCCTGGAATTCTATTTCACTCTTCCTGCTTAAGTCTAAAGCTGATAATGCTGAGAGAGGTTGGAAGAACATGTCTTCAAAGAACATAAAAACTGAGTCGCTACAGAATACAAATCTTAACTCTCCTTTGAATCTGTGGGGATCTGAGTTTATTTCAAGCTTACTTTCTATTTCTGAAGAAACAAATTTATTTATTTATTTTGGGTTTTTTAAGACAGGGATTATTGTGTCACCCTGACTGTACTGGAACTAGATCTTGAAAAGAACAAAAAGGGGAGGGGGCAGGAGATTCTGATGAGATACAAAGAACAAGTTGGGCAAGAAGTAACTCTGTTCAGGGTAACACTCAGAGATGTCAGGGAGCCATCAATCAACTAAGGATGTAAGTGCTTGGAAATATTTTTGCTATATGCTACTCATTTTTGAGTGTGTCTACATTTGCTCGGTATTATAAACAGAATCTATCAAAGGCCAGTTTAGCCCATAAATTTTGTTATATTAAAGGACTTTATATCATACTTTATAATTGCGCTTACCGAAGCTCTCTAAGCCGAGCTGGGCAGATGAATCTAGTGAACTGTCTCCTGGAGTTCATAAAGCACTGTTTGATTTGACCACGGATTCACTCTCCACTCACTCGAGTAAACACAAGCCTAACATTTATTACTTTATTGCATGGGAGCAATTGTTTAAATTACATGCTGGGCTACTCAGGAGTTCTCTATCAGTCAGCGAACATTTGTTTTTATTTACAGCTCCTGCCTTAGGAACATTGGTCAGCCTCTTTGGGACCAGCCTGCAGCTGACCCCTAGCCCTGCTGCCCTATCAATGAAAACAGCCTGGAATCTGTGCTGATGACATCACTTCTGCCACTTTTTAGAAGGCTCAGGAGCCCATGAAACAGCAGTCTCCTAGCCTACTACCCGCAGACACTCTTCAGGGATTGCTATCTTTAGGCTGGATTTCAAGGTGAACCAGGTTGGAAAATTCAAGGAGAGACTTGGGACGTTATTGACTTTTTCTGCTTCCCACATTGGTTGATTAGCCCCATACGTGGTGCTTGATTAATGTCTGAGAGCTCTAATTAGCAATGTCTAATCGGCTCCACATACTCTGGGCTATTGATTCCTGCCTCCAGAGAACTAATCCAATTGCACTCCTTACCATTAGCAAGCGCTTGCTGTGCGGGGGTGACGGCTTGCACTTTGGAGAGTGTACCCCGTGAAGGGCTTTGGGATGGGGCAGAGGGGATTGGCATTAGTTAGGGGAATGCCCACCTTTATCTCGATGGTGCTGCTCTGATCACCCCCAAACTGAGGAGTTCCTAAGTTTTTCAGAAGAAGGGACAGGTGTAGGAATCAAATATGTCTCTTGGACCGCAGGGAGAGAGTAGAAACCCAATGCTTAACGGTATCTGCCACACTTGGTTGATCTGTGCCTACCTCTCTGCCACACTCAAATGATGCCGTTTATGCTATAATAATAAAGACATTTGCACTGCTCCATTTGTGGCTTTATTTCTCAGGGATTCCAGTGCAGAAACATATTTTTTAAAAAGATAGCAATGCTAAATAATGTTGCCATGACATTGAAAACATGTGTGCAAATAAAATGTAAGTGAGTAGGGTTTTCGTTCTTTCTGCTCTTTGAAAATGCATGTTTTTCTGTGGCACTCTGAAATTCCGAGTATGAATTATATAGTAAGGATGGGCTCCTTCACTGCCCTACAAATGGCTTTGGGTTTGAGAAGGATTAGAAGGACGAAGGAGGTGTGGCCTTGTTAGAGTTGGTATGGTTTTGTTGGAGGTGGTGTGTCACTGGGAGTGGGCTTTGAATTTCAAAAGCCTGATCCAGGCCCAGTATTTCTCTCTGCATGCTGCCTGTGGGTCAGGATGGAGAACTCTCAGCTCCTTCTCCATTGCGATGTATGCCACCGTGTTCTCTCCCGTGATGATAATGGACTAACTCTCTGAAACTCTACGCCAGGCCCCAATCAAATGCTTTCTTTCATGAGTTGCCTTGGTCATGGTGTCCCTACACAGCAACAGAACCGTGACTAACACAGAGACCATGACCAATGACAGTGGCATAATCCGTGGCTGCCCTTTCTGCTTTGGGCCACCACCTAGACAATATTGCTCACTGATGGGCTTGTGCCACACTTTTCCCACATATGTTCTTCTGGTAGCACTTATCAACCAATGATTGAGGACAGAGGCTATATCCTACTCACTGACACTAAAAGTGATATGTCCTAAGTGCTTGTCATTGACTAATGAGGTCACATTTTCATTGATGCTTTTAAGATTACCAGAGGTAGAAGTCTTGTGCCATTGGTAGCAGCCTGGACCCACCCCAGTTCCCTAGGCCTCTTCCTGGCTGCCACAGCATCTCCTGATGCCTCACTTATGGGTGCTTACCTGAGCCCGAGTCTGTGCACTGGATCTGTATCCCCTTCACAGCATCTGCACTGAATCCCTGCCGTGGTCTCTCAGTAGGTCCATGACCTGCTTTTCCAAAGACAGAGCTCTTTCTATTGTTCTATGTGGGGTGTGAGGTGTTATGGCTTCCCTTCCTTCACAAGAAGATGTATGGCAGAAGTGGGGAGTGGGAAGAGTCACAAAAAGGAAATGAAGTCAGTGGAGGGTAGATTGTTTAGGAGCTTGCGGATGTGGTAAGGAGTTTAGTTTTTATCCAAAATGTAGCAGGAGATAATGATAAAGAAGGGCTATAATTTAATAGCATGTTTATTTAAAAGACAACCTTGACTGCTAAGAAAACAGTGTCATATGGTGTGGAATATTATTTTAACTAGGCGAAGAAGTGTTATGTTTGGTTATGCTGTGGAATATTACTATAACCGTGTAAAGGTGTGTTACATTTGTATATGCTGCATTTGTTTGATGATGTAAGGATGTGTTGCATTTGTTTCACCTTGCCTGCCTAAGGCACCTGATTGGTCCAGTAAAGAGCTGAACAGCCAATAGCTGGGCTGAGAAAGGATAGGTGGGGCTGGCAGGGAGAGAGATTAATGGGAGGGGAAATCTAGGATGGTGAGAAAAGAAAGAAGAGGAATGAGAGGAGAGAAAGAGGAGGGAGACACCCGGGGCAAGAAGCCAGGCAGACGCCAGTCAGCAGATACAAGAAGTAGTGAAAGTAAGTTATACAGAAAGAAGGTAAAAAGCCTGAGGAAAAGGGAGATGAAGAGAAACAGGTTAATTTAGGTTAAAAGAACCAGCCAGAAATGTTCCTAAGCTAGGCCAAGCATTCAAAACTAATAGTAAGTCTCTGTGTCATGATTTGGGAGCTGGTTGGTGGCCCAAACCTAAAAGCCTGGTACAGTCATATAATACACAGAGACACTAGTAGGAGGCTATGCCAGGCAACCAGACCACGTGATAGGATGGTGACCTGTAGGATTGTACTGGAGGCTGAGATGGAAAGTGCTAGAAATGAATGGGGAAGAGAAGGGATAATTCATGACTTCCGACCTTTAGCTGAGTGATTGAGTAGACAAAGGCAGCATTTCCTTAGGGAGGCAATAGTGTTGGAGGAGTGCTTTTTAGATGTAAAAATTTGTGCTCTCTCCCTGGTAGCCAAGAGGCTGTCCTCTTAGGAAGCAGCTGGATATGTGAGTATCAAGTTCGAAGAAAGAGTGAGGACCAGATATACAAATTCTGGCATCATTGAATACCGGTGGAGGTTGGATGGCACCCCAGAGGCAGAGAGCCGAGCACAGTCATAGATGACCACCCTCAACCGAGTCCTGGGTAGTTGAACTTGAGTACAGAGAGTCAGGAAAGGAGCCTGAACAAGGGCCTCTAATGAAGAACACCAGGGAGGAGGGACACCTGAGGGTATTAAGACACAGGGAGGAGTCTAGAGGGATTCGGGCAGCTTGAACCAGAGAAAGGCTTGCCCGGTGACGTCCCAGTGGGTGGAATGTGGAATTGTAACCATCCTGGAAGAAAGGAAGGTGTTCTAAAGAGTTGCTTTGCCTTGCCTTTGACAGTCAACTCTTCAGACCTCGGCAGGAGAGACTGGAGCTCAGACTGTGATGAGGCCGTGATGGGCGGGACTCCATCCCTTGATGGGGTTGTCGAGCTCTTGCCCTTTATTTAAACCTAAACCTCATGCCAGGACCCTGGGCATTGAAGATGGGATTGGTGTCCAGGGGTCGGTATCATCGGACCTCTTTATGTGTTTGTCTCGCCAGTGTAGCCACATTACTCACATCTTTCTCTGTGCTTCGCTATTACTTGTCTGCTTAACTGGCCTGATGAGGATGGGTGGTCCAGCACGGGTTGTTAGGGCTGCCAGGCCCAGGCTCTGACACTAACAACTTTAATAACAGCATCATGAGTTTGAGGCTAGCCTGGGCTACACACACACACACACACACACACACACACACAATAGCACGTGGTGGGATGGGGAAGAGAACTAGAAAATAGGAGAGAGAGTCCTACTTTCTCCTTTCTATTTCAGTATTATTCACTATTCTGAGGCAGTGGAAACAACTCTAACAATGTGAGCAGCTGAGAACAAAGTCTCCTGAGGTTAATGAATTCCCCAAGGTGTGTTTTACTTTGTATGAAAAGACACAGAGCCCAGCACACCCACAGTGCAACACAGCCTGGAGCACCCAGAGCCCGGCGCACAGTTCTTTGCTCCGAACGTCGGGATCTTGCCTGAATGTCCTTCTCTCCTCATGAGGTACAAAGGCTTTCTGGCACAGGCTGTCTAGCTCCATATGGAAAAAAGCCATATTCCTAAAACAAAGGAATGGCAACAGGGGAGAGCAAAATAAAGCCTTTGACTCAACCCTCGGTAAAAACGTCCAATTAGAGCCGGGCTTCATTCTCATCCCCAGCCTTGACTCCTGTTTCACGGGGCTAACTCAGAACAATGTTGGCTTTGTGTCTGAGTCATTAAAGACTCCACCAGGTTGTTTATTTCAAACTGCAGGAGTCCGACCCAGAGGAGACTAAAGTCAGGTCTTGAACTCTTTGGCTGAGTATGAGAATGACATTTTTCACACGTTAAAGCCAAATGCTTTCCCCAGGCTCCGACTCAACTACATGATTAGTTGCTGTGTGATTGTATGAATGAAGGAACAAGGGTGGAGTCTGATAACCTGAGAAAGTGATTTTATGAGGAGATCTGGACTCTTTGAAGACCATTTTTTCCTGTCTGAACCTGGACTCAGGAGTTTAAGAATGATGTGTCCGAAAAAGACGGCACAAAAGTCAGAACAAAGAGCGTGGCTTCTCCCCCATTTCCCACCTCTCCAGTGGGGTCAAAGGAAATTAAATACATTCCCTCCCTCCTGCCTGGAGCAGCGGCTCAGTCAGTGAGTAGGAGGACCTGAGTTGGGATTCCCAGGACCACAGAAAAACAAGAGTGATGTGTATCTATAATCCTGGTGCTGGAGATTGGTGAGCTAGTGTATCCTAGTGAGCTCTAGGGACAGTGAGAGAGAGATAACCTGTCCTGAGAAACAGGTAGAGAGTAATATGATCAAAATGCATTGTATGAAACTCCCAAAGAATTAGTAGAATGTTTTTTAAAAGGTAGAGACTGGGGAAGAAACCGGAAGTCAACCTCTGTATTCCACATGTGCATGTGCGTGAACACACACACACACACACACACACACACACACACACACGTATGTACACTTGTGTGTGCACAAACACTCATAACTCTCCCTGCTCCTCCATACCCCAGAGTGGCTCTCAGGTTCCCCTCTCCTGAACACCTTTCCGACTGCAGCTGCGGAGACTTTCACCCACACTGGCTTTCCCTCTGTGCCCTTGCAGGAGAGGGAAGTGGGAGACTGGATATGCAACTGGAGTATTATCTTTGGAGACCCAAAGTGGGGCTGAGTTCTAGAAGCCTCTCACATTAAGTTTTTTTTTTTTGTTTGTTTGTTTGCTATCCCACATTCAAAATAGGAAAACATCTCGCCCACTGCCACTCTACATGACTGTTGGGGGATTAAAGACGGGACACTCAGGCAGCTGTAACTTTCCGCAGATGTATGGAGTCATCACAGCCTCTGTTTCGTGAACATTATTTAATATCCTATGTGCAATTTCTATTATCTCATTCTCATGAAAGATAAGTTTTATTTTCATAATAAACATGCAGCTGCTTTCCTTTTAAAACATAAGTTCCTAAACAAATAAAAAGTAAATTG
Organism: Peromyscus leucopus; assembly: GCF_004664715.2. NCBI lineage: Eukaryota > Metazoa > Chordata > Mammalia > Rodentia > Cricetidae > Peromyscus > Peromyscus leucopus. Next base: position 19,751,560 of record NC_051067.1, read on the forward strand.
GTGAACTTATAAAAAGAGAGCTAATGCAGGAAGCACCCAGAAGTAACCCTGGATGCATTGGTAAGTGTATTAGTGACAGCTAATTTGGGGTCATAAGAATCTGTGCTTATCCCATGCATTTGAAATAGTTAGCACATGTGTTTGTCTATGTGGTGACTACAGTGAGCTGTGGATTTAAAGGGTGGGATTTGGGAGTTGTTTTTTTAAGTAGGATTTTAATGGTGAAAAATCAGGAAACAACACTCTTCCTACTCAAATGTGAGGTTTCTACACACACACACACACACATACACACACACACACACACACACACACACACACTGACTTCATGAGTATCAGTGATTATTATAAAAGAATAAGGAATCAACCCAATTCTGTATTATCTCGGATAGTAACATACACTATAATTTACTGGATCCACACCACAGGCAGTTACCATTAAGTTACCGTTGGCATGGGCCAGGTGTAGGTGAATAGTTAAGCTGGGATTTCCGGCTTGGAGTCTCTTGTGAGGTGGCAGACGTATGGGAACGTCAGTGTTAGAGATCTTCGTGTCTGCCTGGCGCTGGAGAATCTGCTTCAAAGATAGCTCACTACTGGATGGTGCTCTGCAGGCGGCTTCAGGTCTAAGCTGGCGACGGGCAGGTGGCCTCACGGCCTCACAGTGCGCAGTGCGGACCTCTGCCAGGCATGTTGAAGGCCTTCACAACATGGCAGCTGGCTTCTTCCAAGGGGTGATTTGGGGGAGCAAGAAGGAAGTCTTTGCCCCTTCTGCCTCTGCTGTAGAGTCAAATTAACACGATTATTTCTTCTGCAGGTGTTTACTTACTAAGGAAAGCCTGAAGCAGAATTACACTTCGAAAGGACGCTATGACTGAGCTGCATCTCCAGCCTAGACCTCACTTGTCTGTGTGTCCATTAGATACAGGGTTTTGCTGCATTTCCGAGGCTGACCTTAAACATGAGATTTTTCCTGCCTCAGGCTCCCATATGCTATTGACCAAAAAAAAAAAAAAAAAAAATTCTTTTGAGTTATTTTGAGACAGGGTCAAATGTAGTCCAGGTTTACATTGAAGACTTGAAGTACTTAAGGCTGGCCTTGACCTTCTGACCCACCTGTATCCACCTCCTGAGTGCCAAGGTGACCAGGGTGAGTCATGCCTGGGTCTACAGATTCCATTTTCACAGGAGGTATCAAATAACATTTGGACATGTCAGAGAACCAGCACAGTGCCTTGGTAGAAACTGCATTTTCCCCCCTGTTGTATGCCAAACAAAATATGAGCTTTTTCACAATAGGAGTAGCTACTTACCTTATTGGTTTCTCAGAATGCAGTATATAAACCTCTTTTTGCTGGTGGAGAAAATGAGTTCAGAGGGATAAATAGCTTCTTTCCAGCTACAGAAAATTTCAGTGTCTACAGCTCGACCTAGATCCAGAATTTTGATATTCAATTCCGTGTGCTGTCAGATGCCATCTAAATAGAGACATCAAAACCAGGGCTCGTCCGCTGTACTATAATTTATTTCTCCAGTTCTTGGCTTCATCCAGGATCTCAAACATCTGGATTTAAGTTGGAAACGTCTCATCAAAACCCCAAATGTTTCCAAATAAGAACTGTTAAAAGTATCCTCATGTTGGATGGGTAACTGAGCATGCTGAGTGGTCACCCCACTGAAAACCTACCCCCACCTCTTTGTTAATATTATTCCATGCGGGGGTTCTCCAGGATAATCAAGTGTTAAATTGGAGGTTTGGACAGAGGCAACACGGGTAATAGCCATTAGAGAGCAAAGCAGGACGTGAGACAGGCCACCAAGACACACATTTTGTAAGAAAATACCTGGACATACGTTACACAAACGTTTGTGTCTCTCTTCCCAGTTCCTCTTCCTCAGGCTGAAGTGAAGTCAGGCAGGTCACATGAGGAAGATTTTGGAGCACCAGAGTGGTGAGAAAGTGTATGTGTAAGAGGGGAGGGGTTGATGCGTTGATCAGCACACCCTCACGACCTTGAGTTTGGGAAGAGGAGGTAAATTCACAGAGAGTTCTCTGATAATTGCACTTCCTACTATGGTTTGGATCTGAAATGTCCCCCAGAAAGCCCATGCAGCAAAGGCTTGTTTTCCAGATACTATGGGGAGGTGCTGGGAACTAAGATGTGGCCTGGCGGGAAGTGTTCGGTCATGGGGGGCACCCTTGAAACTGACTAGCTGACTCAGGTCTCTTCCTCTCTTTTTGGCATCTGAGGCACAAACTGAGTTGTTTTGTACAACTGTGATGTGTTTGCCTCAAGCCCAAAACAACAGAGTCAATCGGTGGTGGACTGAAACTTCCACACTGGTGAGTTAACCTATCAGCTGCTTCTCAACTTATTAAGTTGACTTGCTCAGGCATTTTGTGACAGTAACGGAAAATTGGCTGATACACCCACAAAATAGACTTAAAAGAATGGCAGAATATAAACATAAAGAAACACAGGTAGCTGCCACTTATGCACACCTTTCCATCTAATATTTGATTCCACTAAACGTTTCTACCTTTTAAAGACAAGCTAGTGAGTGGCTCATCAAAAGTTATTCTCAGCAGCATCATGACAAATATGATAATGAAAGGGCAGACTTTTATGCCACAACCATCTCAAAGAAACCTAAAATAATAGTGTCCCCAGTTTTATGGAAATACATGGGGTTCTTTTTACCTCAGACCTACCATTCATTTACAACATGCTCTTTTTCATTATCGTATGTGCACATAGCATATTAGTGTGTGCGTGTTATGCTGTGTAGACGTCAGAGGTCTCTCTTTCTGGGTTCTGGGAGCCAAACTCAGGTAGCTAGGTTTGCACATGCCTTTACCCTATGAGTCCTCTTGCCAGCCCGAAGCTCGCCATTCTCAGAAGTATCCCTCGATTTTCTTGCTACTTCATTTGGTTGCTATATTGCCTTTGGACATTTTCACTCATTTCTTTCTGCTTCTTTCCACTCCCCTCATTTTTTCTTTCAATTGAGAGTGGAGAGGTGGGAATAAACTTGTCGGAAATGACTTAGGTGAGTTTAGTTAGGCCACTTTTACTACTTTTCTTTGCTTGTTTACCAAACCTCTACATATAGAAAGGCTTTAGGTGACTGATGTGTGGATAAGAGAATTCACTAAAACCACAGGCATGAGCATGCTGGACATCCAGTGATACTGCTTCTGCCAGGTACTTTGGCTTCTTTTCTTTTCTCCTTTTTTTTTTTTTTTTTTTTTTAAATGTGTGTGAGTGTTTTGTCTGCATATTTGTCTGTTCACCATGTGCATGCTTAGTGCTTACCCAGGCCAGAAGAGGGTGTCAGATTTCCTGGGACGAGAGTTACAGACGGGTGCGAGCCACCATGTAGATGCTGGGAATTGAATCCTGGTCCTCTGGAAAAACAGCCAGTGCTCTTAATTTAGGAGCCGTCTCTCTAGCCCCCAGCTTCATTTTTAAAAGAATTTTTCTGTGACATGTTCTCCTGTTAGTTCATTCAGTGAGCAGATGATGCTGAGTGTCCGCCTGTGCAGATGATGCTGAGTGTCCACCTGTGCAGATGATGCTAGTGTCCACCTGTGCAGATGATGCTAGTGTCCACCTGTGCAGATGATGCTAGTGCCCACCTGTGCAGATGACGCTGAGTGCTCACCTGTGCAGATGATGCTGAGTGCTCACCTGTGCAGATGATGCTGAGTGCTCACCTGTGCAGATGATGCTAGTGCTCACCTGTGCAGATGATGTTGAGTGTCCACCTGTGCAGATGATGCTGAGTGCTCACCTGTGCAGATGATGCTGAGTGCTCACCTGTGCAGATGATGCTAGTGTCCACCTGTGCAGATGATGCTAGTGTCCACCTGTGCAGATGATGCTGAGTGTCCACCTGTGCAGATGATGCTGAGTGTCCACCTGTGCAGATGATGCTGAGTGCTCACCTGTGCAGATGATGCTAGTGTCCACCTGTGCAGATGATGCTGAGTGCTCACCTGTGCAGATGATGCTGAGTGCTCACCTGTGCAGATGATGCTAGTGTCCACCTGTGCAGATGATGCTAGTGTCCACCTGTGCAGATGATGCTGAGTGCTCACCTGTGCAGATGATGCTGAGTGCCCACCTGTGCAGATGATGCTGAGTGCCCACCTGTGCAGATGATGCTGAGTGTCCACCTGTGCAGATGATGCTGAGTGCTCACCTGTGCAGATGATGCTGAGTGCTCACCTGTGAAGATGATGCTGAGTGCTCACCTGTGCAGATGATGCTGAGTGCCCACCTGTGCAGATGATGCTGAGTGCCCACCTGTGCAGATGATGCTGAGTGTCCACCTGTGCAGATGATGCTGAGTGCTCACCTGTGCAGATGATGCTGAGTGCTCACCTGTGCAGATGATGCTAGTGTCCACTTGTGCAGATGATGCTGAGTGCTCACCTGTGCAGATGATGCTGAGTGCTCACCTGTGCAGATGATGCTGAGTGTCCACCTGTGCAGATGATGTTGAGTGTCCACTTGTGCAGATGATGCTGAGTGCTCACCTGTGCAGATGATGCTGAGTGCTCACCTGTGCAGATGATGCTGAGTGCTCACCTGTGCAGATGATGCTGAGTGTCCACCTGTGCAGATGATGCTGAGTGCTCACCTGTGCAGATGATGCTGAGTGCTCACCTGTGCAGATGATGTTGAGTGCTCACCTGTGCAGATGATGCTGAGTGCTCACCTGTGCAGATGATGCTGAGTGCTCACCTGTGCAGATGATGTTGAGTGCTCACCTGTGCAGATGATGCTGAGTGCTCACCTGTGCAGATGATGTTGAGTGCTCACCTGTGCAGATGATGCTGAGTGCTCACCTGTGCAGATGATGCTAGTGTCCACCTGTGCAGATGATGTTGAGTGCTCACCTGTGCAGATGATGCTGAGTGCTCACCTGTGCAGATGATGCTGAGTGCTCACCTGTGCAGATGATGCTAGTGTCCACCTGTGCAGATGATGCTGAGTGTCCACCTGTGCAGATGATGCTGAGTGCTCACCTGTGCAGATGATGCTAGTGCTCACCTGTGCAGATGATGCTGAGTACCCACCTGTGCAGATGATACCGAGCTTGTAGCCATTAATGCTGGTGTGGTGGAGCTTAGTTCATTGTTTCTTAAAGTCTGGGTGCTCACTACTAAATGTTGCTTTAAACCTGGACCAAAAGATGGATTTTCCATGTCTTTTGAGAACAGCAAGTCTCTAATGCCATTAAAGCAGATGAAACTGAGGATTTGGTGCCAGATGGGGAATGAATTCTAACCCCACAAATGGCAGTGAAACTTCTGTGGGACCGGATAGTAATAAAACTCACACTTTACTTTTATACAATGCTTTAATTTTCCAGGCTGCTTTAATAACCGTCTTCATATTATACTTTTGCAACAACCTTTTGAGGGGGTAAAATAAGCAGTCTGAATCCTGTTACAAGTGAGATTAAGTGTCCGAATGGCTCACAGCCAGTGACCAAGTCAGGGCTGGAGCTTTTGTATTCTGCAAAATACATTCTTTTCTCTCTTAAATCCAGTCTCTGGACACCATCATTTTGTGCTTCATTTCTGCTTGTCTAGTATGAAGCCAATTTCTATGCCATTAAGATCACATGTTTAAAGATATAACTAGACATTTTTTTTTGAGCCAAATGGTCTCCTGGGACTCAACACATATTATTAGTGATTCGGGTCAGGAGCCTATCTATTTCTGACATTTGCCTCTACCCAATAAAGGAGCTGAGATACCAGAAAAAGAGAAATAGACCTGCAGATCAAGAATGGTATGGAGCCCTTGGCATAGGTTCCGGGTAGCAAACCTCTGCCCTTTGTGTGGCAGGAAGCTGAAGAGAAGGCCTGTTGTCCAGAGGTTGATGTTGTGAGGGGGATTGTTATCCACCTCTGGGTTCTCACAAATGCTTCTATGAAGGCAACAAAGAAGAACCGAGGTAGGCAAAGGCTAGAATGTTCTAATTGCCATAGACTTCAAAAGCCAGAGTAAAACCATGAGGGAAAAGAGAAGTGGGGTGTCCTAATGATGTTCAGCTTCTGTGTGGTTTGCTGTCAGGCTCCTGTCCCTGGTCAGCACTGGGGAAATGAGTGACGAGCAAGCCACGGGGGGCTGTAGCACACATTTAGGGTTTGAGCCAACTCCAGCATTTCTCTCATTGCCCACATTGTGCAGGGATAATGGTCTGATCAAATGTTTCCTAATTTCATTGTGGACTTCCTCTCTCTAATGAGTCTCTTTCTCCCAGCTCTAAATAAGGAAGATGCTAAAAATGTGACACACACTGCAGATGGGTCATCTGCATCTGGGCTTCTCATCTCAACTGTCGGGGTGGTGATGTGGAGGTTGGTGAAGCAAGCTCTGCCTGATCAAAGGGGCGAGTGGAGACGAGGTTGCAGAGAGATCAAGGAGAGTCCAAATCATACACCATTGTTATTGAATGGCACATATATCTACTGGGACGAATTACAATGACCATCGTAGTCTATAACCGACTCAGAGCTGGGGCACCCCGTCTGTGCCAAGTTATCAAATCTGAACATGTTGGAGCTGCTGTACAATTATCAGTCTCTCCTTGGGATGTGTGTCCGTTAGTTTTATGTCAACTTGACACAAGCTGGAGTTATCAGGGAGAGTGGCTCAATTGAGAAAATGCTTCTGTAAGATTTGCCTCTAGGCAAGTGTAGAATGCATTTTCTTAATTACTGATTGATGTGGGAGGGCTCAGCTTACTGGCGCACTGCCAGCCCTAGGCAGGTGGTCCTGTGCTGTCTAAGAAAGGAGTAAGCCAATAAGCAGCATTCTTCCATGGCCCCTTCATCGGTTTCTACCGCCAGGTTCTTGCCCTGATTTCCCTGGACAATGGGCTACAAGCTGTAGGAGGAAATAAATAAATTCCTTCCTGACTTGATTTTGATCATGGTGTTTCATCACAGCAATGGAAACCCTAAGACAGGCATCAAGAGCATTTTCTGGTCCTTTGGAAACTGGTCAGCAACTTGCTGGTGCGACGTGTAGGAGACATATGCTCATGGTTTAGAGCAGGCACTGGGATAAGTCATTCAAGATGAATTGTTTTGGTTTGATGGTGAAATGCCCCCCGCCCCCAGACTCTTATATCTGAACAGTTAGTCACCAGCTAGTGGCACTGTTTTGCAAGGCACGCACAGAGCCATTTTGCTGTGAATATCTAGCTCTAAGAAGTGGATGCTAGCCTCTCCTTGGTAGAGCCCAAGCTTCCTGCTTAAGCAGCCCACACAGTATAACCAGGCACCTCAAGCTCGGGTCGCCCCAGCTGGGAGCTCCTCCTTCTGCTGAGCTTCTCCCACTACGTGGACCAGATCCCCTGAACTGTGAGGCAGAACGAAGCCTCCATCCTTTAATTGGCTTCTTCTAGGAGTTTTGTCACTGAGATGTCGAAGTAACTAATACCGCACAGTGGTGCTGGTTTTTGAGTCCAGGAAGGGGCGGTCCCCAAGCCAGATCTCCATGGTTACACCATGGGCCTGACCAATGGCAATAGTGCAGTCCCGGTTCTTTTGGCTCCAGAGTAATAGGGGAGCCATCAGGAAGCCAGACCTTCAGCCTGTTCCTGAAGACGAAGGGTCTGTTGCAACCTCGGAGCGATCATCACTCAGTGGTGGCTTTACGATTTGTCTTGGTGGTCACACCACACTGCCAGAGGGACCCATCTGTGACCGGGGGCCTTGATGGTATCTTTATGTCACAAGCTGGCTTCTGAAGATGAACCGGACAAAAACTGTTCTCACCAGAGGGGAAGCGAGGAAAACTGTGAGGTAAGATGGGTCCCAGGCCAGGTGCTTTGTTGCCAAGTACAGTAGAAACACCTGCTGTCTCGTTCCCTCCCTACCCTCTCCTCCTCTTTGTTTCCTTTCCCTTCCCTTCCCTTCCATCCCCACTTCCCTCCCTCCTTGCCTCTTCCTTCCTTCCTTCCTTCCTTTTTTGGAGAAGTTCTCTCTAAATGGCCTAGGCTGGTCTTGAACCAGTGACCCTCCTGCTTCTTCCCAGGGGCTGAGATTGCTTATGTACACCAGTGTGCCTGGCTTTCATGATGTATCTCTAGAGACTCTTCCTGAAGTCTTTTTCTGCTCCTTATAGTATCTTCCCCAACTCTATAGAACATTCCAGAAAAATCAACTAATTTCTCTCTTCTTCAGGAGCAGCCACCATCTTTGGAGGTTTTCCCCTTAAAATCTCCTAAAGACAAACAGAGAAGACCTTTGGTCTTTAAGGATTTTACTGTGGATCCTGAAGAGAAAGTAGCATCGTGAAAACAGTAATTACAGAAGCAGTTAATAACCTGATCCTTAGTTACAATACCTCATATACAGGGTTGTTTGTTCATTTCTTTTCTATTTAGCACAGACTGGGTTTAAACTAGTAATCCCCTTGCCTCTAACTCCCAGATCCTGGGATTGGGGCATGCCCCGCCTTGGTATATAGATCCCCAGGGAGTTCCGTGGGGGAGTGGGTTAGGACGGCCTGAAAGGGGTGAGCAAGCTGGACATGGCTTGCTAAGATAGATGGTCAGGCCGGGCTGTGGTGGCGCACGCCTTTAATCCCAGCACTCGGGAGGCAGAGCCAGGCGGATCTCTGTGAGTTCGAGGCCAGCCTGGGCTACCAAGTGAGTTCCAGGAAAGGCACAAAGCTACACAGAGAAACCCTGTCTCGAAAAAAAAAAAAAAAAAACCAAAAAAAAAAAAAAAAAAAAAAGATAGATGGTCAGAATAATAAAATAATCCTTGAAGTCAAAGGACACCTGGCTGACATCGAGTTGCAGGAAGAGGGCTTCCATTTGTTGTGACTGCACTTACACAGTTCCATGTTCTTTGTCTGGTACCAGAAAAAGCAAGAGAATGAGACAGGGAGAGAAGGAGAGAGCTAAGAAGGCATGGGGAGGAAGGAAGCAGGGTCAGAGGACTTGGGGTGTAGACTGCCAGGTCCAGCAGGTGTCCTGGACACTTTGCCCTCTACTTGGATTGGGAAATCAGGACTTAATGAGGCCAGTGTAACACGAATTGCTAAATGGTCTTATTAATAGAAAACCCAGAGCCAGACATTGAGGTGAAAGCTGAAAGATCAGAGAAGCAGAGCAAGCCACAGCCAACCTCACCTCACCAACTCTTCAGCTGAAAGCCTCAGACCGAAAGCCTCAGTCCTCACCTGATAGGGGCTTAGCTGAACTGCTGCTGCCTCTAGCTAACCTCCAGGAAATCCTCAGTCTAAAGAGAGCGAGTTCCTGTTTCCTCACGCCTTCTATACCTTTCTGTGTCCTGCCATATTACTTCCTGGGATTAAAGGCATGTGTCACCACTGCCTGGTTCTGTTTCTCTCACGTAGCCCAGTGTGGCTTTGAACTCACAGATGGATCATCTTTGCCTCCTGAGTGATAGGATTAAAGGTGAGTGCCACCACTGCCTGACCTCTGTGTCTAATTTAGTGTCTGGCTCTGTCCTTCGATCCCCAAGCAAGTTTATTAGGGTGCACAGTATATCATCATAGGCAAGCGAGGGGGGAAATGATTAAATGTGATCAGAGACTGAATGTGTGATGAGAGAAAGCCAAGAGCTGGTGAAGCAATCCAAAAATATCAGCCAGAAGCTTTCTTCCTCCTTCTGTATGGGTGGTCTTATGCCACTCCCTCGTCTGCACATCTTCTGACAGTGGAGAATGATGAGGCCACCCACTGGATGTGATAAGTCTTCAGAACTTTCATATTGTTATTCCCTTTTTGTGCTAAGATTTTTTTTTTTCATGGATTGGGGTTAGAGAGTAGCAACTGCCCCCCACAGATTACCATGAAATTCTAGGAGAAGCTTTTCTAGAAAGAGACAAGATTTACAAAGATAACCAATCATTACCACCATTATCATCATAACCACCATCATCATGACCACCATCACCATCATCATCATCATCATCATCATCATCATCATCGTCTTCACTATCATTGTCATAGTGGTCATCATTTGGCGGTCCCAGACTCATACATTGCCCATGCTAGAGTCTTAGAGTGTTGGTGATTCATCTCATGGGAATCTGGCATCAGTTCAGAAGGGCAGACTTTTTGGGTATTTCACAGCCAAAACCATAATTTCAACAATTGAAAATTGCATGCCCACTCTAATACAGTATGTCAAAGCTATAGTGAATTTTATAGTAAGAATAATAATGTTAACTGTTGTCATTTGAGGGGGAATTTCTTCTAGAAATCTGGTCAGCACAGGAAGTGAATTGACACCACCTGCTGCATAGAAAATAATCTACAAGGATCTTTCAGTATCTGTTAGTCATGCTCCTAATCAGCATGTGAAAAGCAGCTAAGGATGTCTATAGAGCTCTTCTGAAGACAGCCTTACAGAAGCTGGTCTGCTTCTGAGGGATGAACATTTCCCCAGGGCCCCGGAGTGACGAATATTGGCCAGCATCTGGTTCTCTGCAGCCAGTTTTCTTTTCAACATAAAGGACCTACTCTTTAGTCCAACTCTGGGTTTCTTTCCATGTGGCTGTAGGTCTCATGGTCCTCACTGCCTGGTTTAGATGAATCATCCAGTTCTGAAAAGCTGTCAGACTCCCCGATCTAAGAGGACACCCACGTAGGGTCTGCCTTCATCTCAGAATCTTCGCCTTTCACATTCTTTTTGCTGAATCAAAGAGTTAGAATTTTGCTTATATCTAAGCAAGATGGTCTCTGACACTTGACCATGTCAGGAGGTTCATGGAAGTAGCTTTTTAATAGATTTATTTTCTATTAGATATATGGATAGGATTTAATCATCAAATTCATCTCCTAGTCTTATTAATAAGAGCCAGCCCAACTCTGTACACTCCACTCTACACACTTGGTTCCTGGATCTCAAGGAAAACATTGTCTAGTCTTTCAAATATGCCTTCTGCCTCCTGGGAACTATGTTTATGCTCCTACTTTCCAATGTTCAATTTCCTATACTATGTATTGACTCTCTTTTCTGGAGTATAATTTCTTAGCTCCTGACTTTGTACTCATTATAAGATACATATACACACACCCCCTTCTCTCTTCCCTCAGAGCTAACTAGCTGTGTTTTAGATATCTGTTACCAAATACGAGTTATTGCAGAAGTTAATGCCATGAAGGAATAAACATTTGCTATCATACCATTATTGTGGGACAAGAACACGGGGTGTCTTAGCTGAGTGATTCTGGTCAAAGTCCTTCATGAACTTGATGTCACCTGAGGGTCCTTAGTGGCATCTGCGAGCCCGTTGGCCTTCTAAGAGACTTTCCCAGGTTTCCATTACTCTGTCTAGTATGACTGTGCAATTCCTGCTTACGGCCAGGTCCTGCAACAAGTTTGTAGCCAATCAAAATCGTGGTTCCTTTCTCTACAGGTTTTCTATTCTCTTTGGTGCTAAAACTTGTCTTTCTCCCGTTTGCTTATTTTTAGGGATGCCTATCATCAGTCCTGCCCTGAACTGTGAGCAAAGCCAGCATCCTTCCCAAATGCATGAGCTGTTGTTTCCATTCCGTCTTCTCCTCAGCTCTGTTTCTCAAGTTCCTCTTCTTCCCGTCTGGATTTGTCTCCTTGGGCTTCTAGCTCAGGCATTGTCTTGGGACTTACCTTCACTCTTATTCTAGGGTTTAATTTTATTTTCTTTTTGGTTAATATGTATTAATTACACCTATTAATGGGGCCCAATGTCATGTTTCAGTACATACATACAGCACGCATTATCAAACCCAGCCTGCCTACAGCCTTCTTTCTGTTCCACCCCCCCCCCCCATTCTGCTTGGACTTTTAAAAGTTTTTACATATGAGAGAGAAGATGTGGTACTTATGTTTCCCAGTTAGGCTTATTTCATGTGACATCATGCCTTCCTATTTCATCCATTGTGTCAAAGGAATTCATCCTTTATGGCTATGTAATATTCATATATATATACATATATGTATGTATGTATGTATGTATATATGTATGTATGTATATATGTATGTACATACACTTTCCTTATCTATTTACCAGTTGCTAGGCAGTCAAGTTGATGCCATAGCTTAGCTATTGTAAGAAGGTACTTCATAGGCATCCAGGTACCTGGTATAAATGTCTTTCCTTTGGATATGTAACCAGAGTGAGATCATTGGATCACAGGGTTTTCCACAATGGCTAGACCCACTTACACTTCTGCTAGCAATGTTTGAGACTTTTTCTTCTACATCTCCATCAGCATTTGCTTTTCTAACCTTTTTCTAACAACCACTCTAACTGGAATGAGATGATACCTCATTATAGTTTTGATTTTCATTTCTATGGTAGAATGATCTTGAATATTTAAAAATATAATTGTTGGCCAGTCTGCATTTCTTCATTTGAGAAATGTCTGTTGAGATCCCATGGCCATTTAAAAATTCAATTATCTGTGACTTTGTGATTGTCGTTGCTATCATTGCTAAGTTTTTTGAGTGCCGTATATACTCTGCTATAAAGCCTTTGTCAGGTGAATGGTTGGCAAATACACCCTGGCTCTGTGCCACAGGGCATGGATATTTGTGGTGATATTTTATTTGTATGTTAATAAATAAAGTTTGCCTGGAGATCAGAGGACATAGCCAGCCATAAACAAAAGTCAGGTGGTAGCACACGCCCTTAATTCGATCACAAGGCAGGCAGAGTCTCTGTGTGTTCAAGGACACAGTCAAGCATGGTGACACATGCCTTTAATCCCAGTACCAACCATAGAGACCTGGAGATCTGTACAGACAGGCAGTGATGAGGAAGTGAGGTAGCTAGGCTAAGAGTCAATGAGAATGCAGAACAGCAAGGCAATAAAGGTGCAGGTTAGACAGGAAGAAGCTGGTTCTCTTGGGAAGCTACGGTGGTGTGGTGAGCTAAGGTGAGCTGGTGGCTATTCCTATTTCTCTGATCTCTACAGCCTTCACCCCTGTATTTGACTCTGTGTTTCTTACTTAATAAGACTGTTTAGAAATTCATCTACATCTGGTGCCCAATGTTCGTGGTATGAATTTGAGAAAAAGCTACTTGCCTGTGGTCTTGTGGGCCCCAGCTTAGACCCGAGCTATACGTTGCCGGTTGTGGTGGCACACTGGTTAGATTTACTGAAGGAAGTGATGGCATGAAGCAGAAAGGTGTATAAGGCGTGAAGACCAGGAACTAGAGCCTTTTTTAAGCTTTTAGCTTTTAGCAGCAGTTCAGCTGAGATCCATTTGGATGAGGACTCAGAGTCTTCCAGTCTGAGGAAACAGGATCAGCTGAGGAATTGGCGAGGTGAGGTGGCTGTGGCTTGTTCTGCTTCTCTGATCTTCCAGCACTCACCCTAATACCTGGCTCCGGGTTTGTTTTTATTAATAAGACCTTTTAAGATTCATGCTACAGATGTTTATAAGGACCGACTGCATCAATGGTCTTCCCTCTGGCTTTCAGTTGACTTCGGTCAGTGGGAAGCATGGGAATTGGTAGGGAACAAAGTGAAAATATTTGTTCTCCTGCTCATTCCCTCCTGGGGGTGGGTTGGTAGCCCCATGGACCCTCCCTGTGTTTCTGACTTTAGGACTCAGCTTCCTGCTCTTCCAGCCTCAGGCTACTTCACTATTCTGTGCAGTAGATTTACTGGACATTGGTTACCAGCTTCTCAGGTTGATGAGGTAGGACACTTGTGCCCAACAGGTTGTATACAGCAGGTTTCTCACCTACAGATGAGGGACAAGATAAACCTAGAATTCATCAGTAATGCTGACTTCGGTAAAAGGAATCACAGCTGGCTGTGTCCCTGAAAACTCCAGCAAGGTCTACCCTGGAATTTTTCTATCAGAACAACCCAACCTTCCATTTTGCAGTAAGACCCTCATTCTGCCCAAGGTATCTGGGTGCATAGTCTAGTGCTCAACCTCCTGTCCCCATAGGTGATGGAAGAGCCATTGTTTGGTTACACGAAGTAGGGGAAAGGACATGGGGGGCTAAGTGCTCAACCACTTCTCTCTTCTCTGCCTCCTCAGGGACCTGTAGCTGCGCATCGAGGTTTTATCAGGATGCCTTCTGGGAAAGGAGCTTGTTTTTGGTGACTTCCTTTGCTGTAGTTTTTAGTTCCTCTTTCGTTGGATGCCTCATTGCCTGGAGTTCTCTGCTCTTCAGCATTCAGCTCTGGTAAACATCAGTTGTCTGCTGAGCCAGTGTCTCTCACTTCTTGTTGACATCAATTGTATGCGGATGTATATGCACCAAGACCCTTCCTCCATGTGAATTTGAACCTCTTTTTGAACCAGTGTTTTAGTGACATTTCTGAATGGAAAAAAGAATGGGTGTGTCAATACTTCTGTGTAAACGCTTAGGCTCTTATACCAAAACTATGGGACCGATTATTATTCCTATGGATGTTTGTATAGTGTTTAAAAATGGAAGCTGTTGCAGGATGTGACTTATTTTATCAAGCAGTGGACTGTCTGGTGACATGGTCAGATGTCATTATGTTTCATGGCATTGTCTTTAATCTTCACTCGGAGAGTCAGGGTGTTAAGTAGAGGCTCCTCAGTCACTTTTGCTTGCTCCTCCAAACGAAGCTATAGTTATAAATATGACTTTCTTGGCTGCAAATTACTGAATTGTTTCCAGGATTGTTTTCCCACATTCTCCCATCTAAAAATGTCTAGGGATATTCTCATCTATCCAGAAATCAGTTCTGGTCACTTAGGACTTCATTGCTTGCTAAGCTCAGACCACACAATAGCCTTGAGCTGGGGGGTGCCACACTGGCTGTCCTGGGGCTGGTACGACTGGAAGTACAGCTGCCCATGAAATCAGGCTTATTATCTCCAGATCAAGGACCTGGGCTTTGTCCCTGGCCCTGCTGCCAATCTTAGGAGGTGAGAGACAAGCTCTGGTCTTGGACACTGGAGAGTACGGTTCTTGAGGCGTTTTGCTTCCAAACTTCCTTTTTCCCCTGGTAAGGCTGAACTTGGATTCTTCAGATAGTCTCTCAGGAATGAGGCTCCCATCAAGCAGCTCTATCAACTCACTCACAGCATGTCTTTGGTCATCTGTCTAAACATCTCCACAGGAAGAGGGGGAATACTTCTGCTTCTGGCCTCAAGTTCTATTGGCAGAAGTTTCATGGAGAAAGTTCTAGCATATTACTTCAACTAACCCCTATTTACACCCCAACTCCCTTCTCTAACAAGAGGCCCTCTGCTCTTCCCAACTAGCCTGCTCTGATTGCTTCCCAATGCAGATGGACACAGCTTTGCTTGCCGTGATGATGAGCTCATTACTATAAAACTGCCTACATCTAGGCTTCCTGAGATCAACCCCATTCATCATACATGCTTTTACAGGCCAGAAACCCGTGGGAATTCTAGATCACCCCACTTTCCCTCTCTATAGCACTCTCTCCCTCCTGTGTAGATGGAAGTACACAGAGATACTGGAGGGAATTCTATGACCTCTTCCCAATGCCCCTGGATAACCATGGCCTGCTGCCAAAGTCTAACTAAACAGGTAGACAACACATTTAAGATGAAGATCTCCTAAGTGATCTTCACAAGATGTTATGGGGAGATAAATTATAAAGTTCCTATTTATTTTTAATCTCATGCTTAAAAACAATTTGTACACACATACTGGACAGAGATAAATAAACAAATGCTACAATCCATGATTAAATCTCATCTTCTTTTCTTACTACGGTACAGACTTACTAGAGTAGGCAAAGCAGCAGCGTCCACAAGATGAATCTGGAAAGACAAGAGACCCTAGTCACTATCACATAATGTATTTAGCAATCTCCTTTGAAGGCTGGCTATCATAAGGTTTCTGTGTAGGTACCATGCCTGTGAGTTCCTTTTTATTTATCTGCATGGTGACAAAGCCTCTTTGCTTTCAATTTTCTGGAAAATTCTCTGTGTTTGCCTCCCCAAACCCTCAGATCCACACAGCATTAAAATTGTAGGTGACTAGCATCGGGATTTTGGTATGGATGCTGTTTATAACTACGCCTTGTCACCTATGTTGACATACAATTTCAATATCTTTTCAATTTGTGAGTCTAAGGCTCACTTGAAATTTCTGTGTGGCTGTGGCTTTAATTGCTGTCAGCTGAGGAAAGGCTAGCTGCTGCTAGGTTTAAGAGTGAACCCATTCACACAGCATGTCAAGATACACTTCTGTCTTGTTGGGGGCAGGTGCTGACCAGACTTTGGCCCTGGCTCACCCAGTGGAACTCATATAAAACCACAGGGAAACAGGCTAGAGATGACTTGACAGCAGCAAGCTGCACTGTGGCTATGAGCAGAAGAGGCAGAGCTGCGACTCGGAAGGGCTTGACTTCCATTGGATACTGTGTCAAGGTCAATGTCTTAGGCTCTAAATTGGAAACCCACATTGTCTTGTCTAGAAGTTGTGTGTTCCATTCCTTCCTCTATAACCAGCCTCTAAGAGGACCTCCCTTGGTCTCTACCACGTATAGAGCCCTCCATCCCGAACCTGGGTGGTCTATGGCAAGCAGGCTATAATCACACTATGGGCTTGGCTGTTCTGTCTCATTCTGCCTCTTTCTTGGACCACTCTATCAGGGAAACCGAGGTTTCATGCTGTGAGCATCCAGTCCTGTGCTAAGTATCAGGTCTGCAGATGGTTTAGTTTGGGTCCACACCTCTCCCAACACCCATGTTTTGAAGTCTTGGTCCCCAGATGTAGTACTGTTGGGAGGTGGTGGAACCTTTAGGAGCTTGGGCCTCGTGGAAGGAAGTTATGTTGTTGGGGACACACCCTCGAAGAAGAACGGAATTCTGGTTCCTTCTATTTTCTTTTTGCTTACTGGCTGGCATGTAGTGAATGACTTCCTCCAGCACACCCTCCCACTGTGATTTACGGCCTTGCTGTAAGCCCCCAGATAACAGGATCAGGCAATCAGAGACTGAAACCTCCAGGCCAAAGAGACCTTTCCTCTTTTACATTTTCTTATCTCGGGTATTTTGTCATGGTAACACAAAGCTGACTAGCACAGCAGAGATGAGAAATATCCCTTCTTCATAAAATAATTCAGTGTTGTAGGGGATAGGGCAGTGTTGTCAAGCAGATACAGTGTCCTGTGGTAGATGGGGACAAACACCACGGTGGAGTGGACAAGCTGTCCATGGCTTTCAGGAAGGCTTCCATTGCTTCAGCTTCGGTTGCGGAAGAAATGCCTTTCAAGCTTCAGGAAGGAAGAAGATGCTGCTCAGGTGCCTGGGGCAAAGGGAAGGAGCGGGCCTTTTAGGCAGACAGCTGTGCATATGAGGAAAGGGAATTGGGCTCAGTGATTCAGTGGGAGAAAATAACTTTTTGGAGCTTCCATTTATGGGTCCCACTGAAAACATTAAAAAACTGTATGAAAAAATGTTCTCTAAAATCTTCTGGCTCCTCAAGATTTAAATTATGAGAGATCACTTCAAACTCTTAGACCGCTTGTGAGCACGGTAGGCGTCAGACATGCGTGGTCATTTGGTTCATGAAACATAGCTAGCCTGAGTCAAATATGCTGGAGTATGAACTAACAAAATCGGAAGACAGACCAAAGAAAAGGAAGGTTCCTCAGTAATAACTTTAACACTGAGTTGGAGAGATGGCTCAGTCAGTAATGTGCTGGTGGAGTAAGCTTTATCTCCAGTTTTTAAAAGAAAAAAGTCAAGTGTGCTGACACTCACATAATAATATGATAATGTGACATAATATAATAAATGTTAGATGTAATAATATAATTTATACTTTATAATAATATATCTAATTTTTATATAATATATAATAACACATTATATAATATGTAATAAAATGACACTCACATAATACAATAATGTGACATGATATAATATATTATATTATATAATATATAACTTATACTTCATAATAATACAATATATAATACTATGACACTCCTGTCTCTGCTTTCCCAGTGTTGGGAATCCATAAGCGTTAGTAAACTTTATTGCAGTGCATTATCATAATGGTTCTCTTTCCCAGTGTTGGGAAAGCAGAGACAGGAGGCTCCCAGAGCTCTTGGCCAGCCAGCTTGGCTGAATCAGTGAGTCTCAACAGCAATACAGATGACATTCTGAAGAACAGCACTCAAGGTTGACCTCTTACCCCCACACATGTGCATGTGCACACATACACACACACACATGTATAATTGAAACTAAATAAATGAAAAAAACTTTTAACATTGAGGTGTGTCAGCACAGTCATTTTGGGTTACACAGAGCACATCATTGAGATTAATTTCACCCATTGTCCCCTTTTGCAAACAGGCCACTGATTGCGTGGTTGATATTTTCTTTCTATGGCACAGCACTGGTTGGTTGGCTATGACCACAATAAAGAGAGAGAGAGAGCCACAGGCACCAGAGCCATCAGATGGGACAAAGGCATGGGGTCCAGGCAGCCTGTGGGATTCTCTGTACTCACTCTGAGCTGAATGGTCCAGTGTGAGATCCAGGGGAAATGTAGCTGGGGAAGAGGTCACGTTAAGGTTCAGACTCCAGAGCAGAATTCCCAGGTGCTGGGCGGCCTCAGACATGGGGCCTAACACACCATCTTGATGCCCAGTGTGTGAGAATGTTTCTACTAGGCCACTTCCCAGCCCTGAGCTGTTTTCAGTGCAGAGCTCCCCAGAACATCTCAGCTTCTGTCTTCTCTGTACCCCCACATTGCTTTGGTTTTGCTTTCCAGGGTTTCAGTTGCTCATATTCAACTGCAGCCCAAAAATATTAAATGGAAAATTCCAGGAAGAGAATCCATAAGCATTAGTAAGCTTTATTGCAGTGCATTATCATAATGGTTCTATTTCATTATTAGTTGTTGTAAATCTTGTTATACCTAATTGATAAACTTTATCATGAATATGTATGTATATATATATATGAAGACCCTTAGTTTATACATCTGTGGTTTCAAGCATCTGTGGAACACCTTAGGAAGTAGCCCAAATGGTGCGGGTGTGCAGTGACTGCTATGACATTCATTATTGCTTGAAGGGAGGGGAGACATGAACTTTGCTAAGAGAAGGGGAGAACTCTGTGTACAGGACAACTGAAGGAAGGTTGATTTACTTCTTCAGACTTAAATCTAGTTTGTTCCTATCCATGTGTTTTACACGTAGGTCTGAGGACCTATCAAGTTTCTACCATGCTGCTGGATTGAGGTCTGTGCTGGGTGAGTTTTGGATTTACCCATAGGCTGTTTAATTTCATGATGGCCAAAAGACCTGGGCTGTATTAGCCTGAGAGAGGCAATAAGAGCTTCTTGAATTCAAAGACTCTACCCACTAGTCCCTAATCTCAGAGACTGACAAGGTTGATTGCTGAAGGCTATCCCAGCCCTTGACCATACTCTGTACTGAAGCCCTGGTTCTGTTCTAATCATGGGCACTAAATTGTTGAGTGACCTGGCCAAAAGCTGCCATAACTCCCTATGGCTTTATGTCCTGATTGCTTAACCAGCTTCTAGATCAGGAAAAACCAGGGTGCTCTTAGATTTGCTTTGGAACATTTTTAGAGTGCAGTGTCAATAAGAACATCATGTCTCTCAGGCAGAGAGCTCTTTGATGAGGGTAATTGTCTGTGTTCCAGGACTACCTGTAAAACAGCAGTATTATAATGGAAGAGAACACTGCCCAGTGCTGGAAATGCTGCTGGGCAGCAGAGATGGACCCTGGGCTTTCTCAGTTATTTCAGAGAGTTCAAATATCTGAGGTCTGTACTACTTCCACACAAAAGGGCTAGGACGGCTTCTTCTGCTAATGGGGACAAATTACTGCAGTCTTAGGGATGGTGATGCATTGTCTCACACTTCAGAAAACTGAGAGTCGAAGCACCAGCTGGGTGTATGCCTTCTCAGGACTGGGAGGAGAACTTTTTCAGAACTCTCTCCTGGATCCTGGTCGTTTGCTGAGGAGCTTTGTGTTTATTGGCCTATAGACACATCACCCTACTATTAATCTTTACTCACATAGTGGTCCCCACCCCACCCCCATGCATATGGCTGCATGCACATCCTCCATTCTTGCAAGGATCTCCTTAACAACTTCATGCTATTCTGGGCACTTCTGTTAGGAACCAACCTCTTTCTAAATGAGATCATTTCCTGTCCTGAGGTCCGGGGGGGCTTAGGATCTCAGCATGTAAATCTGACCGGAAGGATGCCATGACCTATGGTTGTATTTTTGCCCTGCTTGGCCAGTTGGGCTGAGTGGTCTTCTCTTTTGAGTGGGAAGTGAGGATGGGGCTTACTTTCCAGTGATTACTGGAATTGTCCCTTCAACTGCCCTTTGCCCACTGGCTGTAAGGATTCTCATCAGCTCTGTGAAGAGGCTCTGTTTCTGGAGGCATGGCAGGTATGGTGCTTGTGAGGCAATTGGAGTACTGATTTTTTAAAAAAATTGGAGGAGGGAAGGAGGAAGGGGGGGAGAGAGAAATGAAGAAAAAGAAACAAAAGAGAACCGACACAAGGACATACTAGGATTTTTATAACCTTTTTTCTTTGTTTTTGTTTTTGTTTGCTTTGTTTTGGAGCCTCAGCTATCCCAGGATGGCCTCTGATTCAGTGTGTAGCCAAGAATGACCTTGGTGGTCATCCCCTTACCTCCGCCTCTGCCTCTGGAGTGCTGGGATTACAGGTGGGAGCCACCATATCCAATTACATGCAGTGCTGAGAAATGACCCAGAGGCTTGGGTGCATGCCAGGGAGGCCGTCTACTAACCTGCACCCTCCCACCAGCCCCAAATGAAGAAGACTGTAAATGCACTTAATAAAAGTACGAAGTCATCGGAGTTCTAGTTTTCAATCAACTTTTTATTTGAGAATAAGTTTAAGTCTAAAGAAAAGTTGCAAAAAGAGTCCTAAGATGGTTTGTTTTCTGTCATCCTGCATGGTGCAGCTCTCTTTCCAAAATGACCTGTAAGCATTGCTCCGAACTGTTAGCCGAACTCTACCCTTTGCAAAGAGCTCATTAATTTCTCAGTTAATGATCTGCCTTGTTCCAGATCCAGTCCAGGGCTCTATGGAACACCAAGGTGTCACAGTACATTAGTCTCTGGTCTGACCTGGGACAATTCCTTACTTGTTCTTTTTACAAACTTTTAAAGCATGCATGGCAGGTATTATATACAGAATGGCCCTCTGCTTGATTTTCCTGATGTTTTTGTTAGAATTAGATTTTTTTTTTTTTTTTTGAGGCAAGGCCTCACTCTGAGCTCTATATAGCCCAGGCTGACCTTGAACTCATGGCAGTTTTCCCACTTCAGCCTCCCAAGTGTTGAGATTACAGGCCTGAGTCACCACAGTGGATGAGAATCCTAGCAATTTAAAAGTAAAATCAGGGACTCCGAGTGTGGAGGTTAGCTTTCTCCCCCATAGCTTGCTGTCAAACCATGAAGACTTGAGACCTTGATGGCTTCATGTGAGGCAGGGCATGCTAGCTAGGGCTTTGCCGATGTGGAGACTGTTACACCATGGAAAAACATCATCTATCCCCCATCCCAGCACTCATGCGTTAAGCTGGGAGCCCAAGGGACAACAGCCACTGTTAGATTAATGAGAAATAAACTTCACCACATAGAAAACCTGACAGCTAGAAAACCTATCTGTCACAACTCTAGGGGCTGGGGAAAGGAGAAACAGAGTTTCCCGTGAGAACCGGTTGCCGTGAGCCAGCTCCCCCATGAGCTTTTGGTCAGAAGTCATACTATTTATATGGACTGATAAAAAAACTTCTTTAAAAAAGACAATTAAAAAAAATCCTAGACAAATATCATCACCAGGTATATTTTGTGTTTAGATTTACATATTATCTCAAAATATAGTGTCTGGAAACAAAACTCTATATACATGGATTTTTAAAAAATAAACTGTGTGATTAAATAGACTAATAAAGAAACAGAATGGAGAGCTAGAAGATTGACCTAAACAGAGCGTTCACACGTGGTCCTGTGAGACAGAGTTGGAAAACATGAAGGACAGGTTAAGAGAAAGCATGTGTGTGCTGGACTCTGCCCGATGAGAGAGCCTTCAGTGATGGAAATAGTCTAACTATTGACAGGTGACTACTGCGGGCCAGTACTGTTTAACTGCTCTCTAATCAAGGTTCCAGAAAGGGAGGATTAGAAAGAGGCACAATCCAGAGAGAAAATGGCTGAGAAGTTTCCAGAATTAACCAATCACACTGATATTTATCCTAGAAATTCCTGAAGTCTTCTGTTTTCTGTTCCTAAAACAAAATACTCAAGTCAGGGTCACAGTTCTAGAGGGTCAGTGCATGGCACCAGCGTCAGCCCAGCTCCGGTGAGGCTCTCATGGTAGCTGAGACATGTGAAAAAGTTCATGCGGGAAGAACAGATCATGTCTTTAAACAGGGAGCCAGAGGGAGGCTGGGTCCCCTTCCAACGTCACACCCGCAAACTTACTTAAGGACCTGCCACTTACAGGCTCCACCAGCTCTCAGTGCTGCTATCCTGGGTATCAAGTCTGCAACTCACAAATGGCTAGAGATAGAGGCAGAGCATATCCGAATCATAGCAGCTCCCCATGTCTAAGTACGATGAATACAAATAAATGACACCTTGAGCCTTCACGGTCCAACTGCAGGGGAAAAAAGTGAGAAAAGGAGGAGATATTTACAAGGTAGCCAGTGAGAAGAGCCAGATCACCTGCCAGGGAAGTGAGGATTTGGCTGATCTGTGTTTTGCTTTTTTTTCCTGTGGGGTGTGTGTGTGTGTGTGTGTGTGTGTGTGTGTGTGTGTACTTGTGTTCATGTGTGGAAGCCAAAGGTCAATGTCAAATACCTTCTTTAATCCTTTTCCACTTCATTTTTTGAGACACGGTTTCTCATGAAACCTGGAGCTGCCTACGTCGGCTAGACTCGCTGAACAAGTCCCACGGAGTCTCCTCTCCTTGCCTCCCCTGTGCTGGGGTTCCAGCCGTGTTCCCAGCACCTGCTTTTACACTGAGGCTGGGGTTGAACTCAGGTACTTTGGCAGCTGGGCTGTCTCCCCAGCTCCCGATGAGTGCACTTCACCTACCATGGTGAAAATTTCTAGGCCGAGGAGTGATAATATCTAAGGTGTGGCTGGAGAAAACGGATCAATTCAGAATACTTTATCCTGTGTGTGTGGGGACTTTTATGAATGGGATCGAGCTGGGTATGTTGGTGCAAACCTGTTACCCCAGCATTTGGGAGGCAGGGGATTACCAGCTTGAGGATGTAGCCTGGGCTACATCCTGAGACTGTCTCAAAAGTAGAATGAATGAGGTCAAAACAAAGGCAAACCACAAATTTATCACAGAGAGACTGCCATTAAGGAAACTTCTGGAAGATTCCTACAGACAGAAGGAAAATCATGCCAAATGAAAGACTAGAGATACAGATAGGAGTGATGGAGAAAGATGCAGATAAATATAAATAGAAAACAGTGTCTAGTTTGCGTAGAAAAGCAGGCAGAAGAAACTAAAAGACTGCAAAGCAAGAGCATTGAAGTTGGGAGGGGAATGATCTGAGCTTCAGACACGAGTGTAGTTCCTATCTTTCCCAAAGGAACAGTAGCCACTCAGGACACATCCAAGACTAACTTGCAAAGAGCTAGAGACTAAAATAGCAAAGTAGACTTGTCATACCCTGTGCAGAAGAAAGGCTACAAATTTGAGCAGGCCACTTATCAAGTATGGTCAATGAGACCTACACGAAGAACGAGAATAGATCTTTGCAGAGTTCATGAAATATTAATGCTCTCCAGACACTGGAAAGCCATACGTACTGTTGTCCCAAAAGACTGCACACAGGAATTGAATACAGATCCTTACGTGTACAAGGCCCTGTGACTGTCCCCAGCACTACAAATAAATGATTAGAATTACAGCATAGTCTCAGCTCACAAATCCATTTAGAAATAGCATAATATTTTAATTTTATTTCATTTAAAAAGGTTGTCTTTCTATTTACTTGTGTGAGTATTTTGCCCACCTGTATGTGTGTGCACAGTGTGCATGCCTGGTGACTATGGAAGCCAGAAGAGGGTGTCAAATCCACTGGAACTTCCAATGGTAGTAAGCCAACATGTGGGTACTGGGACTCGAACCCATGCCCTCTGCAGGAGCAATAACTGCTCTTAACCACTGACCCATCACTCTTGCCCCTTAATTATTTGTAAATGGACATATGTGTGTATTCACTCACATGTGCTTATAAATAAGTTATAGATCATAAAAGAAATTTCAATGAAAAATTAAAAGTATTTGGCACTGAGTAGTACTTAACACTTTTAAACCCAAACTTGGGGATGCAGTTAAACAAATATTTATAAAGTCAGTGCTTACAGTCACAAGGCAGGAAGAGCCATAATTATTATGTAAAGTGTCAAATTAAGAAGTTAGAAAATATACAGTAAAAGGAATCCCTCCAAAAAATCAGGAAGAAAAGAACAGATCTCTATTAATATGACATGTCATGGTTATTTCATTCATTCAGTTATCCAACAACTATTCATTAAGTGCTTTGTACATTATGAAAAAAAAAAAAAAAAGACCAAGTCCCTAACCCTTAAACTCTCTTTCTTTCTTATTGGGGAGTAGATAGAATGTGAGAAAATGAATGAATGATATAATTCAAGGTCTGAGATGCACATTAATGGTAAAGAATACAACAGAACAAAGGTATAGAACATATTTTATACTGCAGGCAGTCTTCCAAGGACAGGAACCTGGGTAGCCATTAGGAAATGTAAAAAGCCCACATCCTGCATCATAGAATGATAGACTCCCCCAATTACTTTATTGTGATGGACTCCCCGTGATTACTTTCCTGTACACAGCAGGCTCCAGATTGGGATATTGCCAATCTGAACGAAAGGATGAAGCCAACAGATCTTTTTTCTCTAGAACTTTGCCTCCAGAAACCCATTTGGAACCTTTTTGCCAATTCTGATTCTCTGTCTGTCCAACTCATGTCTCCATGTCCCCCCTGGATGACCTGGCCTCCTAGATGGCCACCAGCCTTCTTTGGAATGTTCTCTTATGTTTTGACCACTGTCCTTCAAATAGTTTCTGTCAGGCTCAGTCCTAGTCTTCCAAGGGCCTGACAGGATAGACAGATGTTGGAGAGGAAGTCATAGAGTCTGATCATGCATCCAGCTCCGTATCTTCATCTGGAAATGTGGTTGTCAGTATGTGGTCTACAGACCCTTCCAATGCTCTGATCTCATGGTCCTGAAGATGACCTAGTCCCGAGGGATCTGAAAATAGACCGCTGTTGAAAAATGTGCAGCTTTCCCACTTTACTAACTGGAGTTAACCGTACTCCAAAGAAACGTGGACCTCTGGGCCTTTCAGGTAGGTAGGGATGGTGGGAAGGAGAGGTAAAGAAGCCATGTGAGGAAACTCCCAGCTTCCAGCAGGGTGGCAAAGCCAAGTGTAGCTGGAGCTGGGAAAATTAGCAAGCCTTTACAGAAGAAGTGCTGTCTGGGGAGGAATTCCAAGGCCATAGATGACTTCAGTGAGTTAGGGGGAGGGCCTTTGAGACAAGAGAGCAGCATCAAGGAGACAGGAAGTGGAGAGTGCAGATGTCAGCTTGGAGGCGAGTGTCAGTGCCAAGAGATGGTGCTGATAAAGCCTGTTGTGGTTTGACTGTGGAATGTCCCCCATAGGCTCATGTGTTCGAACCCCTGGTCTCTGGCTGGTGGTGAGGTTTTAGTAGGTGGGGTCTATGTGGAGGAAGTGAGTCCTAATCCCCAGTTTACAGATGATTGGACTAAGTCTCAGATGGAATTCCACAGGGGTAAAGCTGGGGCCCAAACACTGATCTAACCATAACTGCCACCGATACCAGGAATAGAGAATCCAACTGTGCTGCGACCACGAAATAAAGAAGTCTGAGGTGGGGATCTGGGGAGAGAGTCAGCAGATGTGAGAAGCGCTGTGTCTGTGCCTGTGACACAGGAAGTCGTGAGTCAGGCGACTCCGGTGGTTTAGTGCCTCTTTGGAGGGAAAATGTTCGTAATGAAAGTTCTGCTTGACAGACGATAATGGCCCTAGAGGGAAGCATGAAGGGAGACAAGTGTGTACTCTGCATTATCCTAAACGCAGTTACTGGAGAAAGCAGAATGGCAGGAGGCTTGTCACTCTGCCTCTAGGGGAGGCAGCCTGCGGAGTGTACAGTGACAGGCTGGTAAGCTGGCATTGAAAGATAGAGCGCATGTGCGTGCGCATGCTCACACACACACACACACACACACACACACACACTCAGTCTTGTGTTGTATACTTGCTGATTTTGTAATACCAACACTCCTCTCATGCATACCCTATTTCCCAGCCTTGAGTTTGGGAGAGATGGGCACATTCAGCCCCGCAGCCTCTCAGGCGGGTCTCAGCACACCTCTGAGGAAGGTCTTACAGTGGACCTTGATGTCAGAAGTGTGGTGAATTCATGCACTCACTAATTTCTTTCCTGACAGGATGCTTCTCTTTCTTTTTTTTGAAAAAGTTTGTTAGAACTGTTTGTTTGTTTGTTTGTTTGTTTGTTTGTTTGTTTTTTGAGACAGGGTTTCTCTGTGTAAAATTCCTGGCTGTCCTGGAACTTGCTTTGTAGACCAGGCTGGTCTCAAACTCAGAGATCAGCCTGCCTCCACGTCGGCCTCCCAGGTGCTGGGATTAAAGGCCTGTGCCACCACCTCCCGGGGATTTGTTAGAACTTAGAGAGATGGTTATGAAGCTACAAAAACAAAAACAAACAAACAAAAGCAAAGGAGCAACGTCTAGAGGAATCTGCCCCCTTAGACCACTACAAGGGCCGTCTCCTAGTGCCTGCGTGAGTGGACTCAAATCATACTGAAATGAATGAAGTTATGAACAAATGAACTTGCCTGTGCTCATCTCTTCCTTCAGTGTAGCCTGCTAGGTCCCCCCACCCCAAAGATAGGAGCTATACATCTATAGGAATAGGAGAAGTGGTCTGCAACCCACTTCTTTTGGCCCACAAAAGCATCCCAGGGGGAGACCACTTGACTTTCAGTCCGTTTATTAACTATATTAACTATTAGCTTCAGGCTAGTTACTTAACTCCTTTCTGCCTTATCATTCTCATCTGTAAAATGGGGACATTTAAGGTAGTAATCTGACAGGGCTTCTGTGAGGGTTAAAATACTACACTCAAAAACAGAACCAACCACACAGGAAGCGTCAGGTGAGTATCACCACTGTCACCATCATCTGTAGTTCCTACCTACTCTTTCTTCCTTTCAACGTTAAGTGGAAGCTACAATTAGCAACACAAGTTACAACTCATTTTCATGCTTTAAAATCACCCCACGTTTCAAACAACTTCTCAACTTGAATATTCCTTAACTATAACTTTTTTCCTTCTTGCGGTTCAGCATCTACCATTGCACCCAAATGGTCTGACCCTTGGGGTAGGTGAGTGAATGATTCGTGACTTCATGAAGATCATGAAGTTCAGCACCATTGGATAAATGTCCATCTCTGTCCATTGCCTGTGATAGTGGTGGTTCAGGGGACAGACTGGATAAATCAAATCTGCCAGCAATCCCCAGACTGTATCTGGCTAGTAGCTTCATTATCGTTTGCCTCCTAGGCTTTGTGACTCTTTTCTAAGCTAGAGCTGCAGACAGATGGTTTAATGAGCTTAGTGGAGTTCTGTGCTCACCCCGAAAAGCTGTTGTGGGGTGACCCTAACAAGCAGCAGATAGCCTGGAGACTTCCATCTGGGACAAAGAACTAGTGAGCAGCAGAGACTTAACTCCCTTCTGAAGAAATTCCTGCTTCACTCCCAAGAAACTTGCAGAATGCTCTCACTGCAGGAAAGCATGTAACAGGGTCCTACTCAAGCTCACAAACGCACCCCATGGATATCAGAGGCCCCAGGGATGTCAGAGAGAGCAAGCACCATTTTCCTGGCTTTGATGGAGCCAGACAGAGTGATCAATACTTTATGATTTTCATGGACTGGTAGACGTGGCTAAGATGTGCGGAAAGGCGGGGTTCTGCTCTGCTGCAATGGGTCAGAGGTCAGTCTGTACGAGAGTCTGCACTCCCAGGTTCCAATCTGCGGCTTTCAGGGGGCCATTTTGTCACTGTAGTCCACACCGCGTTTCCTTGAGAGACTTTCAAAGGAAAATAGCTGGAGTCTGGTTCATAGAGAGGAATCAAGCTGTAAGTAAAGCCACCTCTTCATCCACTGTCACATGCCCCTATAAGAGCCCACTTCCACTTCCTCCTTGCCCCTTTCCTGCAGTAGAACCAGCAGACATCTGAACTTCTCGTGGGAGATTCTAGGAGCTCCAGCTGAATCCTAAGGCCGCATGATCTTTGTTTTTCAAGAAGAACCTAGAATTTGCTCATCGGAAGGTGCATGGCTCTGGGAAGGAAGGCGTCCAGGGTCAATGTGTGTGTCCTGAAGAAGACTCCATAGGACAGGGTTGTTGAGAAAGAAGAGGTGTCCACACAGGCCCCCCAAGGCATGCCAAGAGCCTCATTTTGGTGATGAAAGGAGAATAACTAAATGGATGTATCAGTTCCCAGCCTCCTTCCCCACTTAATTACTGGGATACTAAGGCCAGACCTTGGGGAGCAGACCCATTTAAAGATTCATTGGAGATCAGAAAAATCTACTGATTTTTTTGGGCCACACTGAAAAGACAGAATTGGAAAAGGGGCAGTCCCCTGTTCAAACTCACCTGATGGGCAGCAGCCTGCCCTATTTTGGATTGCTGCTAAGAGGAGCGCCAGCCAAGGATGACTGATCTTCCATCCAACATGCTAGAAAGAACGTCTATTCTCCAGCCTACTTATTGCTAGGAATACTTCCACTGTCCCTGTGGATAGGGGCATGCTTTGGGCATTTCTACTCTGTATTCTTAGGACGCTAACATATCAGGATCTAAACGCCCCTCAAGATGCCTAGTTGTATTTGGTGCTTGATTCTCCTGTACAATGTCCCTTGTCCTGGGGACCATGTCCCTCATGAGGTTCTGCTTTCAGACAATTCATTGCTAACGTTTGTTTCTTCATAAGGCTGTTTCCAGCCCAGCCCCAGCTTTAGTTCTTGCTTAATCACTGGAGGACAGAGCACACTAATGCTCCTCTATAAAAAGGATGTCGAGTGATTGGAGACACATGTCTTATTCCCTTGTTTTCTCTTAACAAGGAAGCCAGTTGCCCATTTGCTTTTGGTATAGCTTGCATGTAAGTTCTCTCACTTCACTGGGGTTCTCTCTAGGATATGTGGCTGATGGGACACCAACATTAGTCACTTATCTCTGTGACCAAAATGCCTGTGCTGGTAAAATTGTCAGAATTTAAAATAAACTTGGAAACAAACCTCTGGCCATGTCTTGTAAAAGAGTTTTTAGGTTAGATGAAGTTAGATGAGAAGACCTACCCTGAATGTAGGCAGTACCAGTCCATGGTCTGGAGTCCCAAGCTGAATAAAAAGGAGGAAGTGGGGCTGGAGAGATGGCTCAGTGGTTAAGAGCACTTGCTGCTCTGCCAGCAGATGAGGGTTTTGTTCAAAGCACCACGTGGTGGCCCACGACCACCTGTAACTGGATGGTAACTCCAGTTCTGGAGGACCTGACACCTTCTGACCTCCACAGGCATCAGACATGCACATGGTGCCCTTACATACATGCAGGCAAAACACTCAGACATACAAAATAAATAGATCTTCTTGAGGATGAAGAGAAGGAGAAAGAGGAGAGGGGAGGAGGGGAAGGAAGAGGAGGAGGAGGAGGAGGAGGAGGAGGAGGAGGAGGAGGAGGAGGAGGAAAGCATGTCCCTGCTGCCATGCTTTTCCCTATATCTTCAAATTGTGAACCAAAACAATCCTTTTCTTCCTTAAATTGCTTTTGTTGAGTATTTCTTCATAGCCATGAATCAAGTCACTAATATACCTAATTAAAAAAAAAGCCTGAGGGGGAAAATACTTTTTTCTTGGTTCATGGTTCAAGAGATTCTATTCCGTCATGGCAGAGAAGGCATGGCAATGGGGATGGGTCCATCAGTGATGGGGGACGCATGAGGCAGGTGGTGACAAGGTGATGCCCATGAAGCAGAGGAAACAAGAAGGGAACCCTCAAAGGCACATCCCTGGCAGCCTGGGTTAGCCTGTCTCCAGCTCCTCAGAGCTCTATTGTAGCCCAGCAGTGCAAAGCATGGGCCTGTTTTGGGAACATCTTACATCCAAACCACAGCGACCTCTGTGTTTAAATCTGCAGTCTGGAAATGAATGCAAAATCCCTGCGTCTCAGACACCTTCTTACATCCTAGTTCTTCAGTGTAATAACCTTAGCATCATACTTCCCGATCTGCGGCAGAGACAGACAGTGAACAGGCTTTTGGATGTCCACCTAAGCCACTGAGAAAAACACCAAGGCACACACAGGGCTCTCAATTAGTTCTGTGGCAGTTCATCATGACCCTAGCAACTCCTTACCATATCCAGCACCTGCTCTCTAATGGGTATATTTTTATGTGACTTCTGAATGGTTAAACACAAAACGACAAAACAAAAAAATCATTGAAGTGCTCTGAGATTGTGTTACAACCACCCAAGTATCATTAGAGACCTTGTCAATAGTTTTGCTGGAGTCCGGAAGTCTGAATGGCAACGTGCGGATGCCATCTATCTGACAGTTCCCCGAGGACTGGTGGTGTGTGACTTTTCCTAGGAAGA
Source organism: Peromyscus leucopus (assembly GCF_004664715.2). Classification (NCBI taxonomy): domain Eukaryota; kingdom Metazoa; phylum Chordata; class Mammalia; order Rodentia; family Cricetidae; genus Peromyscus; species Peromyscus leucopus. The sequence goes on from NC_051067.1 coordinate 19,782,316, forward strand.
CCTGATTCTGTCGAAGTCCATCTTGCTGATGCAGAGGTGTATGAGCGAGGAATTATTTACAGAAACGTGCATGCATGAGTCAAAGACAGCTGATCGCTGCGAAGCCCACCCCAGCATGGGCCGTGACTCACCGAAGCTGCATCCGGGGAGCTCTCTGCAAGGCCTGCAGGCAGCTCCCCAAGTCCAGTCGCCTTCTCCAGCAGTTCTTAATGATTACGTAACCTCGGAGGGAGAGGGGCTTTGTGCATCTTTCAAGTTTAGTCACTCCCGGAGACTGGAGCTGTTTACTTCCTGAGTCTTAAGGGTCCTCCCTCAGGCATGGAAGTGTTTCAGTTTGGAAGGTATTACTGCCCAACAGCTGGAAATGGGCCAGGCCAACAGGACTCGCTCTGAGGATCCTTTAGACAACTGTCATCCGGGTGCTGGGGCCAGTGTTGCTTCAGTAGCGTGCTCTGGACTCTCCTCTGAGCTCCACGTCATAGGCTCCAGGAGCTATTTTCCACCCATTTCAGAAATCACGGAAGATAGCATTTCATTTACAACCTTCTAAGGTATCTTAGCCTCTTCCCAAACAGCAAGATTGTCTTTTCTCTGCTCCCCAAAGTGTCCCAGATACAGCTGATGGGGATGTTGGGTTTGATTTTTGCCATCTTTTTTCTTTTTCTTTTCTTTTTTTTTTTGTCTATTTGTTTTGCTTTGGTTCATTTTTCTAAAATTCTCTGTTGCTTTCTTTTACTCTGTTTTTTGTTTGCATCCTTCTCATTCTGTCCTTCAAAACTTAAACTTCCAGGGCAGCTGCTTAGTCAACTACTAGTGTCTTCTGAGGGAGATTTTTAAAATCACTTCCATTGATTTCCTGCCCTAGACAAACTGAGTGTAAACTACAGGGAGTTATGGAAGTGTTTCTTAGAAACCCCCAGTGGACAGCTGAGGCATTCGTTTGCTTTGCTTGCTGGGTGTGGCATTTATAGATTGCATTTTTTCTTTCCGTTGGCCTCACCTACATGCCTGGCACAATACAACTGAGAAATTCCTGAATTATTCTGAGTAATGAACCATCTTTCCTCTCGAATTGAAATTATGTTCATTTTCATGTTTTGATTTTCCCCTTTCCCTTTTCTGTCAGACATGTGCTACTTCAAACTGTGTGGACTTAGTGAGTGTGACAATGCCCGAGCAAAGCCATCCAAGAGAGGGTTACTTTTGACACACAGTTTGAAGGTGCAATTATAAGTGGCAGGAGAGCATGGCGGCAGGGGTGTGAAGTGGCTGGTCACATTGCGTCCGTCCACAATAAGGAAGCAGGGAGTGATGAACGCCACTGTTCAGGCACTTTCTCCTTTTTATTCAGCCTGAGATGCCGGCCCATGGGATAGTGATGCCCACGTTCAGGGTGAGTCTTTCTCTCCTTGCTGGGGACACCCTCACAGAAACACCCAGAGGAGTGTTTCCATGGTGATTAAGTTCAGTCAAGCTGACAATGAAGACTGACCATCACAGAGACCTTTCTCCTAAGGCTTCTTTCTCATCTCCACTGTTAACGCTGTAATCTAGTCGGTCTCAATTAAACCTAGGACAGTAGTTTTTTACTTTTATTTTCATTTGGTTGTTTCACTTTTAGCAGAAATGTAATGAGAGTTTTCTGTGTTTTGCCTTTGGCTGAACGAGGCCTCTAGTTAGTGTCAGGAGAGCAGAAACCCTACAGCATGGTCAAACCCACCTATAGGGCATTTAAGAAAGATGTTTAGAAATTGGTGTCCTGCCCCAGCCACCTTCTTTTCCCACCTTCCTCACCAGCCAGGCATTCACCTAAGGATGTTTAAAAGTTAAATGTTAAGACTCAATTTCAAGAATTTATAAAACAGTAGGGTATACAACACCCCCTTGCAATTTAAATGTCTTCTGAGCAATTTGGATGATTAGCTAAACTGAAGAAGCATTATCCCCTCTAGTCCTGTCTTTTAGTTATTCTTCCACATCTGAGTCCCTGGGTTTCCCCAAAGATGTCTATCTTCTTGTCGCCGGACTCAACTCAAGCTCTTCCTCTAACAGGAGAACTTGTCTTCTTATGTTTCCATCAACATAGTTCAGTAGTGTATTTCTTTCCTCCAAAGCTTGGTGAAACAAGCCTTTATCTATCACCTTATATTGTAAGAATTTCTTTTAAATTATCTCCAATTCATTTTGTTATTCACATTCTGCTGGATGAAATAAAATAAGACATCTCAGATTATTATTTTTCCTCCTGGTCCCCTGTCTCACTGACTTTCTAAAATCAAAACCACTAGAAACTTTAGTTATTCCCATTGTCTTAGTCAGTGTTCTATTGCTGTGAAGAGACACCATGGGCCTCAGCAACTTTTATAAAGGGAAGCATTTCATTGGGGCTGGCTTACAGTTCAGAAGTCTAGTTCATTATCATCATTCAGGAGGCAATCGAGCAGACCTTGCTTGAGAAAAGGAGCTGAGAGTTCTACCTCTAGATGAGCAGGCAGCAGGCAGAGAGAGAGACGCTGGGCCTGGCTTGAGAATTTGAAACCACAAAGCCCACCTCCAGTGACACACTTCCTCCAACAAGGCCACACCTCCTAACCTCTCTCAGAATAACGCCACTCCCTAATGACCAAGAAAATATATGAGCCTGTGGAAACCATTCTTATTCAAACCTTCACACCATCTTTCAAATACCATACCTTCTGATGCTCACAGCACGATTTATCTGGCATCTTCATTTCTCCTCATCTATGCTTAGTATTTAGGGCATCCTTTCCCACCTTCTCAACTGCCATTGCTATGCTTCTCACTGCAGAGGTGCTCAGAAGCATCCTTGATCACAGCAAGCCTCTGCTTACATGACCTGACTCTAATAGTTCTGACTGGTTCCTTCCACAGGCAGATGGAGTTAGAGGGGCTAGCTACTCACTGTGAATTGATGCTCAGGAAAGGAAGTGGGGAGGGGGAGGAAGGTGGGGAGAGCATGAGACAGTGATGCAGACCATTACAGGCTTGTACAGTTCTTGTTACAGGCTTAACTTTTGCATTACCTCCTTTCAGGAATAATCTTTCCCTGACACCAATTTCTGTTAGCTCAACAAGGAAGGCCAAGGCCAACCTAGTCTCGAGAAGAGCCCTGCATTGGCGGAAGTGGTTGAATGCTTGCATCGTGGTTTTACTCAGTCATTAATGGAAGCCTAAGGTTGGGACCTGAGCTTGAAGCTGGTGTACCTGATGAAGAGGACGGTACTGGGCTGTATTTCCCAATGCTGAGCAGAATCCCCTGGTGTGTTACTTACCATGTTTTGGCCCACAGTTTGAGGTGTGGTCCATCATGGTGGCCAGAACCTGAAGCTGCTGGTCATGAGTGCCACTTGCTCACCTTGCTTTATCTTTTTTTTTTTCCCTTCAGTCTTGGGTTCCAGCCCAGGCAATAGCGCTGAGCACATGTAGGGTGGGTTTTCCAATTTCAGTTGTCTTAATCTAGAAACTCCCCACAGGCATCTCATAGTGATTTGAAATGCTATCAAGTTGGAAATCAAGATCAACCATTACCCTTGGTAAATATACCCTTCTTAAGGCAGAATTTCCCTATTTGTGACTGTGCTGGATGAAGGATGGACGAAGAGGCATCTAAGTGGACTGCCTAGAGCTATGTGTGCTCTTCCCTGCCACCCTTGTGAAATGGCCATTCTGTCTCCTTCTGCTCATCAGGCTTAACTTTTGGCTTGAGAATTTGAAACCACAAAGCCTACCTCCAGTGACACACTTCCTCCAACAAGGCCACACCTCCTAACCTCTCTCAGAATAATGCCACTCCCTAATGACCAAGCATTCAAATATATGAGCCTGTGGGGGCCATTCTGCCTGCCACCCTTGTGAAATGGCCATTCTGTCTCCTCCTGCTCATCAGAGTCAAACCCCAGTGTGCTGAAGGGTTGACCCCTTTCCTTGTCTCTTGGACCCTGGACACTGGACTTCTTCAGATTTTCTAGCAGCTGCCTACTACTGGGACCAGACTTATTAAACCTAAAAGCCAGAACACCATGGATGGGAAGGACAAAGATTCACAGGGAATTCTGGTTATATGCCTTGGTTCCCAAATAGCACTGTGGACAGAATCGTTTAGCATCGTGTGTGTGTGTGTGTGTGTGTGTGTGTGTGTGTGTGTGTGTGTGTGTGTGTATGGGGGGTGTCTCATTCCCTGTGTGTACTGTATGACTAGGCTCATGGTCCAGATCATTCATGGGGCATCCTTGGATGTCCAAAGGGAAGGAATTCCCATAGGTATTCCCAAGCACCCATTGGTGTAGAATAGTAGTTCTCAAAGATTCTTTGGCATGCAGTCCTTTTTTTCCTTTATCAGGGAGCGTGTCCCCAGGTAGATTATGTTCAGACTTAAACCCAGTTGTTGTTCTGGCAGTCAAGGGAGGAAGTCAGATGAAGTTTTGATGATAAAGGGAATAGAGGGACACTGTCACCTTATCAGGGAGACCTCTGTCATTTTGTGCCACAAGGAAGAAATGACAGCTCTGTATGAAGGAGACAGCCATCTCTGCAGGCTCTATAGAATAAGAGCCTGGGCAGTCAGCTGTTGGGGTGTCCACCAGGTGTCCCCTGCCTTATGTGAGAGCCCTGGGCTCTACCAACCAGGACCTTAGCATTGGTCCTATCAGATGTGCATTCTCGAGTCTCTGTCTATTAAAATGTGACCATGGTCTTCAGACTTTTTTAGACTTTTCTTGATCTCTTGCTGCAGAAGCAAAAGTCCGCTTGTAAGATAGCAAAGAGGGCCCCTGGCCTTTACTCTAGGTTTTAACTGCTTAGTAAATGCCCTTACCTCTCCATTATCCTGCTGTGTGATATTGCTTGGTATCAACCAGGATGCAGTGACCTGGTCTGCATTGTATGCCCTAACTCCAGTCTTATCTCCATTTAAATATCTGAACTGTGGCACCAGCCAGGGTGTTTAAATGCTGGGATAGTCTTCAAAGTCTCCCTGGGATTATCATGAAGAGTTTAGAAGCTGGGGCACCACCTTATGTCTGATTATTGAGGTTGTACACACCACATGGATGGAGGCATCACTGCTAATTGGTTATGAGAGACACAGGTCCTAAACCCAGTATTTTTGGTTGCAGCAATATACACCTAACATAAAACTTACTTTGCTATTTTAAAGTGCATCATCCAGTGGCATTATACTCACTTTACATATTTGTCTATCCTAATTATTATCCAAAACTACAGCTTGTACCCACTAAACAACAGAACTTATTTCCCCCTCCAGCCAAAGCTCTTGGTTACCACTATTCTACTCTGTTGGAATGAGTTTTGATTTTCCCGAGTCCACACTAAGGGAGTTCATGCAATATTTTATTATGAATGATATACTCATGAGTAGTAGGACAGGCTCATAGGGTCGAGGAAATTGGCTCAAACCAGTTGCCAAGGCATGCATATAACGTACTTCCTTATGAACCAACCTGGAGTCTGCCTGAGGGCCTAGCAACAGGTGCTGTCAGAGTTCCTGATTATGCCCAGCCAATGAGGGATGACCACACAATGTCACCAGATTGGGACACAGCTAGGGTGCTGAGAGGAGGGTACATAAGGCCTTCCCAGTTATTGAATGAACAAGTCTGCTGTTTGCCTTCAACTGACTCCTGGTGTCTGGGTGTCTGTGTCATTGACATCATGTCTTCTCACCCCTCCCCCAAGAGAGATGTTAGGATCCAGTAACACCCATGGTCCATCCATGTTGAAGCACACATAAGGCAGAATAACAGCTCCTTACATGTATACACTGTGGTTTCACTCTCCATTCACAGACACTTGGTTCAACCTCACCTCACTGTCTGCTTTCTTGAGGTGCTCTTGGGGTTCTTCACATCAAGATATTAAATACCATATTCCAAGAATGTGCCCCCAAGTCTGTGTGCTCCCTGGCAGAACCTCATGTTCTAGCCTTTGCTGGAATATACTTAGAATTCTGTCCTAGGAGTGTTCCCAAACAGCTGCCCTCACAGGTTAGCTAATTCTTACAGATTCTTTCTTCCCTTCTTTATCAGATTTAGTGTATTCTCAGCTGGACAAAATGCAGACTTAACCCCAGCTGTTAGCTTGGCAGCCAGATGCTGAGGTGAGAATAGTAATGTACAACTTCCGAGGAAAGGAAAGGGAAGAACAGGGCTAGGCGGTGGTTCTGTAAGATGCCCATGCATATATTTCACTGCCTTCTAGTCAAAGAGAGGGATTTGGGGCAATGACATCCTGTTACAGGAATCCCACCTAGTCACTGTTAGGGCCACTGGAAGAGGAGCCCAGCCTTGGCTTGAAATAGAGGCAAATCTAAAAGAATTAACAACAGAGGGACACCTTAGATAACTAATTAATTTATTTATCATGTGGGAGTATCAATATACACATACATTCTGGTGCACCTGTCTATGTGGATACACACATATGTATATGTCTGTATGTGTAGAGTCCAGAGATCGACCTCAGGTATCATTCCTCAGAAGTCATTCTCTGGTTTTGGAGACAAGGCGTCACTCTGGGACCCGAGACTCCCTGATTAGGCTGGGTGGGCTGCCAGTGAGCTCCATTTTCCTGTCTCTACCCTCCAGTGCTGGGATTCTGAGCACGTTCCACCACACTCAGCTTTTTATGTGGATACTGGGGATTGAACTCGGGACCTCGTGCTTGCAGAGCAAGCACTTTCCCGACTGAGTTGTCTCCCCTGAGGGCTGCCTAGATCAGCAAATCTCGGTGCCCACCTCAAAAGCGTTATGAACATTTGCAAGGCTTGAATGGATAAAATATTCTCATTGTGGTCAGTGATTGGCTGGGCGGATTCTTTCGTCTCTTCCTGAAATGCACACTAGTACACTAAGCCACCACCCACCTCTTGACATCTTAGGTCATGCCTCAGTGATCTAGATCCTGTCCATAATGTCATCTCCAGAGTCTACTGTTAGCCGACTTGACTTCCCTCGCCCTGAATCCCAGTTATTGACACAAGAAATACTGAAAATACTACACAGGCTACCAAATCCTTCTGAGTCTTGATTTATATTTCATAACCTTTAAGAACATATTTCTAGGCACTTTAGATGATTTTATTCATACCCTTGGGAAGAGCAAAAATAGACACAGTTTGGAGAGTTTAACAAATGTGTGATTTGAGGTCACTGGGTAGGTTTTCCATAAGGTCTTCTTCTCTGAGGGTGTTCCTCCATCTCTCAACAGCGTTCCAGCAGCAAAGCTCACCCATTTCTTCTTAAGATGCAGTCTCGGGTGATTGGTCAGACCCCTCAGTATCTCTCTCTTTTCCCAGAGGTGTGAGCCTTACGTTCACTGGACAAGCCTGGGTTACCCACAAAGCTCCCAGAGTAAAGAGTTTGCACCTTTTTGAATCTCTTCCTATTGGTTTCAGCTTTAATTCCCAGACTGTTGGGAACATTCTGGGCTTCTTTGTCTGTTGCCATTTGCCTTCCCCAAGACTTCTTCGGTATGCAACACAGAAAGAAAGAGACTTTCTGCTTCATCATGTTGGACTCTCTTCCTCCTGGCTAGGGTTTGGAACCTAAAAGGGAAAGTATTGATCCCTCGATTCTCTTTAACGTCCTTGGCTATATAATGAAGGTAAACACTCCCAGACACTGCTGGTCCTTATTCCATGGGCCATGTTTCATAGCTACACCTGTTACCCCACATCTCTAAGGATTCCCCCCGCTAGACAGAGTCAGTGGTTCCCCACCATCAAATAACTACCAATTATATATGTTTGCTTAATGTTTATTAAATTGTCAATAATTGACGCCACTCTGCTGAAGTCACCAGATTGCAGAATGCCGAGAAGCCCGAGGAAAAAGCTCTAAGGAGGTGGTAATTCATTCACCTTCTCCCTCATGCCAGCCTCGGCTGCAACGTCAGATTTCATCTCTGTCACCCTGGGCTTAGGCAAGAACAGTCCTTCTAAATTGACTATCTCCACATGCGAAATGGGATCAACATTTTTGTCCGAGCTGAACAATCAATTCTTATGAAAAAAGTAAAACAATCACTTTGACTCTTTTTCTTCCCATTTAATTGTGGGTCTGAATTGACTGATCAAACAGCGACAGATTGTGAGGTAATGAAAAAATAGCGCAGGGAGCTCATCTCGGAATGCAGGAGGCTGTTCCACAGGAGTCCTGTCAGGCTCTTTATTGGCCTACTGAGGCTGCATGGTCTTTGAATACTTCTGGTCCGGGAGACCCCACCTTCACCCAGCATTCTACTGAATCCATTTGTGATAAGTAATCTGGGTCAAGTTTCCCTGTGGAGACACTTAAGAGACACACATCTTAGTTTCCCAAAAACAAATATTTCTTCAGATTAGGGAACCCAAACAGCACTGATAAAATCTGTCATCTTCACTTAGGACAGTTTCTTTAGTGTCCATTTTCCTCTGGAGTACTCCATCTCAACAACCGCAAGGACCTGTCACTGTGTCCTCTGTCCACCGTCTTGGCTCCATAGACGTGTCTTAGAACCCCCGAGCGTCCGCTGTCTGGATACCGGTTCAGTCATTATTTGTATCAGTCATTTTTCTCTTTGCTGTGACAATACATCTGGCATAAGCAACTTTAAGGGAGGAAGGCTTCCATCTGGCTCTGAGTTTAGAGGCACAGTCCATCCCAGTGTGGAGTCCCCAGCATGAAGAGTGACTCCTGCCATGGTGACAAAGCCTGAGACACCTGGACACATCATGTCTGTATTTGGGAATCAGAGAAAGATGAATGCAGGTGTTCAGCTCCTTTCCTCGGAAGCTCCACTCCATGGTGATGTCATCAGTAACTCCTGACTGGCTTTCCTGACTGATTCAGTCAGGCGGCCTGCTTCACAGCCAGGGCGGGTCTTTCTCCTCTCAGCTGAACCCCTCTGAAAACGCCATTGCAAGTCCACTCAGAGTTAGGTCTTCACTGTGATTCTCCATGAAGTAGACAGTTAAGACCAGCCACCATAGATGCCATCCCCAAACACGCCCTTCCTAGGAGAAAGGGGGGCCCCAAGGACCACCACCACCTTCATGACTTGGAAGGGGTTGGTGAAGCGGGCCCCAGCAAGAGGTCATCATTACGCCACGGTCACCACAACCTCCAACAAGTTTTCCTTGTTCGTGTGTCCATCCACCCCTTCATTCTCTATCTTAGAGTTTAAGACACCATACATGATGCAGACAATAAGAAAAGAAAAATAGAAATGAGTTACTAAAATAAACCTAAAACGTTCAATAGCAGATGTTAACGGAAAAACAGAAGATGAGACTGGAATCCAAACAGTCAGTGGTCTGTGTCAGTCAGGCCCTTGCTGCTGACACACATCTGAGAGAAGCCGTTTCCCAGGGGGAACGGCCATTTGGCATATGGCTTCAGCGGTTCTGTCCTGGTCCAGTCTCTCCTTTGCTGTGGGCCTGAGGCAACATAAAACTCGGAAGTAAAACATGTGGAGAAGGAGGAGGCTGGTTGCCTTGGGGTGGTAGGAAGTGGGTGTGGGGACAGGAGAGCGCTCCTAAACACACCCCTGCAGTAGCCGGCTGCCCTCTAGATTCCAACATAGTGCCAGCATTGGGGGACAAAGCTTTTTAAGACATGAGCCAGGGGGTGACAGGATTCCAACATAGTGCCAGCATTGGGGGACAAAGCTTTTTAAGACATGAGCCAGGGGGTGACAGGACAGTTTGTATTTCAGTCACAACAGAGAGTGAGAAAATATACCTAGGGTAACAACCTAGACTTTTTCTTATAAATATATCACAAGTTTGTTTCTAAGCTTTCAAGCAGACACTCGGTTTGGTAATTAATTAGGCTCATAAAAATTAATGACTACTTACTACACACCGAGTATTTGCTAAGCCTCGTGTTAGGCAACGAATAACATTTGAATTATAGGACTCAATTACCAAACAATTACAAAAGCAAAATTCAATTAGTAAAACAAAAGTCCTTGTTTTCCAACCATTTGATTGAAAAAGATGAAAAAAAAAAAAAAAGTGATGTCTCAGTCATTTTAGAGCGCTGACCCAGGCTGCCATGGTAGGTGACGACACGGAGACATGGATTCTGGAGGCTGGGAAGACTGTGAGCGTCCGACCAGCACTGAGCAAGGCTCACCTTGTTGCATCATCACACGGCAGGAGGTGGGAGGCAAGAGGAGAGAGCAAGGGCTGGGCCTTCTGGGCTCACATCCTCCGCAGAGGCATCGGTCCATTCCCAGGACCAGAGACCTCCTGACCCGAACACCTCCCAGGAAGATCCACCCGCCAGCACTTAGGCATTGAGGGTCGCATTTCCACTATGTGACTTAGGAGACACATTCAAATCATAGCCAATGGTTACTCCCGGTTCATCAGGCAGACTGGAGAGTATCACAGACTGGCTGGGAGACATGTTTCACACCCATTGTTTTCCCTTCCCTTCTGGAACTCTGTTATGTCTCCCCAGTCTTTCAAGTCCTTCTTTCTCCAAAAGAAAGATGCCCCCCGCCCCAGGCCTCCTGTCTCTAAAGGGTAAGCTCTTGGCCACTTCTGCAGTACAACTGGGGTTAAGCCCTTGCTCTGCTTCTCCCAAGGCACATGACTGTTGTGGGATATTATGTTAAGATGTGTTGTATTTGTTTATGCTGTGAAATATTTGTTTAGTGATGCATTCTTTTATGTTGCATTTGTTTAACTCTATAAATCTGTGTTACTTTGCCTGTCTAAAATACCTGATTGATCTAATAAGGAGCTGAAAGGCCAAGAACTAGGCAGGAGAGAGAAATAGGTGGGGCTGGCAGACAGAGAGAATAAATGGAAGGAGAAATCTAGGAAGAAGAGAAGAATGAGGAGTGAGGAAAGGAGAAGGAGAAGGGAATGCCAGGGGCCACCCAGCCACACAGTCAGCCATGGAGTAAGAAGGAAAGATACATAGAATAAAGAAAGGTAAATAGCCCAGAGGCAAAATGTAGTTAAAGAGAAACTGGGTAATTTAAGTTAGAAAAGCTGGCTAGAAACAAGCTAAGGCCTGGCATTCATAAGAATAAGTCTCTGTGTATTTATTTGGGAGCTGGGTGGTGGGCCCCCAAAAGAGTTAAAAACAAACAAACAGAAAACAACTACCCCTGACCACCAGCAGATCACTTCTCTGCCCGGGCTTTGGAAAAACACTTCACTTTGTCCATGACTCATCTTTCACCAGGACAGATACAGTAAAGTGAAGGCCTAGAGGAGAAGATGGGAAGACGACTTCTCCCCCTTTCTCTCCAGGTGTTACATTGGAACCCAGGTCCTGAGACAGTCCACACCCAGACTTCCCCCCAACGATGGAGGGAGCGTTCCCCTTGCAGCCACTCACTCACTCATTAGTCAGCTGAGGCTCCACATGCCTGGGGACTGTATGGAAGTGAGCTGAACTCAGCTCATACAGAGAAATTGCCGGTATGAATCACAGTGAACGTGTAGTTTTCAAATGCACCCAATGCCTCATAATTCCATTTCTAAAGATGAATTTCAAAGAAGTAAGTGGTTGACTACAGAGATCGATGTCAAAGAATGCTTACTGGTACCTTATTTTCAGTGAAAAATCTAAATATCTGATCAACTGAAAATGTATTAAGGAAGCTATATAGTCACTAAAAATGAGAAGAAACCATAGCTGTCCCAAACTTAGCAGCAATCTGTGAGGTATCTAGTTTTTAATTTTTAGAAATGTACCCCTCCCATGTGTGTGTGTGTGTGTGTGTGTGTGTGTGTGTGTGTGTGTGTGTTTGTGTGGTGTGTGCTTGCACATGTGAGTGTGCAGGTGCATGTGCCATATTCCAGAATGTCAGAGGGTAACTTTTAGGAGTTGCCTCTCTCTTTCCACCCATGGTTCTGAAGACCAGGCTCATGTCCCCAGGCTTAGTGGCAAGTGTCTTTCCCTGCTGAGCCACTTCATTTCATCGATCTGATTTTAAAAAATTAACAGATCACTCCTACTACACTAGAATTTTTATAAGAAAACTCACAAAAAAAAATCTTAAAAGATATGCATATCCAAGTTAATGGTGACTGTTTCTAGATAGTAGGTATAGAATCATTTTTCTATTTTATTCAAAATTTTCTATATTAATTACTTTCTAATTAAATTTTGCATTTTTTTTTTAGTAAAAGCAAAAAGAAATGCCACTAAGAAAAATAGCACCTCTCCAGCCCAGCCTCTTTGTACAGAAGAAGAAATTATGGGCCAGAGAGGTGGTCATAAGATTTTTAATAAACCTTTAATGTGAGTACAATTACCATTTTCAATATCTGTTTAATAGTCTAAAGATACACACTAAAGGGGAGAGCTGAATTCCACCAGCTTCACACAGCTGGAGGGCTTCCTCGACCTCGGCTTTGTGTTTGCTACAGGAAGAAGATGGAGGGTAGTGTTCCTCTTTGGCATCTTGGTCCCAGCCTCATAACCAACACCCACAGCAGTGTAGCAGTGTGGCCTTCCCCAACAGTGACTCCATACAGCCTCTAAGTTCCCTCATTCCACCCATTTGGAACCATCACAGCTCCTGGGGTTTCTGTTCATGTCTGCTCGGTCTTATATCACTCTCCTCTACAATGTATGCCCCAAAGGGACCAGTTCAATGTGGCATCTCTCTGTCCTCAGCTCCTTGTGTAAGACAATTCAACGATGGTTGGTACTCCATTTTGTGTGAACATGAAATGAAAGCTGGTCCTGAGTGCACACGTAAGGTATTGGGAGGCTAGCTTCCGTGCCCTGACTCGTGAACCTGGTATGATCCTGTTTCTATAAACACGTTGGGTTGCATGGACGAGAATGATAAAAGTGATTCTCAGTCTTCCATAACTTAAACATGGAGACACAAGCAATTCCTTTCTTCTTTTACAACATGGCTGAGTCATTTATTGGGGCAACCTTTTCATTTTCCTCCCCTATAAAAGAGCAGATCTCCATAAAATATTTATGAGTAAACTATTCTAGATGGACTCAAGTAGCTAGCTATTACACTGGGCGCCACTACTCAGCCATTGCCTGGGGAACCCTAAGGCTATAGAGACGGGTGGGAGGGGGTGCAGATGGTAAAGAAGTCTACTTAGTCTCTTCAGGCATGAGGATGGGGATCCTGGGTAGAGGCTTGCTGGACTGGGACAGGTTAGAACTGGACTATCACACCTAGACCGAGGAGGAATGAAGAGGCTCAGGCAGAACACTGCTCACCACGGATCTTATTAGTTGTCCACGAGCTGGAACTATCTGTATGCAATATATGTAATTAAAGGGGAGATATGCAGAGGCCTCTGAGTTTGTTTAGGCTCCCTAAGGCCTGGAGTCCATTCCTTTTCCCTGCATCCCCTAGAACGGTTTAAGTATAGACAGAGTTGAGACGTGGCCAGCTGGTTTCCCACCTTGCCTTTATTCATCCAATGCTGAGATCTGGAAGAGCAGTCCACTGCTTTCACAGATACCCCCATGAACTGTCTTTCACCCGGACAGATGCAGGAAAGACAGGACTCTAGGGGGATGAAGGGAGAGAGGGGAAGGGAAGACCCCCATCTCTTTCTTCAGCTCACATAATTAGAACCAGTGACCTGAGACTTTTCTGAGACAGTCTACACTCAAACTTCTCCCATCAAGATGGAGCATGTTCCTCTGTATTTACTCAATCATTAACATGTCATCTAAGGCATCATATGACTGGGGATTGGATGGAAATAGCTGAGCCCAGCCCCCAGCCCAACCCCAGGAACATACACAGCCCAGTGAAGTTGTAGGTGTTAATCAAAGAATTGCAACAGTAAACAGGCCATTTGAGAATGCACTAAAAGCACAGTACCAGGGCACAGGTCAGCATGGTTTATAAAGTAGGGTGCTGGCCTCTTCAAAGAGGTCCAGAGACAACCTCATTCAGCATTAGTACCTGCTCTTCTTAATTCAAGAAACAGATTCCAGAAAAGCCACAGCACCTGGCTGAGGTGACACTCAGGAACCCAGGGGACAGCCATGTGGCTTGTTGGATGCCAAACTCTATGCCAGACCCTTCACACACCTCCTCCATTGGATTCTCAAAAAGCTCCCTGAAGTTTGGCCCTGGTCCCTGACTAGCAAGTACAAACCTGACTTCATAAAGACTAAGTTACCTGCTGGTGGTCACGTGCTTTGTGAGCAGCAGAGCAAGGGCTGAGTGGTTTACCACATAGAGACCAGGAGGTCTTGGGGAGCCATCTTACTTTTAGAGAAAGAAAGAGAACTGGGAAGACCAAGGAGGTGGGAAGAGAAAGGAGATCCCAAAGAGGGAAGGGGAAGAGAAATGGCGGAGAGCTCCACCCTAGTCAACTAAAGGAAGCTGTGGCTTCTTTACTCTGTGCCTGGACACAGGACAGACACAGAGGCAGTGACCAGGATTGAGAGGTGATGTCAAAAGGACTGGGAGTCCTTTTCAGTGACATTCATTGGATCTAAGAAAGCCTGCAGAGGTGGCTTTAATCTTAGAGGGCACCAGTGAAGACAGGTGACATTTAAACTCGTCTTATCTAGAAAGGGCTCTCTAAGGTGAGGCCTCTCAGGAACTGTGGGTTAGCATTGCCCCCTTTTAAGTGTTGGAAAGCACCAGGTAGGTCTAGCCTTCTGAACTTGTGGTATATTCATCTACAAAGTTTACAGTTGAGAACCACACAATCGAGTCACACACACATACACACACACAAAGTATGTTTTAACTAAGTTTATGATTTTATGTTGGGCTACACTCACAGCTATCCTGGATGTATATGACCCATGGGCTACAAGCTGAATGTGTCTGCTAGTTAATTAAAACCATGTAGGTCTCTTTCTCTGTCTGTCTCTGTCTCTGTCTCCCCCAGCCTCTCTCAGAGAGTCTTACGTTGTAGGTCCAGGCCTACATTGAAATTGCTATGGAGCAGAGAGCAGAGAATGAGCTTGAACCCCCAATCCTCCTGCTTCTACCTCCTGAGTTCTGGGATTATAGATGTGTGCCACCACATCTGGTTCTATGCAGTATCAAAGTTTGAGCTCAGGACTTCGTGTACAATAGTTAAGCCCTCTATGGGCTTATATCTCCAGGCCCCTTTCCCTCTCTGTCTCTTCCTTTATCTGTTTTTTCTTCACTTCTATTATATCATTCATTTATAAAAATCCTCACTGTTAGTTATCCCCACATTTCTGTTAGGATTCTGATCATTCTCATCCACAAATAGAGTGTGAGCCCAGAAGAGTAAAATAACACACACAATTGATCTTTCTTGACTCTAAATATTTTAATGACCATCTGGCAGTAAGGGGAGATTTAAATCCAGACCTTCTGATTGATTCAGCATCCCCTTTTATTGTTTCCTCTCAGTTTGGAAGAGAATAGAGAGAGCGTGGACTCCAACTGTCCACTCAGCAGAGTCATTTTCTTGGTGCACTCGGCGTTGAGAGACATGATCGCTCACATTCCAGCTCATTTTTCTGTTAAAAGGTGTCTTTTATTCACTCACAATCTCACCACTCACTAGTAGATCACCTATGGATGTAAGAGAGGGTGCTGTGGTTGATGGTACATAGTCTGGCGATGGAGCCATCTACTCTGTGTTTACATGGTGAGTGGGATCCTTAGATCATGGTCACTCTGGAGGTCACTTCTGGGAGGCCCAGAAGGTGAAGCTGCTGGTCAGAGTTGTACAATGCCCTCAGGTAATTGTTATTTCCCTTAAATGTGTGTGTGCGCGCGTGTGTGTGTGTGTGTGTGTGTGTGTGTGTGTGTGTGTGTGTGTGTACACGCGCGCGCAGTGCTGGAACTAGAACCAAGATCTCCACATGCCAGGAAAGCCATTCTCCCACTGAACTACATCCCCAGCCCCCCAGTGACTCCTTTGAAAGTCACCCCCAGAAATCTTGAAAAAGTCCAGGAGAAGCAAATGCTACTTGAATCCCTCCACCAGAGCCCTAGGAGCCACACTAAAAATTAGTCACGGCAGTAGAAGGGGGACTCCAGGGGGCCAGTATGAGGGCGTAAATTAATGTTGGCCGTGTGAGTAACTTGTGCTCTCCGGCAGGCACAGCTGTGGAGTCCCCAGGGAGTTGTCTGGCGACATGTGATTTTACATATCTGACAGCTAAATCAGAGATCCAAATGCCAAATCCTGCACTCGGGAACATTATGTGGATTTGTGACAGTCCCAAGGGGACTCCGGATCCATAAAGCAATGAATGGATTACAATGAGGCGTAAATACAGCGTTTTCATCTGTGACATACAATCTTACTCTATTATTTCTCACATTGTTGCGTGAAGGAAATCTATACCCACATTCTCAGAGCTGCTCTCAGAAATTAAAAGGAAAAAGGGTGGCTTTAATTTTTTTTTTAAACAGAGCATCTCAATGTGCCAAAAATAAACTAGACATTGTGATAATTACGTTGTGATTTTTTACAACTGAGGTGAACTCTGGGATCACACCTGGGTCAGAAAGTAACCACCTCAGACCGGTATGTCAGCTCAGCCAGCTAACTAGCTGCATAACTGTGAGGAAATCATTTCATCTTTTCTGGCCTTGGTTTCCTGGTTTGGCTGGAGGATTGATTCCACATTCATGGACATGCACTCCTGAGATTTTGCCTTGCCCAAGGAAAACAGAACTTTATTTGTACTTTGAAATCATGTACAGTGTGTATACTTTCACATACTCAGCATCTACTCCCAGCCATCTATGGCTCAGAAGTGTATGACAGTTCCTGTTCTACGAAGGTGAGTTCTAAAACACATCCCTGCTTCAAGTTTGTGATTCAATCCATCCTGATCATCCCACCAACAATGAACAGATTTAACAATCCATGGCTCTACCGATCTGAGAAGAATTCTTGGTTGTTTTTCTCGGGTTTCCCCCAGTTAGAGCTGAGTGCCTCAGCTGTCCAGGAACAAAGGTCTAGGCCCATCTGGGTTGGGCCCCAGCTGTGTGGACTGAGAAACCACAGGATGCAATTATGGGTCCCCTTTGCACCGTCCCTTCCGTACCAGTACAGTGTGGCTCTGTCTTGACAAATAATTACGATCTTTTCTATTTGCCTCACGCCAGAGAGTTCCCAAATCAATTTCAAAAGTAATTTTATACATACATCTCTGGGAGTCAGGGCGGGTAGAATTCTCCTCTTTTACATAGAAGGAAAGAGATGCGGGCCTAATGACTTCCCCATGGCCGCTCAGCCAGTAAGTGACAGAAATGCCACCAGAACCCTGTTCTCTTGACAAGGACTCCAGGGCTCCTGGCAGTTGGAAACCAAGTGCAAATGTGCTCCCCGGGTCCCAGGGAAAAGCAGGCTGCAGCGTGTACGCAGGCCAGTGGAGAGGCAATCCCCAGGCACTTTCAAAGCAATGCAGTGCGCGGAGCCCACGGTCGGGGGATCAATAGCAGCGTTCTTGTATACATAAGGCCCCACGTTATTCAGGGAGGCCTGGCAGGGAGGGAAAAGCAGACGCCCGTCCGGGTACTTCGTGCTGCCAGCTGTCATGGCTGGCTGTGCTGCGGCTCCCGACAAGGGCAGTGTGACAGTCACTCGGTACAGCTGCAGAAATCAGTTGATGGGGACAGGGGCAGAAAGCCTTGTTCAGTGAGGTGTGAGAGAATAAGGGGCATGGAGTGTGGTTTTAATAAGGACTTGGTTCTGCCAGGGGCCTCAGCCCTGGGAGGTGGCAGGTGAGACCACACCCTAGGCTGGCCACGTTGGGTCCTGCCTTGAATGGGGACTCAGGCTCAGGACAGCAGCTAGCCTCTTCATGCCTTCTTACTCTACCATTCAGTGAAAAGCCGCAGACACAGCTGACTCGTTCCATCCTGAAGTGGTGTCAGTGTGGCAAAGAAGACATGTGGCTAAAGATGATGCCACACTTGTGAGACGGTAACCGAGCTTAAATGGCCGTCTCTTTTCTTCTCTAAGTGGCACCTCTCTGAAGAGTGACAGCCCATCTTTGTGACTTCTCTGTTTGCACATCTTCTCCCACAGTCTAATTTGCAGGAGACACTCAGTGCCCACCTATTGATTATTGATTAAGTCAAGTGTAACCAGTGTAGCTGCTTCTTAGGAAGCTCTCTCTCTCTCTCTCTCTCTCTCTCTCTCTCTCTCTCTCTCTCTCTCTCTCTCTCTCTCTCTCTCCCCTGCATCGGCCTTAAAGTAGTAGGACTCAGTACATCTTCAAATTCATAGTGAAGGGGTTTTCAATTACAGTAATTATCTAAAATCTTTATTACGTTTAATATTTGTTTAGTTCACTGTTAGGGCAGCACACATGTGCCAGTGTGTGTGTGTGTGTGTGTGTGTGTGTGTGTGTGTGTGTGTGTTGGTCAGATAACAACTTTCTCTCCTTCTGCTGGTTCCAGGCATAGAACTCAGGTGGTCAGACTTGGTGACAAGCCCCTTTAACCACTGAGCCAGCTTGCAGCCCCCTGTGCCAATCATTAACAATTTAGACCAATATCAGAGTGTGTGCTAAGTAGCTGTTTCCTAGGGACTGAAACTGTTGTGGAGGAGGTCGGGGGTCACAAAGCACAGCAAATGCCCAGGAAAGATCCAGGAAGACCCAGGAAGCTAGGAAACCAAACTGCAAGACTCCGCAGCCTCCACGACCGCTGGGAAAGAGCATCCGTGGATGCTGTAGCTGCCTGCATGTTGCACAGAAACTTACAGCAACTTTCACGAGCTGGTGTGGGCAACCTTTCTGCCATGCAGCTGCCCGAGTCGTTCATACTGCTCTAAGTCACTTCTCACATATGTTCCTGTAAAATTAGCCCAGTAAACTCACGGGGGCATCAAGGTGGACTTAGATGAATCATCTCTTGGGTCTCTTGTGGCTCTTTCTTTCTGGGGTGAACAGGCTTTTCTGTGCCATTCTCAGGAAAAGAAAAGCAACAATATATAAAAGTCTACCAACTGACAGGAGAGACTAATGATCAGAGATGGATTTAGATTGAGTGAGGATTAGACAGGAAATCCTATGAAAACATAAAGAAAGAAATTCCACAATGGGCACTACAGGAAGGCAAGTTCAACCTTCTAGAAGCTGCTTTACCCACTTCTGAGCAGTAAGCATTTTCCCAATCTCATCCCCACCCCGACCCACTCACAGTTCTGTGGAGCACTGGGTTCTGTCACAGTGAGCCACTTTGCCACAGCTTTTGGGCCCCTCCAGGTGAAAGAGCAACTGTGCACAGCAATCCCACTTCTCAGATGGATTCCAAAGTTTTCCTTCACCTTCTTTTGGGTAAGGGATTCAGCTCTCCTACCCTTAGGCATCCGCCTCACGAAGTGTACCATCCTCTCATTTCTGCGTCTCGAATGGGCACCTTGCAAATCCAGTTACCAGCTGTCGGCCTCCTGTGACGCAGTGAAGGAATGCAGTTGAGAAGATCTTTGCTCTTGGCCTGAACACAAGAAGACACGAAGAACAATATCAAGACAGCACCATGGCTTTGTTTGCAACAGCCACCTTTCAAAAGGAAACTAAGAAAAAGAGAAAAACAAGTGAATTTCAAGATTGGAACACAGAATAGTGGTACATGTATCAATAACAGTCACTTCTTGGAAAAAGACAGTGAAATAAGAACCGAACTGCAGTGAAATGCACGTTGTGTGATCCCACTTATTTGAAATTTTAACACAGGCAGCCCACCATTATTTATTGCTCCTTTATATTTACATAAAACTGAGTAAAAATATGGAAGATCATGCAAGAGGTAGATAGACTCCAGATAAAATTGGATCCTTTTATATTCTTCCTTGCATAATTAGAGTCTATATATATAATTATATTGTTTATTACACATTTCTAGAACATGGACATATTAGATACATAATAATTCTAATACTTCAACTACATTATTCTTTATACTAGTCCCTATATGTTACAGTAGGTAATTTCATGACTGCTTCATGTAAAAACAAAACCAGGTAGGGAAGCCCCCTTCCGCTCCCCTGTCTGATGGTACTGAGTAGGTAAGATGGGGAATCATGGGAAACATGAAGTTTTCCTTGAGGAAGTTCTTTCAGCTAGAAGCTGGTCATCTCCCTCCCACAAGCCCGCGCTGGACTTGGAGTGTCACTTGACAATGTCTGCACTCCCTAGTCTGGCGTTCTGATTGCTCCGAAGCTTGGGGCTGGCCACTTGAGAGGTGGCTCTTCAGAAGCCCGCTCTCCAGCACGGTGCGTCCCATTCATCTGCAGTGTTTGCTATTTTTCAGCATCCATTTCCTTTTCAACTCATGCTTCAGATGATCACATTTTCACTTCCCGAGCACGCCTTCCTCATCCCTGCAATTTGACATGATGTTCCAAAGCCTTAGTGACGTGCCTGCTCTAACACAGTGATTTCCCCCTCAAGAACTCTCATTCAGGAGGTGCATATTTAGCTGAAGGAAGCTTACTGTGGCGTCTCTCGTGTTTAACCAGTAAACATCATGTTAACATCCTAAGGCACACAGGGAACAGCACACACAAAACCACAGCCTCTGGAGTGGGCGGCAGGCTACCTAGGTCTAGGCCTTGTTCTGGAACACTGTGGTTCCTTTCAGCTCTGTGACCCTAAGCTTTCTCTGCCTCCAGAGTCTAACGTGCAACATGATAATAAGGAGATTATATGTGTAGCAGGCACCACCCCAAATTTGTTTGTATGTGGCTAATTCTGGATATATCTATCTGAAAACCTTTTATATTTTGAAATCTTAAAGTACAGTTTTGTTATGTAACTCGGGCTGGCCTTGAACTCATGATCTCCCTGATTCAGTTTTCCAAATACTGGGATTTTAGGCATTTTAGTCTTTCCAGACTCATGAAGGAAGAGCAGTTTACAGTCTGCTTTGGTCTGCTGATTAAATCTTGTGAGGTCCTGGACACAGTAAGGGTTTAAGGCATGCATCAAATGTAAGCGTCAATACCACGTAGCCAAAAGTCTTTGAGTTTGGGGTTTTTTTTTTATCTGAAGCAGTGAAGTAGAATTTGAGTAATTTGTATGTGGTGGGGTGTCATGCAGAGAAGCTCAAGGGTTGGAAAATGAGATTTACACAAACTCCATAAAGGAACTAGATGAAGACAGAAACCAAGTTGCCCTCAAATGTGTGCAGGAGTGGGCTAATGAGGAAGTATATAGATTCTAGAACAGAAGGAACCCTGCCTAGATCTCACTTTACCATTCGCTAGTCTGGTGGCCTTGGTCCAGTTTCTGTATCCTCTAGCATAGGTTCCCCCTTATTGAAGACGTACAGTAGTACCTACCCCCATTGAGTTTGTTGCAAAGTTTAGAAATGCATCCCCCCAAAAAAAATTATATTGAAATTCTGGTATTTGAAAATTGGGTCTTTGTAGATGTAGTTAGTTAAATTAGGATGCAGTCGGATGGGTTACTATGAGGCCCTAAATCCAACATGTAACTAGTGTCCTCATAGAAGATGCAGACAAAAGAGAAGTTTCTGTGACTAGAGACACAGCTGGAAGCTAGAGGGGTCCAGGATCCTCAGCCACCCCTAGATGCTGGACAACACAAGGAGGCTTTCTTTTTGGAGCCTCAAGGGGGAGGGTAGCCTTCTCGACCTGTGACTTCAGAACTCTGCCTTCTAGAACTGTGAAAGACTAGGTCTGTTGCTTAAGCCACATAGTTTGGGCTAACTTAGCATGCCAGGAAACGAACACAAGTAACATTGTGTCCCTTATTGTACACATGTAGAAACTGAGGCACAGAGTAAACATTTTCCCTTAGCCAGTGCATGAATTGGGATTTGAAACCAGGTCTGGCCCTAGAGTGTGCAGTTTTAATCATTAGTTGACATTCAAATGAATTCCTGGTGGTTCTGTCATTTTCTTGTGAAACACACACACACACACACACACACACACGCACACGCACACGCACACGCACACATGCACACACGCACACATTTTTATTTCCAAACTTTAAATTTTAGTGGATTTATCGTCTACCATCCCCCGAGGCATTATTCTGCAGTATAAGAGTGATGCTGTCACAGGGTTGTGTTAAATCCTGTCCTCATTAGCCCCGGTGAGTTTGTGTCTAACTCATTGCAATTCTCACACACATTGCCCAGAACTCCCCTTGCCTGCAGCCTAGTTGGGGCCCTTGGAGAGCTCAAATGGTCAGTCCAGTGGCACCGTAGAGCACTCCTCCTCAGGCTCTCTGTGTCTCCTCTGATAGCTGTCTCTCCTTAACCACACCAGAAGCATTTGATAGTTGTTCTAGGACCCCAATGACTCAAAGGCAGATTGGGGATGTGAATACATGACATCTGAACTATGCTCAGACTCCATTTCACCTGCTTATTCCAAATGTGACCATTAGGGAGGTTTTCAGAATGAAATGTCATCTTTATTTATTCCATTCTGCCTGCCCGCTTCCCGCCCCCCATGCCCCACTCTGAGAGTCAGGAAAATGTATGTTTGAAAAAGAAATGAAAAACAGAGGAAATCCCAAATTAGATTTCCAGCCCCAGAATCACCCAGCTGTTGCTCATTTGGTCTTACTTTCTAAAGCCATGAAGCCTCACAGGGTAGCTACATCTGTCTCCCTGGTTCTCTGCCTGGAGACCCAAACCTTCATCAAGATTCTTCTTAACCTGATTCCCCAAGGGAACTGCGCACCAGGGTCTGTTGCATAGGTGCTCTGGTCCATAGCTCTTGGGTGCAAATGGGGAGGGAAACCTATTCGTTGCCCTCTGTGGGCTCTAGGGTATAGCAGGCTGTTATGTAGGTTAGTAAGAGCTCCCGTCCCTAGAGGGTGGAGGAAGAGACTCTTCTACCCTGGCAAATATGACCTTGACTCCAGGATGTAAGCTGAGCCCAGGCACACCTGTACACCTGACAGATGAGCTGGGCTTTGGAAAAGCTCCCAGTGACAAGCTTATGAGGACAGACACCTGCAGAGAGCGCCCACCTGCCCCCACCATGAACACTCAAAGAACAACCTTGATCCCACAGGTCTGTCACAGAGATCACTTGGAGATTCACAAAGGGGTTGGTTCATATGCCAAGTTCAAATGCCACACTTGGAAGGAAATACAGCCATCTATTCATAGCACACCAATTTAGTGGGATTTTATCTGGTTTTACTCCAGATAAAAACCTGTGGTTGTCTAAAGGATAGGACCAAACAATTCAGATGGAGCGAACCTACTAGGTGCCCAACAGGTGGATAGGAACTATTTAGCACCCTTTCCAATTCTCCCAAGATCTTCTGTGGTGGATTTTACAGATAACACTGTACCTCAGAGAACTTGTATTACTTTTTGAGACCCCACTTCTAATTAATGACCAGGCAGCACTTGAAAGGCTTCTTTCAGGGTTTTATGTCCACTGGCCCCTGTTTCCAAGCAAGTCAACCCAGGAAACATGAGACCCAGGGACTTGGATTATGCTTTTGCCCATAATTAGTTGGGTTCATATTCAAATGCATTGGCTTATGGAGGGTCAAGCCTGTTGCCCAGAACTTCAAGTGGTAGAGTAGTATAGCCTGGGATGACCCAAGTCTAAGATTGTCCTTAGATACACTGCCATCCTGAACTAGAGGCAAGTAGTCCCAAAGTGTCAATATAGAGACGCATCAGATTAAACTCAGAAACAGTGAGTGGTCCTCACTAGGGCCACTTGGGACAGTTAGCCATGTCTGGAGATGGATTTTGGCATCTAGTAGGCCAAAGTCGGAATGTGGTTTAGCATCTTATGGATGCACAGGAAAAGCTCCCTATGAGCAAGAATTATCTAGCACAGATTACCATTAGTGCTCAGATTGAGATGGCCTGCAATGAAATATCACCTCAGTAACTATGTGGAATTCTTAGCACAGTGCTATACAGAGATGAACGAACAGCTTAACATAGCTGCTCAGCATGCCAGCCTTCCTTCCTGACGACTGAGCTGGCGGCTCTTGGCAGGCGATGCCGGGGTCCTTCCTGGAGAAGCAAGGGGGACCTGGGTGTCTCCCTCTTTCCTGTGACTGCAGAAGTCTCTGAGCACCAAGCACACACCAGCTGGGGCCTGCTGCCTGTGCCCACCAGCACAAAGGCTCTCATTACTTATGAATCAGTACGTGCATTGAAGAGGGGTTGTTTTTGATTTTCTAATAGAGGAGGCAAGATGTGTGGCTAGCAGTGGGTGGCATGGGCCGATCTCTGGAAAAATGTTTGTGGAGTCTACACTCCAAGCCTTCAGTGGGAAAGGGCTCTGAGGCAGCCTTGACAAGGGCTAGGGTGCAGGCATGGGAGGCAGACCTGGCTTTCGGCGTTTATTTTCGCTTTTGATTTAACCTTATTATTTAGTTTTATTAAGCGCTCTGATTTATTAGACACGCGCCCCCCACCCCAGGTAAATATTTTAAAGTTACGAGAGTCATTGCCTTGAAGTAACCTTGATTCTACCAGAAGAGAATCTCCAACCCTGCAAAATGGTTATAGTCTGTGATAAAAAACAAAACTGGGTGTTTTCAAAGAATCAGTTCGAGTTCTGAGGAATTCCAGATTTCAGAGCTAGGCATAGGGACATACATATTTGTGCAGAGGCTGAGGATGGGGCTCATTTTTCTTCTCTGCTCTTGAGCACTGCCAGGTCTGGTGCTTTTCTTGACAAAAAGAGGTCGCCCCCACCCAGCTAATTTACAGGCCATTGCCCAAATTAAGTATCCCACAACCGCTCTGACGCCCAAGGGGCTTCTTATGGTGGCCTTAGGTTTACATTTTAGTCTCACTTCATATTAAATTAGGACTTGGTGCTGCCTCTCTCGTCCCTTGGTTGCTTTTATTTATTGCTTTGCTCTCTGCCTGTTGCTTTTATTTTCAAGAGGGTTATTCCTTGGACATATTTTGCCATGGTAGTACTTACATTTCGGGGGCAAGGAACAGCTATCTCACTGGGCTTGAGGCCTGCTCAGTGGAAGGGAATTCATGCCTGGTATTGTAAACCTAGCCCAACTACCTGTGGCTAGTGAGGCCACGAACCCCAGGGGAGAACCTCCTACTGCCAATTCCCCAATCAGTATAATTTCTAACTGCATTCTAAATATTTCTGCTTACACCCACAGCTAAGCAGAGCTATCATCCCTCACCAGAGAAGCTTCTTTTTGCAGCAGATGGAGACCCTTACAGAAAGCCACCACTGGTCAAAATGCAGAAAACAACTGCCCAGGGGTGTCCAGCCATTTACTTCTTTCTATAACACTACCCTACGTCTAAGGCTCAGAGAACATCTCAGAAGAGGGCGCAGGAAGATGGTGAGAAGCCGAAGGACTGGGACATCCAATGCCATGTAATATCTTCGATATATGCCATGGAAACTGTACCCATCAACTCTCCAAAAAATATGGCTGCCTAAAAAACGACCTACACCAATGACGAGAGCAGTTGACATGTCACTGTGGATTAAACTTGCACAGGGCCACACTCCAGATGAAGAGCTACAGGCAATTAATGGCTACTCACAGAGGGACACTCGCTCTTCTCCAAGGATGAGCCCTGGGTAGATTATTCAGTCCCAAGCGGTCAGCCCTGAATAAATAGACGTATGAACAACACCAAATGGTTTCAGCAGGCTGCATACATATATGTAACCATGCCCAAAGAAGAGGTCGTGGATTTGAGAGGGAGTTGGGGTCACATGGGAGGAGTTTGGGAGGGAGGAGAGGTATAGATGATGTAAATACGGTATTCGTGAATGAAATTCTCCAGAAAGGATTAAAAAGATGAGTGTTCTTCCTGATTAGGCATAAGTTCTCCAAAGGCAGACATTAAGCTTCTCATTTTCTCCTTCCTTGTGGCACCCAGGCCTCGATGTATATCAGATGCTCAATAAAAGGTCGGTAGACGCAGTGGGGTTAAATAGAATCCTGTCTTTCCAATTCATCTTTCTCTAAGCTTGCCCTTGGGAATAAGACCAGGATAGAGCAGGAGAACCCTGGGTGGGAACTTGAAAGGAGGACAAACCTTCAGGTGAATGGGGGAAAAAATAGAAGAGGGAACAGGAAGAAGATTAAAAATGCCAAGACTGGCAACTGCCCACCTGGCCCTCCGCTCCTGATGAAAAGAAACACAAACCATCGGATTCACTTCAATTGCTCCTGGACCCGAAATGACTCCCTCCCCCAGGCCTGTAGGAAAATTCAATTAAAGGGTCCATCTGTGAGGCAGCAGCTGAAGGGGAAAGACTGTGGGGAGGCTCACATTTTCATAAAAAAGAGCCCTGCTCCACCCCCTCTTCTGCTGCTCCCCCGTCTACTTATTAGATACAGCCCTTACCTCTAAACTGCAATTCTCCCCAATTAGGCTCTTCCAGCAGCAGCTTTCATCTCCGAGTTTGAAATGCACGCAGAGTAAGGACTGATACATCCCTCAGCCCCAGCACTTGCTGGGAGAGAGCGAGAGAAAAATCCACAAAGACTGACCCGCAGAAGCCAGGGGGACCCGCGACCTCCTGGCCCAATTAATTCCAACACATCGGCTGGCTGCAGTTTTATGCTGACTGGGAGTTCTTTCCACGGGCTGTCCAAATTAATGCAACCTGATACAAATTAATAATAATAGGTAATGTCCACAGTCTGTGGGCTTGGCTTAGTGGGCCAAGTGTCTGCATGAGGACCTGAGTTTGGATCCCCTGTGCTCATGTACAGGGTTTGGTGTGGCGTATGCTCTAATCTCAGCTCTAAGACAGAGACACGAGGGTTCTTGGAATTTACTGGCCAACTGGTCTAGCCAAATCAGTAGCTCCGGGTTCAGTGAGAGACTCTGTCTCAAAAAATCAGGTGGGGAGTGTGTGAGGAAGATGCCCAGCATTGATCTCTGGCCTCCGCACATGTATGCATAGGCATGCACCACACACACACACACACACACACACACACACACACACACACACACACACACCAAATAATAACAAATAAATATTAGTCACAGCCAGGCAAGCTCTCTGGTCTCTGGTGAGAAGCAAAGAGAAGGGCGGAGGGGAAGGTTTAAGAGTGTGATCTCTGAAGCAGGCCTTCCAAGTCTCCCAGCTCAGGGCTATCTCCCTGCATCCATATCTGTGTGGGAGGGAGAGGAACTGGACCAAGGTTCTGCAAGGGGTGGAACTTTGTTGCTCTGGCCAAGGGGTAGGTAAAAAAAAAAATCACCAAACATCATCTGCCAGTGTTTGTTGGGAAGCTATGTTAGGAGTAAAGGTTGGCCTTTGCAGGGACCTGGTCCGTCCTCCTTCTCTTCATATGCCCTTCAATTTAACCAGCGCACAGATGGTGTCTGTGGGTAAGACTCCAGCAGTTTCTGCCAAGGCCTCTCGCCAGCACCCACAGCGTCCTACAGACCCCTCAAGCGATGCCCTGTCTCTTCTGAGAACTCTCCTTGCTTTCTTCTGCTCTCCTATGGTGATTTTCAGTCAGAGAAGGCCAGGAAGAGGCAGTTCACTGCACTACCTCAAGTGAGAGGGTGTGGATCTGTGGGAAGTTCTGGTGTGGTGTGGCTGGGCACGGCAGGCAGATGCCACAGCTTCAGTTGCCATGGTGCAGAGTACCACAGACCGGGTGCCTTCAACAACAGACGTTTGTTCTCTGACAACTCCGGAGACAGTGCCAGGTGAAGGTGTCCTCTGTGTTGGTGTCTTCTAGATGGCTGTTTTTTCCTGTGTTTTCACAGCTTCCTGTGTGTGTGTGTGTGTGTGTGTGTGTGTGTGTGTGTGTGTGTGTGTTTGTGTGTGTGTGTGTATTTTCTTCCTAAGGATGTCTGTAGTATCAAGGGGTTGGGAGATTAAGATTCCTTCATATGTAATCATTTTAACTTGATCATGGATAGGGTGAATTTGAGCAAAATACAATGATATACATGTATGAAAACATCATAATGAGACCTACTGTTGTGCAAACCAAGTAAAGAAAATATATCTCCACACAGCCGTCCTTTGAGAGACTGAGAGTGAGAACTATAACATTTGATTTTGAAGATCATGGAATTCAGCTCACAACAACGTGCCTTATGGATCTGCCTAGAAGCAGATTCATTCTTGGTAGCTTAACCATGTCACCTCAGAGACTGGAAGACTGAGAAGGCATCAGCTCTAGAGAGGAGAGGAAACCTCTGGGAAAAGATCTTTTCCAGTTGGTATTAATGTGCTTTTATTTATTATGTGTAAAGCAGTGCCAGTGCCATTACTTATGACTTATATAACTGGGTAGGGGAGATCCTAGTATGTGGCCACCACCAATTTAATGACGATGGAATCCTCCAAATGTATTTCTCTCACACTTATGAGGAGGGAGACCTTAGCTCCCATTTCAGGTCCTTTCAGAACCCACCCACCTCACAAAACCCCTCATCATTCTTCACATGTGACCTTGAAGTTCATTCTTTTCCCTGAAACTTTGCACATTTCCCCTCTTTTTGAAAGGCCCTTTGCCTTCTTGTAAAACGGTGGAACATTCCAGAAGGAAAACAGAGAATGAATTAGTCTTATAAACCCTTTGCTTTCTCTCCTGATTTCTCTCAATACTAAGTATAGATACCTCAGGTTCACTTTGGTTGCTTACAGTTACTAGCGACTCCCTGGGAAGTATTGTCACCAGAAACATGTGTGAAGCATTGCCTTAGTATAGCTCCACACAGAGAGCTAGCTCACTGTTCTTTGTCATGGTTCCCTGGAGCCCAAGAAAAGTGCTCTGTTTGCAACTGCTGTTCAGAGTGCAAACCACACACACACACACAGCAAGTCCAAGTAAGCACGCTCTTCTCAATGCCCACTCTATCATCAGTTTAACATTGAACTTGACACGTGGATATCCTTTCATTTTTCTGAGCCTGTTGGTGTCAAACGGTTCCAGCGGAACCCCGGTTCATACTTCCACCTTCAAATCTTCTGCTCTTTGAATGAGGAGAGTATGATAACCATGAGCTCCAATATATTACTCACCTTCCCCTTCCATGGCCTTGGTCACATCTTGAACTGTATTCCTCCTAGAAGACACAAGAATAGAATGGCTAAAGACTTGGGTTCTCTTTCAGATTTTCAGATTGGTTTTAATCGAACTTGATTTCACCCTTTGAAGTCATAGGACCTTATCTATCTCCTTTATTCCCGTGGGTCTTTGTTATTCATATACAAGACGAAGATAATGAGGGACTACATGCAAAGAAGCGTAACCAACCAGAGCAGACAAAATAGTTTTTGTGTGAGCAAGTACTGGATAATAACCCTGACAGCTCTGGTCTTCCCGTGTAAGCAGGCCCGAGTTTTCAGTGAGCGAAACTTACCATGAACATTTTGCACCCCAAAGCTCTAGAAGGCTTGGAGTTATTCAAGTTGCATGTATTTCTGGCAAAACAATGCCCCTCTTTCTCCAGCATTAGGGCTATGTACTGTGTAGAGAGAGCCTGTGGTGACTATGAATACAGAACAGGAAAGGAGCCAGGGTGTGTTGACCCTTCTTTCATTACCCAAGAGCAGGAACCGCATGTGCTTCTTGTCTGTTCTAACTGTGACCATGAACTTCAGCACTGTTGCTCTGTCCTTTGCTGATTCCCACTCTTGCCACGCAAACAAACCCCAAAGCACACATCATACAGCAAGAAGCTCACTGCCATTTAGAATTGACACTCTTGGACCCCAAATGAGAGGCAGAATTGTTATTAATGTGCCTCCAGTTTTTTGTTTGTTTTTTTTTTGTCCTCAAAACAACAGCAACAAAAATACCTTTAAATGTAGTAGGTAAGTATATGCATAAATCCCAAGCACTTTTGATTTAAGGATTTGTAATCCTGTGTTCAACCTCCATCTGTCAGTTCTACTCTTGACTTTCAGGCCATTCGTCTCAGGAAGCAAAGAATGAGCACCTCCTGGGCTCATGAAAATGTGCTGAGCTAGATTCTCCAATGAATCGTTTATGTTGGAGGTTTCCCAATGAAATTTTTAGCAAGAGTCACATCGGGGACGATGACAGTGTATGAGACAGCACAAGAAGAAAACGTGGAGGGGACACTACCCTCATTTGTGTGAAGTGACAGGGACAGTGACGTGTGAAATCACAGAGGTGAATCAATGGCAAATGGCTCTGGGGATGATGTGACAGTGTGAACATCCATTGTTTCTATCTTACAGTGTGAGTGTTCACTGTGCTCAGCAGCGCAACTATTTATACCAAAAGACGGAGACACCAAAAAAGATACTCACCTGATAAAAATACTAATGATACGGTTCTGTACCTTAAAGTATATTGCCCACCTCCCGCGCGTGCGCGCGCATGCGCGCGCGCGCACACACACACACACACACACACACACACACACACACACACACACCAAAATCTATTCTGGGTCTCAGTCCACCTGCATTGAAAACTGAGAACTGCTAGAATCCTGCAATTTTAATCTCATTCCCAGTGATAAATTGACCATCCTGCCTTTATATCCTTTTTTGTTGTTGTTATTCGTATTTTAGAAGATAAATTTCCTTTTGATGGGGGATAGCATGGTTTGAGGGTCATAAAGAGCCAAATTTCATCCAAGTCATTAATCTGGACAACTCCCAGCTGGTACTAAATACCATACTGATTGTGTTTCATGAGCTGGACATGTCAATCACTCTATCCGTCCCCTGGGGATAGAAAAGGGGTATGTTAGGGTCACCAAAGCGTGATTGGAGAATTGGTTCTGGTGCCCTATAGCATAGTGAAGGGGAACTATAGTCTACAATGATCTATGATATATTTTAAAGCAACTGGAACTGTATAGTTACCTATATATAGAAATGATTAATTTTTGAGGAGTTAGAAGTGCTAATTGCCTGGATCTGATCATTATATATTATTGTAAGCATGCATTAGACCACCCATTGTACCATATCCTATAAATATGTACAGACATTTTGTCTCAACAAAAAAATTAAAATGATTTTTGGGAGTCAGCTGGTAATACTCTTCAAATAGAACATTAACACACTCGGATTCAGAATTTCTAGAAATGTCTGATAAAAATACTTATGTACACATTCAAAGATACTTGTACAAGGACACTTATAGAAACACTTCATATAGAATCAACAATAAGAACTTTAAGTGACTTTCAGTGGAGGAATAATTGTAGCTTTGCAGACTACTCACATTCATACACTATTGTGTAGCTCATTAGTAGGATAAGACAGTTAATTGTCCTGGGGTGAAAAGATGTTAGGAATAATTTTGATGGGGATTCTGTTGCTTTAATTGTTGTTGAGTTTTTGGTTAGTATACAAAGAAATGAGTTTTATTATGGCAGGTTTGCATGTATGTGTGCACATGCGTGCATGTGTGTGTGTGTGCGTGTGTATGTTGTTGTTATACTTTATTCCTATTCTACTCTTTTTCTCCTCTTACATCTCTCATTCCTCATAACATAATGCTCTCTTCTGCTTTCATGACATATTAAGATACCAGTTAATAAATAATATTCATTAAAGCTGTAGACAATCTATGTCTATATTATTTATAGCTACATCATCTATACCTATTTATATCTGTATCTATCCCTGTCTCTCTTTTTATTTCTCTCTCTCTCTCTCTCTCTCTCTCTCTCTCTCTCTCTCTCTCTCTCTCTCTCTACACACACACACACACACACACACACACACACACACACACACACACACATTGTTTTTATAAAAGCCAAATCTCTATGTGTTCCTACATGCATGAAAGCACACATATGGTGCACAGAAATTCAAAAGAGTCTGGGAGGGAAGGGGTCATAGGAATAGCAAAGGACAACAATCATTTTTCACTTGAAAATTCTGCATTGTTTGAAACTTTTATAAGGGTCCCACATACCTTTGTGAGCTTAAAAATAACTTTAAAAATGACAGAGAATATGAAATCTTACAGGGTTCATAAAGATCATACGCTCGTCTTTTCTTTAAGAAGAAGGAAACTTCAGCTCTACCTGGGCCAAGAACATCAATGCCCTGATTCCACCTCTTAGACTTTTCCCCTCATTGTGCTTCTTTCAAGCTACTAGGCTTTGCATCGTTCACCTTCAGCCATTGGTGCAGGCTGGTTGCTTATGTATAGCTGCGCATTTTTGACAAGCACTGTACCTTCCAATTCATTTAGCTGTTCAAGTTCATAGGATGAACGCATCCTACATAGTACAAAATATCACAAATTATGAAAACAATCCACCCACAGTTCATTTCCCCAAGCAAACAAGCCTCACATGTTTTAAATGAAGATTTCACTGCAGCAGGTGTAACAGTGCATGCCTCCTGGTGA
This sequence comes from Peromyscus leucopus, assembly GCF_004664715.2. Lineage (NCBI taxonomy): Eukaryota > Metazoa > Chordata > Mammalia > Rodentia > Cricetidae > Peromyscus > Peromyscus leucopus. The sequence goes on from NC_051067.1 coordinate 19,814,592, forward strand.
TTAGTGCGATCGCTGACAGAGCGAGAGGGTAGTTAGACAACATTGTGCTGGAAAGGGACTCTGAGAAAGGAGCCATGTCCTGTACATTTTAGGGAGAACCACACTGTCTTTGGAGGCTGTGCTCCAGCAAACATGAATGACATGTACGCTTAATTCCTATAAGCCACAGGACAAATACAATCCTGTCTGAGAATGTTCGAGAAAAGGGCAGACTGGCCAAGATTTAATTAGAAGGGTATGGAATATATATTCAGAACTGGCTCCCAAGTAGGTAAAGTTAGAGTTGGACTGTATGAGGGTCACAGAATCCTTGCTAAGGGGCTCTCATAGCCCCCGATGCTTCCTGGGATCACAAGAAGAAAGGTGGTAGATGGCAGTGTGGACGTCATCAGCCCATGAGGCCAGGCAGTGGCCCAGCCTGCAGACATGGTTCAAATGCAGATACTGGCTCACACAACATAGCAGCTGCTCACACAATAGTCACAGCCCATCATTGTGGGTGTCTAAGTGGAAGGGGAGCACATGCACAGGTTTCCGATCCATGCAGCTCTGTCCGTAGTGGACGGACCATCATATTTATGTCTAATGAACAAATGGTCAACACGGATCTACACTCCAACCCAGACGAAGTTTTCCTTATGGCATACACCCAGGGGCATTCTGTGAGCTGCACTCTGTGCAGACCCATGAGGTCCTGTGGTGGTTGTCACCATCTTGAAAGTTCTGCTAGTTGGTTCACAAAGAACCCCTGACCATCTCATATCCTGGCAGTAAATAATAGCTGTCTAATTGGATGCAAGGCTCACTCAACAGGAAAGAAACCATGCCTGGTCCTGGAAACGTAGCAAACCTACCTAGGGTGAGTGGAGAGGTGAACCTTATAGGAGAACCTACTAATGCCATGTTAGTAAACAAGAATGATGCTTAACCTCATTCTAAATATTTATCCTTATACCCACAGGTAAGTGTGGCCCTCACCCCTCATCAAAGAAGCTTCATTTTGCAGCAGACAGAGACCATTATAGACAACCACAACTGGTCAAAACACAGAGAACAACAGTTTGCTGCAGGGTACTCAGCTCAGTGGCTATGTCTACACTACAACTCTGGTACCAAAGGCTGAGCAAACCTCACGAGAGACAGGGAAGAAAGATGGTAAGAGCCAGAGGAACAGGAAGTCTGCTGTGAAGTTGGGCCTCTTGGAAATGACAGGGGAGCTACCTACATCCATGACACTTCAACAGTGTGGCTGCCTAAATAAGACCTGAACAATGGTAATACCAATAGACATGCTAATGTGCAAGTGGGAATTCTCACAGGGCCCTCACTCTAGACAAAGAACTGCAGGCAACTAATGACAGCAGAGAAAGGAAGAATTAGTCTTCCCCAGGGATGAGCCCCTAATTGATTATCTTATACCCCGTGTTCAGTCCTGAATTCATATTTAGACATATGTAACACTAAATGGACTCAGCAGGTTGTATTTATAATTTTTATGCATATATACATCTATGTATCTGTGTATATATATCTCAATAATAATTAAAAAAAAGAGATTATGAATTTGAGAGGAGGGCATGAGAAGGGTCGGAGTGAAGAAAGGAAATGGGGAAAAAGTGATGTGATTGTGTTTTAATTAAAAAAAGAAAAAATGTAAAAAGAAAACAAAAGGCTATTCAAAAATTATCTAAATAGATTCTGTTGTAACTTCAATTTTATCAGAAATATATATATATATGTATATACAAAATTTATTCTGTCAAGTAGCACTAAAAAAATCCATAAAGAAAAAAATCCCTTTCACTTGCTCTACATATGCCTGAGTTCTGTAATTCTGAGGTAACCAATTTAAATTATTTTAGCATCAGTTCTTGTATTTACTTCCAATTTTCTAAGGAACACTCTTATTGCTTATTCCTTTTTTTCTAATTTTGATATTATTTGTTAACTTTCTGTATGAAACATACATAGGAGCTCTTGTACAGAAAATTTCATAGATTCCCACCTCCTTGTACAACTACGCACATCCTCCTCCACATTCTCCTCACAGAACTCTATGAAAACACGATTAAGCTATGGTTAGATGTTTATAACTATGGGAGCCTTGTTCACTGTAGCAATCCATCCCTCTTTATGGTTGGATTTTCTTTTTTACACAACTCTTTGTTTTTCCAGGAGTTATGTATTGCCTTGCCTTTCTATTTGCTCCATCTTCTATGTTCCTACAGGAACACTTCTATCAGATTCCCAGCAGAAGGTCTTTGGAAGTTCTTGGAGACGCCTCCTGGAAGCCCTGTCTCCCTGCTGCCCCCGTCACCTTGCTGCCTGCTATCATCGGGTGCGCATGCACAAGTGGGTCATGGTGTAACTGTGAAGACCAAAGGACACCTTTTGGGAGTCAGTTATCTCCTCCGCTATGTGAGTTCTGGGGATTGAACTCAGGCTGTCAGCCATGGCAGCAAGCACCTTTACCCACTCAGCCACTGTGCTGAGCAATTTTTATTTTTCAAATATACGCCTACCTCTTTGGCCCCAGTGACCATGTGCCGAGACACCAGCAGATGCCTGAAATTCTGGATGGCCCCAAACTCACTCTATCTTATGTGTTTTCCCTATATCTACATACTCGGGAAAAATTTTAGTATGTACAATGGACACAGTAAGAGATTAATGATGACTACAAAATCGATCATAGCAATATATTGTAATAGAAGTTATGTGTGTGTGGACCCTAGGGTTAAGAGAATCCTGTGATCCTACTGTGTGTCAGAAACAGCTGCTCCAGCTTTTAGGGCTCTGGAGGGCATGTGGTAGGAATACCCTTGTTTTCATGGAGTGTATCTTCCGACTTAGGAGGTGGGGTGGAGAAGGATTGAAAAGGAATTAATGCAATAGGCAGGTGTGTGAGGCCAGTGACATTTGAAAATCATTTAGCTCTTTATAGATATAACTATTTCACCTTAACAACTTAAGACACGGAGACAGAGGAAATAGGTGGACAGGAAGATGACATTCCAGTTGTTTGAGGAAACAAGAAAGAAGACACAGAGGTCTTCTCCTTCCTTCTAAGACTGTGGCACTGACTGCTATAGTTTGAAGGTGTCCCTGAAATGTGTGTTATAAACTTAGTCCCAGCGCAACCATGTTAAAGGTGAGACATATCAAGGATCACTAGGTTGTAGAGTTCTGGTGTCCTGAATGGATCATGGTCACCATCATAGGAGTGGGTTAGTTATTGTAGGAGTGGGATCCTGACCAAAGGAGGAGTTTGGCCTCATTCCATTCTCTCTCCTTCATGCTCGCTTGCTTTCTGCCTTCTGCAATAAAATGCTGATGTAGCAAGATACTTGACAGACCTGGACCCCTTCCACCTTGACCTTCTCAAACCCCAGAACTGTAATATATAAGTCTCTGTTCCTTGTATATCATCCAGTCATGGAATTCTGTCTAACAGCACAAAATAGAATGAGACACTTCTTTGAGATCAATGTTGGAGAAACAGAAGACAAGAAAGTGGTGTCACAAAATTTTTGAACAAAAAAAACCCACATTTACAAGAATATTATTTTATTCAGCTGCAAAGAAATATGAAATTTGGAGATAATTGAATGGACCTGGAAAACACCATACTGAGTGATGTAACCCAGACCCAGAAAGACAAATGTTGCATGTTCTCACTCATATGTGAATCTTAACACTGAACCTGTAGATTTATGTGTTTAACTTGGAGTATCTGCAGAAGCCAGGAAACTGGAAAGGAAAGATTTGTGTGGAGAGAAAAGAAAGATCTTACGGGAGTGGGGGATAGGAAAGCACTGGTGACTTGAAGGGAGAACAAGGAAGCAGGGAGAGAGGCTTAAGTGGGAAGATGGGAGGGTAGGGAAGAGGGGGTCGGATAACCAACAGTAAGGATGTTTGGAAAGGCCATATGAAAACCTACCATTTTATAAGCATCATATATATTTTACGTATATGCATATAAAAGTTTAATTGGAATTAACCTACACAAAGATAATGTTCTTCCCAGAAATTAAAAGTTGCCAAATAAACAGCCAGGTGCCAGGTGTGGGATACCTCTCCTCCAGTTATTGGTCAGACTCCAGAACATATCAAACTATATAGGATATTGCCATTTCTCTGGGTTGCCTGCCAGAACTTGATGGTAAGATCCTGTTACTGAAAGTATCTCATCCTTTGGTCACAGGAAATGGGGAACTCAAGTTATTGACAGGAAAGTTTCCTCCCTGTTGGCTATCTCCATAGAATGAGAAGATGCTATGCAGGCTACTGGGGGAGAAAAGCTAATCAACAACCTCACCCAGATGTGGACACTCTGTGAGCTACAGTGAGGACTAGCATGGCAAGATACACCCACATGTGCAATAGCGGCATGAACGTCACAGGAGCAACCAACCACTTTATAGTTGGATTTAAGGCCTGCTCTACAGGAAGGAGCACATGCCTGGTTCTGTAAACATGGTCGAGAACCCATGGCTGGGAGTTCATAGGACCCAGAGGTGAATCTACTTCTCTTGCTTTGCTAAATGGACATAGTATCAAACTGCCCTCTAAATCCAGGTCTCAGATTAGTGCAGCTCTCCGACCTCGTCAGAGGAGTTTGTGTAGTGCATGGTGGTTAACTCAGAAACTTAGAACTGGTCAAAGTCCAGAGGATACGTGTCTGTGAGGTCCTCAGCCATAAGTGGGACATCTATAGAATGACCTATACCCCAAGGCTTAGGGACCATTATGGATGAGGGGCAGAAAGGACAGAAGCGCCAGAGGATGGGAAAGAATGACACTGGAAAGTATCTTCCGGACAAGACAGGATAGCAGCACTCATGAACTCACAGCAGCTGTGGTACCTGTATACAGCCAAGCCATCAACACTCCAGCAAAAAGAGCAGGGATGCTCAAAGGCCCTGCTCCTCGCTGAGGAGCAGTAACAGTTGATGGCTCCTGCTGTAGGGAAAGCCAGTGATCTTTAAGGGGAGGTTGACCACATGCCAGTGGGTGGCTCCACATCCATGAGTGCGTAAGCAGCACCAATTGGACTTGGTGGGTTATTTTAAAAAGGGGGGTGGGGCATAAGGTTGGGAGGGGGTTGGGAAGGGATTGGGAGGATGGTGGACACTGGATTTAGGAGGAGTTAAGGGAAGGAGGGCAGCACAAATGTGATCAGAATACATTGTAGGCACGTGGGGAGTTCTCAAAGAATTAATACAAATATTACATTTGAAATACAATTAAGAGGAAAGGTCCAGGCTTATAAGACCAAAAAAAAAAAAAAAAAAAAAAAAAAAAAAAGAAATCAAACTAGAAATTTAAAAAATACTTGATGTTGTATGGTGATGAAAATGCTAAATATTAAAACCTGTGAGAAGTGGTAAAGGTGGGTTCATGGTAAAAATCAAGCATAAAATGCCTCCATCATGAAAGAAGAAAGGCTGAAAATGAATGTCCTGAGTATTCATCTGAAAACTCTGGCAAAAAAGATTTAAAAAACAAAAAGGTAGGAGAGAATAAGAACACAAAGACTGAAAGGGAAGCCAATGAAAGAGGAAATACAGCCAATGAGGACGAGCCACAGAGCCTTAGGAAGGTTCTTTGGAAAGATCAAGAAAACAGATAAACTTCTGGCAACGCTAAGCACCAAAAACAGAGAAAGAAGAAAAATTAAGCCAGTGATTAAACATGGAAAGAATTTCAGATACAACAGGCTCTAAGCAGCCAGTGGGAAATCCTGTCAGAGAGTTCAGGTTGACAAACGAAAGACTAAGACAATGGGGACTAAACAATATGCTTTCCAGGACGACACACACTTGAGATTAAAACTTCACTTTCCAAAAGCAATTGCAATAGTGTTGTCTCACTTGACTTGGCACAGGTTACACCAGCTCTCCTAGACCTTTAGCTTGCTGGTGGTAGAGAATGGGTGTGTTGAACATACAGTAGTGTATGATCCAGTTTCATTCACGTGTGTATATGTATATTAGTCACTTCTCTGTTGCTGTGATAAAATACCATGACCAAAAGTAATTTATGAAGAAAGAGTTGGTTTTGGCTTATGGTTCCAGAAGGATAAGCATCCAATGTGGTGGGGAGGCATGACAACAAGCGGTAGGCATGGTGACGGTAGCAGGAAACTGGAAAAAAAATCACATCTTCAACCATAAATACTAAGAGAGCAAACAAGAAGTGGGGCAAGGCTACACACTCTCAAAGCTCTCCACCCCACCCCAGGGATGTGTCTCTTCCTGCAAGGCTGTACCACCTCCTCACACAGCACCATCAGCTGGGGGCCAAGCATTGCAATACTTGAGTCTATCGTGGATTTCTCAAAATAGGTATGTGTGTATGCTTTGATATGGGATATAGCATATATAGGACTTCCAGATTCTAGACTAGTGAGAAAATAAATATCTGGTGTGGGAGCCCTTCCACCAGGGTAGTTTATTATGTCAACCCGAAGCACTGAACACAGGATCCTTACAACAGGATCCTTCTCTGTTGTGGTGAGAACTTTTCTCTGTCGGTGACTTTCACAGTCCGGAGCAGAGGGCACAGGCAAGTTCACCCTAGCTCAGCCTCCACCACACCAAATCACTGTCCCACTGTGTCACAGAGAACCTAGCTGACACATGTATAATATATAATACACACACACACACACACACACACACACACATCTCCAGTAGAAAATACTGGACACACACACACACACACACACACACACACACATCTCCAGTAGAAAATACTGGACACACACACACACACACAAAGTTCTTTAGAGGCCAGACCAATGCAGTACACTGTAGTAAAGCATTGAGCACATGCTTCAGTATACCTCTGATGATGAAGGCAGAGGGGCATAAATAAGTGTGAATTATAGGTTCTTTGATAGGTTTGAGGGATAAGCACTGATTTATATAATATTTACATTTTGTTTTTTAAAAGAAGAATCTTTACATGCACCAAGGATCAGAGTATTTCATGAATGAAAAGTCTAATTTTGTGCAGCAGAGGCCCCAAAAGAAACTTTGGAAAAGAAAGCAAAGTCATGGGTGGGAGCCAATGGCTCAAGTGGAGAAAAACAAAATCGATACAGGATAAACTCAGAGAAGAAAACATACATGTGTCAGCTAGGTTCTCTGTGACACAGTGGGACAGTGATTTGGTGTGGTGGAGGCTGAGCTAGGGTGAACTTGCCTGCGTCCTCTGCTCCGGTCTGTGAAAGTCACTGTCAGAGAAAAGTCCTCACTGCAACAGAGAACTGCTGTAAGGATCCTGTGTTCAGTGCTTCGGGTTGACATAATAAACTACCCCTGGTGGAAGGGCTCCCACACCAGATATTTATTTTCTCGCTAGTCTAGAATCTGGAAGTCCAACACCAAGCTATCAGGAAGGTTGGTTTCTCCTGGGTCCTATCTCCCTGACTTCCAGATTACTGTTGTCTTCCTGCATCTTCCCATGGCCATTTCACTGTCTGAGTGTCTGTGGTGTCTCTCTCTTATAGGACACCAGTCAGTTTGAATCAAGACCATACCCAAATGGCCTTGTTTAGACTCATTGTCTCATTGAAGCCCACGCCTCCAGACTCACATTCTGAGGTACTGGGAGTCAATATGCATTTTGAGGCAACATAGTTTAACCAATGATAGATCCAAAGAAGAGATTTCCAGATCCAGGAACTTAACTGAAGGGAAAAAGGGTTGTGCATGCCTTGGGCTGGGGTTAACACACACTCAGGCGGTTCTGATCCAGTATCCCAGGATGTGGTAGTTTGAATGTAATTGGCTCCCATAAGCTCATAGGGAGTGGCACTATTGGGAGGTGTGGCCTTGTTGGAGGAAGTGTATCACTGTGGAGGTGGTCTTTGAGGGCTCATATATGCTTAGGCCACGCCCAGGATCTCAGATCGTTTCCTGTCGCCTGCTCAAGCTATAGCACTCTCAGCTACCTCCCCAGCACTGCATCTGCCTGCGCTCGGCCATGTCCCACCATGATGATAACGGACTGAACCTCTGAACTGTAAGCCACTCAATTAAAGGCTTTCCTTTAGAAGAATTGCTATGGTCTGAACTATGGACTGGAGGTTTTGGAGCCCCCATGGGACTGGACTAGGCCCTCTGGATACAGAAGACGGTTGTTTGGCTCGAACTGTTTGGGGGGCACCCAGGCAGGGCGATCAGGATCTGTCCCTGGTGCGTGGGCAGGCTTCTGGGAATCCAGTGCCTGTGGTGTGACGCATTGCACAGCCTTGGTGCAGTGGGAAGGGGCTTGGACCTACCTAGGCTCAGTGTGCCGGGCTCTGCTGACTCCCCATGGGAGACCTTGATTTGGGGGAATGTGAGGATGTGGGGTGGCTTGGGAGAGAGGGCTAGGGGGTGGGAGGAGGGGGATCTGTGGGTGGTATGTGAAGTGAGTAGAAAAGTTCTTATTTATTTATTTGTTTGTTTGTTTGTTTGTTTGTTTTTTCGAGACAGGGTTTCACTGAGTAGCTTTGTGCCTTTCCTGGAACTCACTCTGTAGCCCAGGCTGGCCTCGAACTCACAGAGATCCACCTACCTCTGCCTCCTGAGTGCTGGGATTAAAGGTGTGCGCCACCACCGCCCGGCTGAAAATTTCTTAATAAAGAAAAATGAAAATAAAATAAAAAGAATTGCTATGGTCATGGTGTCTCTTCACAGCAACAGAAACCCTAAGACACAGGGTCAATGTGAACCCCTGCAGGCACTCAAGAACATGTGGATGAGAATTGGCTGGAATCAATCTGGGATCCAGCCAACTGGACCAGGCCTCCCGCAGGTCCTGTCCTCAGGCACTGATTCCCATACCATAGTCACAGTGGAGAAAACAGACCCCAAGTTCGCAGGCTTTATAGAGACAGAGGACAAGGCTCTAGCCTTATGTTCTCCCATGGGCTAATAAACTGGGGCATACTGGTTTCACCTGTGACCACACAGATGACAAGAGCCATTGTGGCCATATTCAGCCACATTTGCTGAGCTATGTACTTTCTAGGCTGTACCATAAGGTTCAGTGCCTTAAATACATTGTAAGTTTAGACTTTGTGGTAACTAATTGAGTGCCCAGATATTTGGTTACTCTGAATGTTTGTGTGAACACTTCTGGATGAGGTTAATATGTAAATAAATTGACTGTGGCAGATTGTCCATCATGTGGGTGGGTCTCATCCAGTCCACAGAAGGCTTGAACAGAACAAAGGACTCGGTGAGGATCATTCACTCTCTTTACTTGTCTTTGAGGAGGGCATTGGTTTCTCTCTTAGCTGGATATTGCAAGACTAACCCTTGCAAACCAATCTCTCTCTTTCTCTTTCCTCTTCTCTCTCAGACATCTCACTCGTTCCTCTTTTTACGTGTGTGTCTCTTATTGATTCTATTTCTCTCAAAGTACATCCTCAGACAAACTCCCACCTTACAGATTTTTTTTCCTGTGTATTGATTGCTATCCACATATCCTCTTGTTAGCTCAATGAAAACAAATAAGGAAAAAGTAATTTGTAAAAAGAAAAAAAGTCATCTGATTACTACTAGTCTGGCGTAGGGTCTAATAACCATACCTAAATGAAAATAACAGTCCTGATCTCTACTCCAATTTTTTTTTTTTATTCAAGATGGGATTTTCCCTGCAGAAGTTGAGTGACAGAGCCTCTAGATTTTCCTTCAATTTTAATACTAAATTTGCACTTATCAGGTAATGGACCTGTGGTACTCTATTGTGTCCCAGAATCCTTTGTGAAACAATAGGATCTTTATAAGCATCCTTTTATTCAGAGCCTCTTGTACTTGTCAGGGATGAGACTGGTGGGGAACCAGCTCCTTCGCTCTGTAGGCTCTTCTAGGTCCATAGGGTATCCTCAGCAGGCAAAGGGATGGATTCCAAATAGGGCTGGGCTGGCCTGAATCTCTGAGGAGACAATGCAGACCTGCCAAGACTCCTCCCTGGTTCTCCTCTCCAGGTCCTGCCAGCTGCAGGGTTTAGAAGGCAGTACACTCACCCATCTAGGACTCCAGTTTCCAAGGACACCCCAACAATCGTCTTGAGCCCCGTGGGTGTCAGAACCCGGAGGTGAGCCCTCAGCCTTAATCACAGTTCTCCTCAGTAGCACTTAGGAAGAGAGTTGATGAATTTAACAAGAAACACATGTTTTCATTTAAATTACAATTAGCAATTAGAGAGTTAAGAGTGCCCTGGATAGAATACATAATCATTGTGGAGTCTGTGGCACAGCGACTTACTCTCACCATCCTGCTTTTATGTTTTACTTTATGATTTTAGAGCAAATCCACAGAAGCGAAGAGCGAGCCCTTAGCTGAAGGAAGCCGCTAGGTTAGAGTCCCTCTGCTTCTACAGAAAAACCTGAAAGGTAGAAGAGAAAACATTTAGTGCAACATCAACAATCTAAGTTGGTTCAATTGTTGGAGAGGGTGGTGTTGGAAATTATATACCTCCTAGCAATAGTAGCTTGCATTTCCCTGCTTATGGCTTGGTATAATTTTCTGAAAATCCACAAAAGGAATAGCCGGCCATCAGCTCCCTTTATGTCTTCTGAAGTATTATATAGTGAAATTAATAATCCTTTATGCCTTTTAATGGAGTGGTTTTGACTTTCGTTTGTTTATTTGCTAAAGGGGAAGCCAAGTAAAGGTGCCAACAGGTACTATTTGAAGATTAAGTTGGGTGCTGTCCAGATGTTAGAGATTCTGGGCAATAGAACCTCAAAGGAGAAGCCCCCAGGGCAAATGGCCATTGCACACCCATCCATAAAAGGTTCCTTCAGCAAGGCAGGTTGTTGGAAGTCATAGCGAAGTCATAGCAAAAAAGCAGTTCCTAGTGAAAAACTCCCCCATGAGGGAAGTAAAATTAATTGAATAAAATCACCCCTGGGTGCAGCAAGTGAGGACCAGAGCCACAGTAACTTGGGGACCTGCATGCATCACTAACTCTTGGCATCATCTGAGAACCACAGCGCTTTCTAAATTTCAGCAAACCAGACACAGGTGAGGGGCACTGCTCCCCAGGGGCACATCAGGAATCTGAGACTTTTGGCGGTGCTTGGCACAGCTGGCAAAGGGGCAGACAGCCACCTCCTACTGCCGGCATGGGAGAGAATCACTTTAGGGTCTCCTTAAAGATGGGGTGGGGCTGCTGGGGACGGAGGACTCATGTGGGTTTGCTGCACAATCTGTGTTTTATCTTAGTTTGTCTTACAGACCCACAGACCTTGTCACTCACGACAGCCCAGGTTGAGTCCCTTTCCTTGTTTGCTAGGGTTCAGTAAACATTTCTAGGTCAACATAGAAGAAGAAGAAGAAGAAGAAGAAGAAGAAGAAGAAGAAGAAGAGGAGGAGGAGGAGGAGGAGGAGGAGGAGGAGGAGGAGGAGGAGGAGGAGGAGGAGGAGAAGGAGAAGGAGAAGGAGAAGGAGAAGGAGAAGGAGAAGGAGAAGAAGAAGAAGAAGAAGAAGAAGAAGAAGAAGAAGAAGAAGAAGAAGAAGAAGAAGAAGAAGAAGAAGAAGAAGAAGAAATGAGTTACTCGTCTATTGTCTGGGGGCGGGGAGAAGAACATAGCTCAGAGGACACTACTGTTGGGGTCAAATGCACAGCTCCACCACAGGGTGACACTTCTTGGGGACACCGGACAGCCAGGTTCTCCTTCCTCCCCCTGTGTTGTTATTCCTCCCCTGCAATTGTTTGTCTTGAGCGTCTGAGACAGGGAGTAAATTTGCCTTGACACTCTGACAGCCCTCGTGGCACATCTGCATAAAGATGGAATTTATTTTGTTCATTATGACTGTCTCGGATTGCACAGGGCTTTATTTCACTCCCACAGACTAGTTCTGTTTTCATAAATTATCCAGCACGCTCCTCCTAGCCCAAATGACCGGCAGTCTTTGGAGAAGACTGGTAAATAGCCCGCGCCTTTCCTCCCCTTCTTTACAATGGTTTTTTCTGTGTCATAAAAGTTATGACATATCAGACAGAAGAAGGATCAAGACGGCTTCGAATAAATACTTTTCAACAAGCTCCAGACAAATCTAATAACGCAGCCATAGACGCTTCAAAGAATCTTCTAAATGCGTCTGCAGCCCCAAGAGCTCAAAGGCGGCCATACCTTGCTGTGGAAACCAGAGCCTCTTTCTGCTCCAAGCGTTTTGTTTTGTGGATAGGGATGGGAACTTCATTTTGCTCACTTATAAACTGGCTGGCTCTGCAACCATCTTTGTGTTCTTCACAATGGATCTCTGCTTTGATTTTTTTTTTAACATAAAGGATATGAATAGAAGTATTTCATAAGTGTGAAAACAAACAAGGGCCGCAGCATTCTGTATAAAAGCGCAACCCATGCAGGCACTCCATGAGGTGTTCAGCATCGGTCAAGGCCATCCATGCTGCTTTCTTCTGCCTCTGACTTTCATTTATCTCTTCCTCGGGATTTGGCACAAAAACCCCTGCCTTAGAACCCGGGTCGTATTTTCAAACAGGTGGTGTACAGCTCAGGCGGCACTTGGGAGGGTTCTCCAGCATTATCTTAATGAAATATATCTTCCTTATGGCAAGGGAAGGTTTGATGAGGAGAGGACAGCCAAGCATCAGGAACTGGGGGAGGTAGGGCTATGAGATCTGACTCCAGCAAACACATTTACAGGAGAAGCCCTGGTAACAGAGACAATATTAGGATCCACTGGGGAGACAGCTGTCATGTATCCGATAAGATCTGAACAGGGCAGCAACCAGAACTGCCAAATTCCTCATATTACACAAGACTTGTTCTTCTGTGGCACATCGGGGGCTACTGGACAATAGTTCCTGTGGTCTTGGGGTTCCATGGTGGGGTAGAAATGGACTAAGAGGGAAGGGAAGAAATCCACAGGCTCACTTCTTTATCCTTAGAGACCACCATTCTCTTTGGTCCCCGTCTGCTGGGCCACCTCATTAGCTGGGCAATGTCAGGAGGCCACAAGGAGCCTAAAACATAGGGCAGCTCTCTCAGGTAACAATTAGCTGGAGCTATTTGGAGGTTGCCCTCTCCCGGGTGTTGTCCTGGAGCAAGGCTCTTGTCTTAGCACTCTTGGCTGCCTTGACCCTCACGTCTGCTCCTAATCTCCTGCCTTTTCAGTGCACACGATGACTGACTCCTCTCACGGAGCCTACCAACGGCTGAGTACCAGCGTGGGGAGATGGCTCAGTGTAAACTGCTTGTGTGAGGACCTGAGTTTGGACCCAGAACCCACTCTCAACAGGGCAGGGCGTATGTGTAATACCAGCACTCCTACAGCGAGGTGGGGGCAGAGACAGAATTCTCAGAAGCTCACAAGCCAGCCAGCCAGCCTGGCATCGAAGAGACCCTACCTCAAGCAAGGCAGAAGGCAAGAGCAGACACCTGAAATTTTCCTCTGACCTTGGCAAGAGAATGCCTGTCCTCACATGAACAAGAATACACACACTACACATGCGCACGCACGTACACACACACACACACACACACACACACACACACACACACACACACACACGAGAGAGAGAGAGAGAGAGAGAGAGAGAGAGAGAGAGAGAGAGAGAGAGAGAGATTTAAAAAGTCTAGGACTCAGTCATTGTAAGCACAGGAAATTGTGCTAACTCTGTCAGACCTGAAGATTACAAAGATCCATAAAGATTTTCGAAGCTGAGTAACTATGGGGAAGGGGAGGGGAGGGTGGTGTGGGGAGGGCGGTGTTTAGAAGTGAGAGCAGAAAAATATTTATATCCCTTATTCCTTTCTGAAATTACCGAAGGAGAAGCTAATAATAACAGTAGATTTCTCAAGCTCATCGCATTAAGTCCTAGATATATCAGATGCTGAACTTGGCACTTTGATATGTTTTCATCGGATTTTCATAACTTTGTGAAACAAATAACATTTCCCTATTATTACAAGGTCGGGTGTAGACAGAAGCTGAATTTTCTTTTCTGAAACAAAGTATACTGTGCCAGGAATTGTGGATATATCTTCATTACATGTTTACAACTCTACAAGATCTGTCAAATTATATCTCCTTTCCAGGCAGGGAAACTGAGGCAGCTGCTCTATTTTACAATAATGTAAAAGGCTTTTTGTTACAGGCTCCTAAGTACTGGGTTTGAAGATCAAGGCCACATCACAGGAAGGTCAGATGTACGCTAAGGCACTCTGGATCCTGCCTCCCTTTGTATGTCTTTCTGGAAGATTCTCTGAACCAATAGTCTTGGTATCATTCAATGGTAGTCATATGGAAGAAAAGGAAGGAGAATAAAGGAGGGGTTTCATTTCACCAAAGCTCCAAAACACAGTACTCATTAATTAGGTACAGCTAGGTGGCAAATGAATACTAAATAGAACATGTTATTTTTGGCTCTCACTTCTGTCTGCCTGCCTGCTCTGCACTCTCTGTGGTCTAGCAATGATAATGCTACTTTTAAAAGATGCTGTATAATTTTCTTTCTTCACCACTGAACAGTATTTATTGAGGGTTACATGGATGTGCCATTGCCATGGAATATCATGGTAACTGCTGATTGATGAATGCATGCACTCGCATGTGGCTGGGGCCTCGGAGTTCCTGGGTACAAAGTCAAAAGTTCTGAAATAATAAGTGTTAGGAATCCCTTGCCCAATGCGCAAGCTGAAAGCCATGTGTCCTTGCCCAACCTGAAAGCCAGGCAGGACAGAGCCTAGTTCCCTTCTTCACTGTGCACCCACCTCCCCAAAGCAATGGAGCATGCCTTATTTGTCTCCCCCAAACCACAGTCGAAACTTTTCCAGAAATGGCAGGAAAACGTTTCCATGTTTCCCAGCTTCCCATCCCTAGCCCCTTCTCCAATTAATACCAAGACTTTAGTTGTCCTGGGAACCTGAGTTCTGATGTGTCACAAGAATCCAACTTCAAGGAAAACCCATCTCCAGTTCCCGGAGTCCCATGGAGAGTTCTCTTTTCTCCAGCAAACCCTGGGGTGGGGGGAGAGGTGGCTGTGATCTGAGGAGCAGCCAGGAGGGAGTGGGCCTCTCCCCCTTTCATGGCAGACATTCTCTGGTGAGGGGCAGGACCCTAATGTGAGGGGTCCTTGGCCTCCTGGTGGTTGGGAAGTGAGGGGAGCTGGCGGTTTCTGTCGTGGATGCTTGAAGCTGCGAACATCAGAGGACCTGCTCCATGTGCTTGTCACCTGGCCCTGCTCACCTCTGACCAGAAGGTGTCATGCTCTGAGGACGTGCCTTTATGGAACTTCCCCTTTCCTCTTCCTTTTCCCACTTCTTAGTCACAGCATACATTTCTTAAGGGAGAGATCAGATGCCTCATCTATTTTTAAGAAGAGCAATCAAGCCCTGAGCCTAAGACATGAGCAAGTAGCTTTACAGTGTGTGCCACACTCACAGATCCCACAGCTGCAGATTTAACTGGTATCAAAAAAAAAAAAAAAAAAGGATTTGTGGGGGTGGGGTGAAGGGGGGGGGGCGGGTGGGTGGGGCGGATGGGGCAGGCACAGGACTCTCTTCTAAACATGTACAGATTTTTTTGCTTGCCATTATTCATTAACATAGAGTGTAATAACTATACCCTCTTTACATTGCATTAGGTATCGCAAGTAATCTAGAGACGATTGCAAACCAGGGAAGGAGAGCTGAAGAGATGGCCCAGCAGTTGAGAGCTTACACTGCTCTTGCAGAGGACCCGAGTTCAGATCCCAGTGCCTGTGTTAGGTAGGGATCTAATGACCTCTTCTATCCCCTATGGGTGTACACACACACACACACACACACACACACACACACACACACACACACACACACCACTGAATATAAGAATCTCTAAAACATACTGGAAGATGTGGGTAGGTTCTATTCAAATACTGTGCCGTTTTCTATGAGGGACCTGAACCTTGATGGATTGAGGTATCCTCTGGGGTCTTGAAACCAAACTACCAGAGATCCTGAGGGAGTCAGCACTTGTTTATCATGATGTAGAACTTAACTATAAGTAAACATTTGCTTAAATAGTCCCGGTTCAGCCCTGGGAAGACAGAAGATGTTTTTCTCTCAAACAAAGGTTACCAACTGTGCTTCCCAAGTCCCATCATCAGGAAAAAAGGGATGCTTTTCACTTACGACATAACTGCCTTTTTAATGCACCTCAGACATATCCAGGAGTGTGACAGTCTTTTCTGGTTAAACCAGTCACATTGCTGGTGACTTTTCAGCCAACTCAAAAGTTAACCCCTCAGTGTGGTAACCAGCCTTCAGGAGGGCCACCAACAGCCCTTGTCTTCCAGGATTTGTGTCTTTGTACTTTTTACATCAGGGGTGTTTCTGATGACTGTCTATATAACAGAAGTTGCAGTGAGGGACTTCTGGGACTGAGACACTTAAAACCTCTTGCTTTCTCCTTGCTTTAGGGGATCACCTTCCCTGGAGGAAGCCAGCTGTCATGTCGCAAAGAACAACCCAAGAAATCGAAGTTCCTTGTCAACGGTTCGCACTGACTGAGAAAGTGCATCTTCCTCAAGGTGGGTATTCCAGTGCTGTAATGCCTCCAAATGGCCGTCACCGTGACTCCTACTCTTACATTTCTGACTCATAGAAACCATGTGACGTAATGAATATGTGCAGCTGTTTTAAGCCATGGAATATTCGGGTAATTTGTTACACAGCAATAGGCAACTGCTACACCCTCTGAACTGTTTTTACCTCACTTCTCTCTTCTTTCCGTGATGTCTGGTTTATGAGTTCAGGAGTTTATGTGATCTTGGTGATAAAGGAGAAGGGTCTCAGGTCTGTTTGGCACCCTTAGGATACTTTAGGGTTTTTTCTTTTGTGTGTGTGTGTGTGTGTGTGTGTGTGTGTGTGTGTGTGTGTGATTCTGATAGGATGGGTTTGGTTAGACTGATTTCTGGGCTAGTTTCTACCGATAAGGAATTTGTTAGTGATTTTTATAGTCCTTTCTCTCAGCAGAAAACCTGAACAGACAGGGGAGAAATCCTATGCTCAGTGTTTAGTCTCTTGAGAGAATACCTGGGCTTATTGAAGGTGAACATTGATGGGCTCTTCTGAGGCAAAGGCCTAAAGGAAGGAGAGGCAAACAGGTGATCTCGTTCCCTGGGCTATAAAAAGTGAGACCCCCAGAAGACCCAGAAGAGAAGCAATAAGTAAGAAAGAGTTCAAGAATTTTGTGGTCTCCCCATACTTCAGAGAACAGGCTTCATGTATATTTCAATGCCCAATATACTCAAGAACAGAGTAGACGTGTACGTGCTTGCAAAACCAAAACACAGCTGGGAGGTATAATTTTAGGTCCCTAAAGCCTTGGCAGTGTCCCTCTATCCGTCTTGTGGAGTCTGCCCCCCCCCCCCCAGAGCAGGACTAAGCTGAATTTGCAGGCAGCTCTGTAAGGATAACAGGAGACACATTTCTATGCCTGGGTTTTCTGAAAATGGACATGAAGGTCGCCTAGGACTCAGAGAAGGAGAGGCCTTTACCATGGTCTCACTCTGGGCCTCAGATGCTTTTAAACACTTTTTAAAAAGTCGTCAGAAAAGGACGGTTAAGAGGGTGAAATTAACAGTATCAGGCTTGTTGGCTAGCTGAGTATGGCATTCAGGAAGAAAATGTATGCCTCAAATAATAGTTCCATGGAATGGTCTCCAACTTACCCTGACGATTAGAATAATGAGACCACTGGCTGTTGGAAGCTTCTGGAATCCTGCTGTTTGGATTTGGGCCCAGGTCTATCATTGACTTAGTTATACTTAATGTGAGTTACTTAACCTCTCTATGGCTGTTTGGTCATCTATAAAATGATTTTAACCAACATATATTGTGAGCCAATGAAATGGCTCAGCAGGTAAAGGTACTTGCTAGGCAAACTCCATGACCTGACTTGTTTAATCCTTGGATCCTGTGGTAGAAAGAGAGAACTGATTACCAAAAGTTATCTTTTGACTTCTACATGTATGCCATGGTATATTTGCACCCTCACTAAAACATACACAACATACACACACACACACACACACACACACACACACACACACACACACACACGTACGCGCGTGCGCACACACGCATGCACACTTTGGTACTCATGGGGGGGCAAATGAGGTGATTCAGTTAAGTTGGAGGAGCGTTTGGCACAGAGCCAGTGACTACTGCTGTAATTAATGGGATATTCTGGCTTTTAGAATTGGTGATAAGCCTGATAAGCCTGTTGAGTAAAAGGCATTTAGAATTGGTGATGGGACAAGAGACAGCAATGAGTAGTAGTCAAGTATAGGAGCCCCCACTCCTAAACAAAGAATTATACACAACTGAAAGATGCTGAAATTGAGAGAAGGAGTCTTCCCCTGGGGATGAGCTCCCTAATTGGTTATCCAATACCAAGTGTTCAGTCCTGAAATAATATAAATATAAGCAACATTAAATGGACTCAAAAGATGTATGTATAATTTATAATATATATATATATATATATATATATATATATATATATATATATATATATATATAAAAGAAAAAGAGGCCAGAGATTTGAGAGGAAAGGGGGAATGGGAGGAGTTGGAGAAAGGAAAGGGAATGGAGAGAAATGATGTAATTATATTTTAATTTTTAAAAATGTGGGAGCCCTAGGGTTCTGAGTCTGGTGCTATGAACTCAAACATTTCTGTTAAATCTTCTGTGCTCTCAGAATTTTCATGGACAAAATGCAGATGTTAATAACGGCACAATAATATCTCTTGCAGATGCAGTTACAAGGATTAAGGAAGGTAATGTGTGCCTATAATGCACACTCGGCAGAAAGTCTGTTGTTGAGTAAGAACTTGGAAACAGCTGACGGTTATCATTCCTACCATCACTATTATGTGGATTCTCTACTTTCAAAAGCCTACAGGAGCCTTCACTGAGGGTTGAAATGGGACTAGGCTCCATTTACTCTTGCTTTGAAAAACCAGGGGCACCTGTGGGCTCTCACAGTGCCAGTTCAGGTAAACAGTAAGTATTCATAGTCCATGCACCAGGTCTCCAGGACTGCTCACTGCCACAGACACCTGATGGCACTGTGCTGTGAGTTCTTGGGTAATGAGAGTTCAGACATTACTGCCAATTGGGAAGTCAGTCTAGCCCTGCCCGGTTTATTAAGCCAAAACACAGCCCAAGGGGGTGTGTAGATGCACAAGGGGGAGTGTAAAACATGGCTGGTCTCGAGGAAGCCCTGCTGCAGACATTTGGAACTCCTTAGTATGATTCCAAATGGCATCAAGATGACACGTAAAATCCAGCTGATTGTCATGCCTGTGTCTGGCGCCCCTGCCCCTCCTGTCTCACACCTATGCTGTCAATGGTGGCTGAAGACCCTTTGGTGGCTTCTTCAACAGTCACTTCAGCACAACTGTGGAGATTGTATCTGAAGAGGCAAGTGGAATGAAGAGATTCGGGGCTTGCACAAATGCTGAAGAGGCCGAACATGCGGGGACCATGTGAGAGGGATGTCAGGGGTAGAAGGAGGGAGAGCAGAGGGAAGGGGGAAGAGAGGAAGGGGGAGAGAGAGAGAGTGCACCCATGAGTGAGTCCCAGGAGACCTGTTGGGGTCAAGGAGCAATACACAAGCAGAAGGCAAAAGGCGTGAGTGGGTTTTACTGGTAAGTTAAAATGTCACTAGGTCCCAGTCACATAGGAGCAAGAGAAAGGCCTTGAGTCAGGGACTAGCCCTATCACACTGGTGCATACCTGGTGTCTGGATAGGTGCTCAAAGACTGTCCGAAGTGTCGGGAAAATGTGACATTTGAAAACCTGACAATCCAATGTGCCGCCATGGCTAGCCTACTGTGTAGCCGGGACATGGGGCTAACAAGGGTGGTGCCCTCAGCCTCCCGCATCTTCCCTTTCTGTTTTCTGACCTCTGGTTCCCTCTCAGGAGGTCTCAGTGTGGGCCCAGTCTGACCTGAGCTAAGGGATCCATTTGTCTAGGGCATCCCCTCTGAGAAGAGGGGGAGTTTAAAAGCAGGGACTTTGCATCTGATTCCGGCAGGGTCCCTGTCTACTTCGTCTGCCTGCTGAAGGCATGCACCTGCCTGCCTTTTAACACACCCCTTCTTCTGGAACGCCGCCTTAGGGAAGGAGGAAGAGGGCTAGAGAGGAGAATGGATGCTTTGTGCCTCTCAGTGAAGTCAGGCTCTTTCTAGAGCTGGTGGTGGTCAGGGCGACAGTGGGATCTCTCTGCAGCCAGAGATAACTGGGCAAGAGACCTGAGACTCTCTCTGTGAGAGCTGAGGAAGGAAGGAAAGGATGCAGAAGTTCGCTTTCTAGGGGAGAGTAGTAGCCAAAGGTCTCTGGTAGACAGTGTCCCTCTCTTTTCACATTTGGTAGCTTTCCCTTGAAGTCAGTTAGAAACCGAGCTCACCATAAACACTCCTGGGGTTCCTACCTATGTAGCTGTACCTATCCATCTGTTTATTTATTTGTAAACTCCCCGCCCCAGCACCCTGTTCTTCAAACTTGTCTGGTTTAGCGTTTCAGCGGCTTGGTTAAGTATCTCATAAGGAAATCATTTCTAATAAAGCTGGTGTGCTCGGGTTTATCGTTTCTAAGTGCGGGTCAGGATTTAGTTCGCTGTGTTAAACTCTTCGCGCTGCGTGTGATTTGTCAAGCTTTGTCAGGAACAAAAAGTTCCGGGATGTGCAAAGCAGGACTGCTTGGTTTCCATGGAGATACTGCTAGTTGGGCTATGGAAATCCTGAAAAGGCCAGAGGATGAGTGACAATACAAGGATTTAGCGGCTGATCTGAAGAGCCAGGCTGAATTAATGAGATTTTTCATAGAGAGTTATTAGCAAGGCTCGCACTGTATGGCTCTTAGGCCCTCGTGTTCCCAGCTGCAATCTTGGAAAACAGACATGGAAAGATTTAATTGCTGATAAAAAAAAAAAAAAAAAAAAAAACAAACTAAACAAAACAAAAAGAACCCACCCCCTACCAAAAAAACCCTCTAAGGTTATTTTAACCTATAACATTTTAAGGGTGCAATTAAAAAAAGTGTTCTTTCCCCCCATCATTCATTACTGTTATTGCTGTATCTGAGGTAGTGGTTGCCCTTCATCTGCATGGAGATGGGACATTTAGTGGTATTTATTATATTGCGCAGTTAATTCCCACATACTGTGAACACATTAACTGTTCAAAGTAGGTTATCTGGCATCCCGTTTAGAGCCAAGGGAGAAATACCACGTCACCAGCTTTATCTCTCCTGGGGTGATATTAATTATTTATTATAGACTACTGATGTAAACTGTTATCTCTGGCAGGTCATGGTTTGTACATGTGTCTATTCAGTGCTCTGGGATTTGGGACTTTGGGGTGTGGATTTCTGAAGACTAGCAATCTGTGTGGTTTGGGAGTGTGATGCCGCATCTTGCCTCTGGTGCTGGTTGACACTAAGGATAAGGGCTCAGAAAACTCTGTCTCCCATCATGATTAGGCAGTAATTGCCTCCAAGGTTTAAGAGCTGTTTTGGGATCCTCACAAGGATTGATGCTATAAGTCCCCAATCCTAGCTCCTGTTGCTATTATTATTGTTATTGTTATTATTATTATTAATATTATTATTATAGCAATTGTGAACTGGTCTGTGGACTTAGAAACATGAGTATGATCAGCAAAGTTAGTTTTTAATTTTTAATAGATTCCACATGTAAATTCTTCATAAAATGTCCGTATCTGTCACCTCTAGAAATGGTGCAGTGGTACACGGTGCAGGCAAGGCAAGTCACCACACCACATTGCTCTTTCTCGCTGCTCCACAGAAGGTCACAAGCCCATCTGTTCTTAGAAGATGGGAGACCACAATGTCACTGCTGAATAATCCACAAGAGAAGCATGTGCTGTGGGCATTCCCCAGATTCCTGTACAGTAGGCTAATCCACTTAATCTCACTGCTAGATTCCCCAGGCGGGAATTTCACAGTCTCTTTTGATTTAGTGGTTTGTAAATTCCACAATTAAGTTCCTTTGCCTGCCTGTTACTGTTTCTCTATTCCCTAAATGATTTTATGAGGGAGAAATCAGGAAAGTTGAAACAGAGGTCAGCATGCCTTCATCCTTTTCTGCTTTTTCTTTCTTTACCATTATTATTTTTAAATGTGTTGTTTTCTTCCTCTTTGACTTCCATATTATCATATTAATTTATCTAAGTTATTGCATGTGCCCCCTCTGCTTTGCCAATCTGGTGTCTGAACCGATCCCAAATTTATCTCTGTTTCAGATTATGTATTTCCAATCCCATTTAGCATCTAAGAATCCACTGCTCTGCGTGTCATCAGAAGGGTCGGGGAAGATAAAGATGAAGGAATCAAATTGCCTTGGCCTTGAGACCTGGTTCTGGCATTTGTTAGCGATGTGGGAGAGTCTCTTAGCCTGTCTGATATGACGTCCTCATCAGGGAGGAAAGGTTAAATGTGTTGCATATACAAAGTGCCCACATGCCTGCACATAGTAGACACTCAACAAACGATGACAATGATAACTATCATTCGTATTAGAGTGCCTATTTGCACAGTGGTGATTTGTTTGGGAGCATTTTATTAAAGCCCTTTTGACACATGTTTGTGTGGCATCTCAGCTTAGATTGGGCTCTTGAAGTTAAGAGCCCAGGTTTTCCATTTATTTGGAAATTGCCCATTGCATTTAGCTTCTGCTGTGGTCTGCCCGATTCCCTGCCTCTTAAAAATGCATATTGTCAGGATTGATGTGCCTAAACTCATTCACACGTATAAATAAATTCCACACTCTCTTGTCACTGCTGCCATGGCAGGCACAAAAGATGCTCTGGTCCTCAGGAATAGGTAATATAGGCTGCTGCTATTGTTTTCTTTGGTGTGTGTGTGTGTGTGTGTGTGTGTGTGTGTATGAATCTGGAGATCAACCCAGAGCCTTGCAAGTGCTACATAAATACTCTACCAATAAGCTACACACCTAGCCATAGTTTTCAAAAATGTATTAACGTAGCTGTGTGTGTGTGTGTGTACATTTTTGTGTGTGCATGCATGTGGGTATGTGGAGTCCAGAGACAAACATCAGATGTCTCCCTCAGTAGATCTCAACCTCATATTCTGAGAGAGGATCTCACTGAATCCTATCTGGATCTCACTGTCCTTGTCTATTCATCTAGATGAGCTGGTCAGCTGCCTCCACAGTCCCTGTCTCCACCGTCCCAGTGCTGGACTATAGGCCCGTGTCAGCACACAGGCTTCCTGTGTGGGTGCTGGAGAGCCAGCTCAGCTCCGCATCCTTACGCAGCACATGCTTTGCTGAATGAGCCATCTCTACAGCATCAGGGCTTTTTTATGTTTTGGAATTATTTTTAAGTCATGTGTGTGTACATACAAGTACAGGTGACTGTGGGGGCTGGAAGAGGGGATTAGATCCCGGAACTGGAATCATAGACCTTTGTGAGCTGGTCCGTGTGGGCGGGTGCTGGGAACTGAACTCTAGTCCTCCGCAAGAGCGCTATGTGCTCTGAAACACTAAACCATCTCTCTAGTTTGCCCCCCTTTTAAAGTTTTTAAGTCAAATTACACGCGGCTCTGAGATCCCACCATTTGCTTGGAGAAAGGACCAGTGCCAGCCAGTACAGATCTCTGTGAATTAGGCCGAGAAGAGGCTAGGCTCCATCGAGCTGTGACTGCCTGATCTGGTTGAATTAGGGGACCCCATAGGGGACCCCAGTCTGCTTGTTAGTAAAATGAGGACATTACTGTCTCTGTAGAAGATTAAGTGACACTATGTAAGTTCAAGGGAAATGCCTCCCTCGTATCAAGTGTTCAGCGTCTCTACTTGATCCTAACTGTTCTTGTTTGGAATTGAGTGTGACACCAGCAAAATGAGGGAATTGCATGATCTGTCACCATCTCAGATTGATATGTTCTTCTAGTCTTTGACGCTTCAGCTAAGGCTTTCCTCTACCAATAGGTAATGGGTGTGTGTGTGTACAATGGGCGTGTTTGACAGTGGTCACCTAAACTAGAACCCAGTACTGGTAGATCCCCACCTGGAGCTGTGACCAAGAATAAAGTCCTCAGAAATCCACAAGCCACCCCTGACAGAGGAATAGCTGACATTTCATAGCGAATGCAGACAGTGTCTTTTCTAATCATCTTTCTGCCTGGTACCACTGTGTCTTCCTGGGTAGTCCAACTCCATACTTTAAAAAAGAGTCTATTGATGCTCAACCACGAACAAAAGATGCTTCCTCACAGAAGGGAAAAACTCCCTGGTGGAACTGCTGTCTTCAAGTTAGGATGTGGTTTGAGCATGGGACTGGGGCAAAGGACAAGTATTCTTTGTCCCTTTATGATATGCAGCAAAGGCTGAAGCCTGGGCACAGCAGTGTTCTAGCAGCTGTTTGGAAGGAGTGACGGATGCCATGTGGCCACGTTGAGGCACTGTGCACTTTGACACAGAATCCCACGGCGCTGATATGTCAGGACTGAATTTCTAGAGCAAAGTCAGCCAGTCTACTAAGTGCAGTTAGATGAAATGATAGAAGAAGCCTCATGGGTTTTGTGGAGCCAGTGTTTGAAGGAATTCCAAGAGCAAGACAGAGGGAGGCAGAAAGAGATGGAGCAGGGAAAATACACAGCAGTCCCCTCCCTTTTCTGTGGTTTTAGTGTCCCTTGTTGAATTATGCCCCAAAAATATTAAATATACCCAGAAATAAATATTTCCCAACTTTTTAGTAACATTTATAATAACATATTGCTAAAACTTTTTTGTTATCAGTTGTTACCCTTTTTATGAGTAATTCATAGGTTAAAGTTTATCATGGTTGTGTATACACATAGGAAAGCTAGCTTTCCTTGGCTTCTGGTGCCTGTGGCATGTTTTGGAATGCATCCTGCATAGATAAGGGAGGGTTACAGTACCAAGAGACATGTCTGTTTGTCTGTGCTGGCTTTTGAGATTTCCCGTCTATGTCACTCACTCCAATCATGTCTTCATCCTTAAATTACTGTCCTCTAGACTGTCTGTCCTTCTTTCCGATTCTTCACACCCCACATGTGTGTAACAATGTGTTGCACACATTGAAGCAGTGAACCCATAACCTCTGCATCCTTCCAAGATGACCCCAAGATTCCACTGCCTCACTCTACACCCTTGTTTGAATGCTAGATTTGCGGGGGGGTGGGGGGAGCCAGCCCCTACTGCTCACCACTGCAACAACAGGTGTGTGTCAAAGAATGTTATCTAATTTAGAAGCAGGTGTTGATCCAAGTTTTTTATTCTAAAGCTTTATAACTGGGTAAGTCATCTAACATCTCCAAGATTCACCTCACTTCCACAAAAGACAATACTAAAATGGGAAGGGGTGGGTTCCCTCTCGAACTTTGGCCTTTCTCTTTCTGCCTTTCTCTTTATATTTTCTTATAATTTAATTTTTGACGCCACAATTTCACTTCTTCCATTCTTTTTGTTCTCTGCTAGACAAAGAAATAAATAAACAGAAGCCCAATCTCCAGATAAACTAATCAGCACTAATGGATGTTAATGATGATTTAAAGGGTCTGCCTCTCAAAGGGAGGTGAATTTTAATAAGTAAATTCAATTTCTTAGTTCAGAAATGATCAGATGTCTAGTGCCTGAATTACAGACTCTGTAATTCCTGTGGATTTAATCCTTTAACCTAGAGTTTCCCAAAATATGCACCCAGAAGAAATCCTGTAGTCAAATACAAATTTAAACTGCAGCATGACAAGTTCTGGCTCTGCTCAATACAGAATGTGAGGACCCAGATTAACCCTCATTCTCGGAGGAACAGCAAGATATACAAGTCATAGAAAACAGCAGTATTCACTCCTGCTCACCAGGCAACAAGACACAACAGTCCTCGAGAGCTGTCAAAGGGGAGTCTGATGAGCTCTCCAGTTTTCTGCCTGGAGAAAACATCTAGGCAAAGATCCCCCATGAGTACACAAAAGGATACAGGTCAATGTGTGAATCTGAGAAAACTGCCCAGGAAGGGCAGAGGGGAATAACAGCGTAAGCAGTGCAAGAACACATTCTTCTCCAGGGTCCAGCCAGATAGTGTGGTGCTCATCAAGGAAACTTCTCTTTGCAACAGATGGAGATCATTACAGAAAAACACACCCCATCAGAATGTAGTGTTGTGAACCCCAGTCTCCATGGCTATGTCTGCACCACCACTCCTGCCCCCCAAGTTCAAGGATCATTGCTGAAGGTAGGGCAGGAAGATTGTAAGTCAGAGGAACAGGGAGTTTCCTGGGAGACTGTTTCCTAGGAATGTCGGAAGCTACAGCCATAAAGTCTCAGCAATATGACTGCCTAAGCATATTGCTGAACAAGGACAATAACAAGAGACGTGCTAACATGGATGAGAGAAAACCTCAGTTCTACTCAAAGAACGACAGACAACTCAGGAATGCAGAGAGTGGAAGACATAATCTTGCCCAGGGAAGAGCCATCAATTGGTTATCCTGTACCAAACGGTCAGCCCTGAAAACACAAGTATAGGCAGTATTATATAGATAAATCAGGTAATGTTTATGTATTTAGGAATAGAGATATAGATATACACATATATGCATGTATGTAGGTAACATATACACACATACATATATGTAGGTAACAACAATTAATTAAAAAAGAGAACACAAATTTGAAAGAGACCAAAAAGTGTATATGGGAGGTTTTGGAAGGAGGAAAGGAAAGGGGAAATGATGCAATTATATTATAATCTCAAAGAAATGAGGGAAATAATAAAAATACCAAACATTAGAGTGTGGAAATGGTAATCTACATATTAGAGTATGAACATTGGCTAATATACTAAAAACAAATACATGGGGCTGGAGGGATAGCTCAGTGATTAAGAGCACTGGCTGCTCTTCCAGAGGACTTGGGCTCAGTTCCCAGCACCCACATGGCAGCTCACAACTGTCTGTAACTCCAGTTTCAGGGGATCTGACACCCTCAGACATATAAGCAGGCAAAACACCAATGTACATGAAATAGAAATAAATTTTAAAAAGAAATATATGTGTATACATACATTTAGACTGAATTTTTGTACTTGTTCTTAGTGAATAAATATAAAGGATTATAGTAAAAAAAAAGAGATGATAAAAGAATATTGGCTATTATGTTTTCAATATGAAATATCCCCCTTGGGGTTGCAAGTTAAGTACTTAATTCCCAGCTGGGGGAAGACAGCCTTTCAAGAGCTTCTCCAGGCAGGACTTCCCTGGCCCTGAAGGGATTGGGGCAACTCCTTGAGGTTCCCCTGTTTCTGATTGTTCTTTTCCTGCCCCCTGGTGCACTGTGATGTAGACGGCCACATACCCACACTTCCATGAAGGGAGCTGCTCTGCCAGCCTTCCCTACCAGGATGAGGTAAAGCCCTCTGAAACCATGAGACAAAATCAGTCCTTCTTACATTACTTTGGTCACATTACAGATGTTTTGGTCACAGCAACAGGAAAGTGACAGGGGCCATGCCTCTGTAACAAATTGATGGCAGATATGATCTGAGAAATGTATCATCAGGTGACTTCATCATGTGTGGACATCATAGAATGTGTCATCATATATATGGCTCAAAATTGACAAAATATCATATGACACATGTTATATGTGAACATTGCTGCTCACAGATACAATCTAGTTAGCTTATATTAAAAATTGTACCCACATGGTGCAGGATATATGCATTGTTTTAAGTGCTTACTAAATTGAGTAGTTTACTGAAATTGACTGAGTACTGAGCAAGTCTCAATATATTTCCAAGGATATAATATTATCAGATAGAATATATTCTCTGACCACAGTAGAAATAGTTAACAAAATCATAACTAGAAAATTTTGAATTTTTAAAAATTATCAATGAACTAAATATAAATGTGACTAAAGGTCAGAAAATCATACGGAAATATAAGAATATTTTGAACCAAAGAAATTTGAAAATATTATATATACACAGAAACTATGACATGTAATTAGAATAGTGTTAATGAAGAAATTTGTGCTTTTGTTATTATTATTATTATTATTATTATTATTATTATCATCTCATATATTACAATCTGACCTAACTTCCCCTCCCTCCCTTCCCCCCACTCTCTCCATCATGTCCCCCTCCCCTAGATCCACACTCCCTCTGTCTCCCCTCAGAAAAGAGCAGGTTTCCCAGGGACAACAAACAAACACAGCATAATATGCTACAATAAGCCCAGGTATATACCATCACATCAAGGCTGGATGAGGCAACCCAGTAGAACGAAAAAGGTCCCATAAATAGGCAAAAGAATCAGTGACTATGCCTGGTCCCACTGTTAGGAATCCTACAAAAAACCCAAACTACTCAGCCATAACATATATACAGGGGACCTAGGTCAGACCCCTACAGGCTCCTTGACCTCTACAAGCCCCTTCGAATCTCAATCAGTTGATTCTGTGGGCCATGTTTTCCTGGTGTCCCTGATCCCTCTGGTTTCTCTAATTCTTCCTCTCCTCCTCCTGCAGGACTCCCTAAGCTCTGCCTAATTTGGGCTGTGGGACTCTGCATCTGCTCCAGTCACTTGCTGGGTGAAGTCTCTCTGGTCTTTGATGAGGACTCTGTCAGACTCCAGACCCAGAACACTCTGCAGGCAGGACAAACTGTAGGTCTAAGGTCTGGTGGCTGGGTTGGTGTCCCAATCCCTCCACTTGAGGCCTTGCCTGGTTACACAAGATGGCTGCTTCAGGCTCCTCTGTGTCCCCCATTACTAGGAGTCTTTGCTAGGGTTATTCTTGTAGATTCCATGGATTTTCCATTGCACTGCATTTCCACCTTGCCCTAGAAATGCCCAATTCCAGTCATTTCTCCCAATATTTTCTCCCTCCCCATCCCCAGTTGATTCCTCCTGTTCCCAGCCCCACCTACCCCCAGTCTGCCTACTAAATCTAATCTATTTCCTCTTTCCAGGGAGATCCTTGCATCCCCACTTTAAGCCTTCCTTGTTACTTAGCCTCTCTAGGTCTGTGGGCTGTAGCATGATTATCTTTTACTTTACAGCTACTATTCACTTACGAGTGAGTACATATCATGTTTGTCTTTCTGAGTCTTGGTACATCACTCAGGATACTTTTTTCAAATTCCAGTCATTTGCCTGAAAATTTCATGATATCATTGTCTTTCACAGCTGAGTAATACTCCACTGTGTAAATGTACTACATTTTCTTTATCCATTCTTTGGTTGAGGGACATGTAGGTTGCTTCCAGGTTCTGGCTATAAATATAGCTGCTATGAACATAGTTGAACAAGTGTCCTTGTGGTATGATTGAGCATCCTTTTGGTACATGCCCAGGAGTGGTATAGTTGGGTCTTGAGGTAGATCAATTCCAAATTTTCTGAGAAACCTCCATATTGATTTCCAAAGTGGCTGTACAAGTGTGCATTCCCACCAGCAGTGGAGGAGTGTTCTCCTTGCTCCACATCGTTGCCAGCATAAGCTGTCATTTATGTTTTTGATCTTAGCCATTCTGACAGGTGGAAGATAGAATCTCAAAATAGTTTTGATTTGCATTTCCCTATTGGTTAAGGATGTTGAACATTTCTTTCAGTGTTTTTCAGCCGTTTGAGTTTCCTCTGTTGAGAATTCTCTGTTTAGATCTATACCCCATTTTCAAATTAGATTATTTAGTTTGTTGTTGTTGAGTTTCCTGAGTCCTTTATATGTTTTAGATATTTGTACTCTACCAGATATGGGGTTGCTGAAGATCTTTTCCCATTCTGTAGGCTGCCATTTTGTCCTGTTTGTAGTGTCCTTTGCCTTACAGGAGCTTTGCAGTTCCATGAGGCCCCATTTATTAATTGTCCATCTCAGTGCCTGCACTATTGGTGTTCTGTTCAGGAAGTTGTCTCCTGTGCCAATGTGTTCAACGCTATTCCCCACTTTCTCTTCTATCAGGTTCAGTGTGTCTGGTGTTACGTTGAGGTCTTCGATCTACTTGGACTTGAGTTTTGTGCAGAGTGATAGATATGGATCTATTGGCATTTTTCTTTATGCAGCCATTCAGTTTGCATGTTTTAAACATAAATACACAAACACTTTAAAAAGTTGAGATTAATTAAGTATATATTTTAAGCAACTAAAAGGCACTAGAATGAAAAAATAATGAAAAATGTAACAACAGATTAATAGCAAAAATCAGTGAAAGAAAACGAACAACAAAATAAGATGTTTGGATTGACAGGTTGGCAACCCTAACAAGTCTGAGCCAAAAGGAAAAAAGAAGGCACAAATTTTCAAAATGTAAAATGAGATGTCATCAAGTTCTAACAGACATATAAAAGGGCTTTGTGCTGACAAATTTGAAAATTTAAGAGTAGAAAACTTCTTGAGAAGTATAACTTAAAAATAAACACTGAGAGAAGTAGAGAAGCATGAATAATATATGTCTATTTTAATACTTCAAAATAAAAATTCTAACTTTGAAGGTAACTCCAGGTCTAGAAAACTCCAACCTGAAAGAAATAAGTTCTCCAGTAAAAGATGAGAGGAAGTATTTTCTGTCATCTTATTTTAAGAGATTACTGTGACTTTGATATTAAAGCTGAGAAGGATAATATAAGAAAAATGAAATGCCTGCAGTGGTTCCTCGGTGGTGGAATACTTCCCTGGCATGCATGAGGCAATAGACTTGATCTTTGGTTGGGGGTGGGGAGGTGAGTGAATTCCATAATTTCTTTCATAAAAATAGGCTTGGCGTCAAGCAGCTTTACCTGTTGAGCCATTTTGCTGGCCCTAGAAATTATTTTTTAAAGACCTCTATACTTTTCAGAGCTCTACTAAAGGAAACTGAGAAATAGCTAAATAAATGAGGGACATACCATGTTCATTGACTCAACCATGCGATGTTGGTAAAGACATCTTTTGCTCTCCTAAACTTCTATGTGTAAAACGTTTTAAATCTGATTATAATGATACAAAAATATAAAAGGCAAAAATATAACCAAGGTAATCTTGGTTTTTAAAAAGTGAAAATAAAATATTGAATACTAATATTTTATAGTTATAATAAGAAGAATGATGTTGGTGACAGATAGACCACTGGAGCAGAATAACAGCCAGGTGTAGATTTGTGTATTTAAATCATATGACTCTTAACAAAGCTGATACTGCAGAGAAGGCACTTATAGTACTCTGACATCAAGGTGCTCGTCTATATTGTCACCTGAGTTCTGAGTCCTTGACGGTGTTCACTCTGCAAAAGGTCATTCAACACGAACTTCCAAAACTAATTTACTTAAGGAATTAGTTTTCATGATTGACAAATGGCTAAATATGACCCAACTACCAATTCTACATTCTTCTGTTTGTATCATGACTCCAACCAGAGACAGTAGCTGAATTTTAAACTTAACTGTTTTTACTTTGTTTCAGCTGTCCTAACCCATCTCCCTCAGCTCTAGAGTAGGCAAGTCCGTGCATTGATATTGGTCCCTAGTATTCTCATTATTTGAGACTGTCAATCAACACTAATAAAATATAACATGAAGACCAGCTTAGGGACCTCTTTTTTCTTGGATAAGTCTGTGATAGGAAAGAGCTACTATCCTCAGCACAGATCTCTCACTGAAGGTAAAGGACAGTAACTAGCAGGATTGCTGGGTTGTTGCAGGGATCTGTTGCATGTTGTCATTGTCGGGGGGTGTATCCCATGCTCTGGGCACTATACTAAGTACTTGAAGGGTGGTAACTTCTTTGACACACACTGTTTACACAGCTTACTAATGCACGACAATGGTGTTAGATGAGAGTGCTATTTCTCCTGTGGTACTGTGAGGAAATGGATGTGCATATGCAGTGAAGAAGCCTGCCAAGCCGCACACAGCTACCAAGTGATGAAGAGCATGTGGTAGGCAGGGTGTTTCTGGAGTCTTGCTCTTAACAAACGATACAACATTCAAATACTAAGTTTAACATTGTGTGCAGTCTCCTCCGTTCCTTCAGTTTTCAGAGAGATGGAGGAAGACCCCAGCCTAAAACAATGCTCTCCAGATGCCCTCTCTGTTAGAGGCAACAGAGGGCCAGGCTGGGACCACATACCTCATGCTTCACAGTGAGGACTGGCCCTTCCCTATTTCTTCATCCTCATCCCAACCCTTCATGCCTCATTAAGGGATGGCTGCTCCCTAGCACAACTGTAGATTTTCTTTGGGTAAAAAAGCAAAAGCATCACAGAGAAATGCAAACACTGATAAAGTTAGGGACTAACAACGACTTTTTTTTTTTTAAGGAAAACATTTTTCCCTTGCTTGGCTCTCTTCTGGTATTCACGCTGTTCCTTGCCTAGAACCTTCATTTTCTGAGCTCTCAGAGGTAAACTTAATAAAGATTGATATCAATGACAATTCTGTCAACTTCTAACTGTGGAAAATGGGCCGAGGAAAATAAATAAGACAAGGAATGATGGAGTGTATAAATAATAATGTGGATGCTGAGAGCAGAGAAGTTGAATGAAGCTGGAGGGGAAATAAACAGAGTTTGGTGATGGTAGGTCCCTTCACCCTAGAGGACCATAGAATGGTCCTTCCGTTGGTTTTAATTCCAAGGTATCTCTCAGGGTAGAAGTGTGTGCACAGGCTAAGCTGTAACTGCTTAGATTCCAAAAGTCATTCTGGAAGAAGCCTGTATCTTTTAATTCAGTAACAAAAAGCAGTGTTGTATGTTGAAAAATATCGAATACATACAGAAAATCAGAGTCATGAAAAGTGTGTGTGATTTCATCACCCAGGATACTAGTTGTGAGCCAAGCATAGACCCTTTTCCATTCTGATATATTGTCCTAATTCCTAAGATGCTAGTATTTCAGTTTCTGAATCTGGAATCAGATCAAATCTGTAAGTACATGTAATATAGTAGTATTTCCTTTATCTAAAAGACTATGACACTTATCCCTCAGTGTCTATGGGAGGTTGGTTCCAGGACTCCCATACAGAAGCCAACATCTATGGATGCTCAAGTCCTTTATAGAAGACAGCATAGTGTATGACTAGAACCTATACATTTACCTGTAGACTTCAAGTCAACTTTAGATTCCTCACAATACCCCGTGCAATATAAATACTATATTAGCAATTGTTATTATTGGGGAAACCAAAACAGAAAAAAAAATAACCTTTTACGTCTTGCTTTTCAGAACTTACTAGAATTTGCCAATTAACCGTTTAATCCAACATGGATGTAAAGGCCAAATGTATTAAACTGGTGATATTGCCTACAAACGAATATCATGTGTGTATAAAAAGTATCATCATATTATAGATTTAATTTTTTCTCTTTATTATTGTTAAGTATACATAAATTATATTATATATAGTGCAAAACAAAATTTGACATTTTAGACATTTTAAGTATATAGTTTAGTGGCATTAAGTACGTTCACAAGGCCGTAGACTCATCACCACGGTCTATTTCCAGAATGTTTTTATCAACCCAGGCAGTAACTCTGTACTCATTGAATATTACTTGTCCCTTCTCCTCTCCACCATACCTTAGTAACTGCTGCTTCACTTCCTGCCTCCATGAATCAGCCATCTGAATGAAATCATATAGTGATTCATCCTTCTCTCATGAGCTGTAGCATGGCGTTTCCCTGATTCAGCCATGTTGTAATAAATGCCAGAATGATGCTGATTTTTGGATCTGAAGAGTTTTCCATTGTGTCTATGGCTCACATATTTGTTTGTCTACTCATCAGTCAGAGACATAGATTGTCTACTTTAGAGCTACTGAGAATATCGCTACCCTGAATAATGATGCAAAAACATCTGTTTGTGTCCCTGCTTTCTCTTCCTTGGGGATGTAGCTAGGAGTTGAATGCTAGGATCATATGGCAATTCTATGGTTATATTTTCGAGAAAACACCATTCTGTTTTTCATAGAAGCTGCACTATTTTACATTTTTAGCAATGCATAAAGAGTTCTATTTTTTTTCACAGCTTTATTGATATTTGTTAGTTTCTATTTTAATAGCCATCCTTGTGTATGTAAGGCACCATACCTAGTGTTTGAAACTTTTATAATGATGGGTATGGTAAATAAATACATTTCTTCTATGATTCTTATGAACTGCCATTTTAAAGACCATATATTATTCACCTATATGTATGTGAGCACATTCTTTAAAAATAACCCTATATTATTGAATATTTAGGTTGTCTGTAGGTTTTTCATATCATAAATTATGAGGAAATAAACATAGCATCTTAGACACAGTATTACTTCATTGGTACAAATTTGAATGTATGCTATCATCAAATCAAAGAACTGAGAATGTAAAATGTAATCCACAGTTCTAAAATACTTTTACTTAGTTACACCACCATTGTTAACCCCAAATGGAAATTATTTACACCTGGGAGGTAGAGAAACCGCTTTGTAAATTTGGTCAATAAAATAGAAATGGCATCACTCATGCCTTTTGCTGAATGGCTTGACATTCCAAAAAGAAAAAATTCTTTATTATACTTATCTGGAGTCTGAGGATAAACTTTCTTTCAAATATATATGATTTCTTCCTTTCTGATTTAATGTTCCTGTATCTCATCTGCTATTCTTGCCTGAGATATGGTAGAAAAAAATTTTAATTTAAAAAAATGTAGAAGTAAATCTTTCACCATAGTGCTTTTCCATGGTTATTTGAAACTGAGCATCTAGAAAATATATGATTTCTATAGAAAAGAATCAGTGTGTCTAAATGAGTGCACACAACACACCGAGTCTAAATTACAGGCATTCGCTGGAGAATTTTCTTTCCTCTGAAAAATTTTACAGAAGCATCATATTTTGCTTCTCCTTGCTTGTTAGGGTGGATGCTGCAATATTGATCAGAAGGCAGGCACGTGAGCAGCAGCACTAGCTGATCAGAGAACTACAGACTGAATGCTCCCCACCTCAAAATAAAAAAATAGACCATGTTCCAACATTCCAAACACCCTCCGTGCTGACACCAGCACCACGAGTGGAAAATTCCACAGCCAACCTCATGTGACATGTGGCATTCAAAATACAGGCGCACTGAATATATCAAATGCAATTACTTTCAGGCTATGGGTATAAAGTATATACGAAACATAAATGAAGTTTGTGTTAGACCTGGATCTCATCCCCAAGATACCTCATTATGAATCTGTAAATATTCCAAAATCTTACAAAAATCTCAAATCTGAAGCTCTCTAGTCCATGGATTTTAGATAAGGGATGCTCAGTGTGTTCCTACTTTATCTGAGTCACCTCAGTGAAGTCACCTCTGTGGTGGTTCTCAGAGGTAAGTACACTAACTACCTCAGCATCACTGGGACCTGCTAAAGCACAGATCACTGTCCTTACCCCAAGATTCTTAATCAGTGAGTACAGGCAGAGCCTGAAAGCCTGCCTGATTTCTAGATTGCTCTTGCTGTTTAAGAGACCCCCAATTATGGACTGGGGGTGTAGCTCAGTAGATAGAGTACTTGTCTAGCATGTATGAGGTCCTGAGTTTGATGCCCAGTACCACATAAACCAAGGTGGTGGCAGTGCATACCTGTAGTCCCTGAGCTCAGGGGTAGAAGAAGCAGAATCAAGAGCTCAAAGTTATCTTCAGCTGCATACAGAGTTTGACACCAATGTGGACTACCTGAGACCCCCATTATAACAGGCATTGTTCTAATTGATGCTACCTGTCACTTACATCAGGGATATTGTAGATGATCATATAGGTGAGTTAAGAAATAGGAAGCTAAAAGAAAACGAAGTTACCGTTTAACTTCTGATAACCACGACTAACAGCTGCTCACGAGGGCTGCAACTATGTTTTCTCCTCAGGGCACTTTATTTTCTGAAAACTGTTAGAGTCCCCTACATAGACTTGGCATCAGTAAACAACGACCTTCTCTATACAGACCATGAAACAATCTGTGCTTGCTTCAGACACTACCACAGCTCGTATTTATGTGATATGCACACATCAGCACTAGCCGACCACTTCTTATCCTTTTACTAATACATGAGATATACATGTCTTGAGCAAGGGTTCTATTTTTGTATTACACCAAGGCATTTGGCATCTGGCTACTCACGTTGTTGAACAAGTCAAGGTAAGGCAGTCTAGTCTGAATGCGAGACGAAGGTGTGTTTAGCAAGGACAACAGGTACGGCAGAATGTGAGACACCCCTGGGTGGCCCCTGCTACATTGCCTCTGGACTTGACCATAAGACTTGATTTGGCACTGCACTAAGTGTGATGGAACCAAGGCATGGTAAGCATGCCTTGTGGACTGAGGCCTGTTCTCTGACACGTCTCCTAGAAGACACAAAGGCATTGTAGATTATGAGGTGATGATGACTAGCCACATAGATGAAAATGGCAGAGAACCAGGGTCCATCCTGCTGCTCCAGCCTCAGTGAGGTCACCCTGCAGGGGACCTCCGCTATGCCATGAGTGCTGAGGAAAGGCCCCCTCAACCCTACTAACCACAGACTCCTGAGTAATGGGAGGGATCTGTTATAAAGCAATAGATAACTAAAGCAGGAGGAATCAGGAAAAGCGGTAGGTTTTAAAATCTGAAAAACAACAATCACTTATGGAGTCATTTCTGCTTTTGTTATACCTGGGAGATACTTTTGTTGAAATTTGAGAGAAAAAAAAAATCAAAAACATGCTGTTAAGAAAAAAAAAAGTCCTGTTTATTTATCTATTCAACATTCTTCAGTTGGCTCTCTGTAGTTAAATGATATGGAAGAGGGCAAGCAAATAGTAACCCAACACAAAATGGGGAAGGCTGGGAAGGGCAATGGAGAGTGGCTGGGACAGCATTCCAGCCCAGATGACCGCAGATAGAATGGTGCTGTTGGCTGCGGAGTCCACAGAGCCTTGACTCGGGGATGGTTTAATCACAAGTACCTTTGTGAAACTCAAGCTTTCAAAAGAAAAATGATACCAGGGAAATGGGCAATACAAGACAAGCTCTCCTTATTTTAACGCTTCAAAAACAGACCTTTGCAAGATAGAAGCAATCCATTTTGGCTTCCTAAAGCCACATCCTGAGCATGTGGCCAAGAAACGATTTCCTTCCATCACCATAATGGAGCAGTCATGTGATAAGGCAACTCCCCGCCCCCCTTCAGGAGTACATGTATCCCCCCTTCCTGCCCCTGACACTAACAACCTGGAGATGATGAGGAAGAAAGTATGGCTGGCGTGTGTGGGAGTCACCCCAAGAGAATCGGTCCCGAAGAGAAGTGCTAACAAGGTGAGGACATATGACTCTGAGCACTGTTTCCTAATTCTAAAGGAAGGCGAGTCTGGCACCGGGCCAGGAGACAGAAAAGGCATGGAAGAAAGAACTAATTTGGAGCGGGCAGGATGAGTGTTTTCTGGCTTATTTAAAAACACATATAGAATCTGACTGCCAGATGGGACTGCTGAGGGAGACGGAATGTCAACAATGGAGTCAACCATGCTGAGGCATGAAAGGATATATTTTGACAGTAGGGAAGCCGAAGCCATAGAAAGAATGATCGGGTGGGCTCATCTTATACTCAGTATTTTATTTCCATTTCCATCCCTTGGAGGCAAAGGCTGAGGGTATTGGCTTGGCCCCATATTAAAGAAAAATCACTACCCAGTCCTGCAAACAACTTCAAGGCTACAGGGAAAAGAAGTCAGACAGAGAGCTGATTAACAGAAGGACCTTCTGATGTGAATTTACTGAGTGTCAGTCGTAGGGTGAACACTGCACTCCACACTGGACACCTGGGGTGAGGAACAGGACACAGTCCTTGCCTCCCTAGAGCCTCCGTTCTGTCACTTAAACGCGGGGAGTGCGGGCAGACATGCTGTGATGCACCGCTGCTCTTGACGGAGATTCGGAGATTCAGTAGCAGACGGGGAAGATCAGGAAGGCGGCTGTGGTGTGACGGGAAACTCATGGGATGGCAAGCTTTGTGTGTCTCTTAGCAGCTGCCTTGCTTTGTGACCGTCGGCAAGTTCCTGAACCTCTCGGAGCATGCTTCACCTGCCCTAGAGGTCTACAGCTGCGCGACAGGAGAGCTTGCTTTATTACATAATCATGCAGAGTCTCTGAGGGAATGTGAGGTAGGAATTTGCTGGAAGGAGGATGAACGGTGAGGCTTTCTAGTACAAAAAAGCTTTGAGCTTTATGCTGTTGGCCAAATGGAGACACGGAACTCCATGTGGGGTAATTCTCAAGAGGTAAGACTGCCTCCTGGATACAAATGTGGGAATTAAAAAGAGAGAGAGAGAGAGAAAAAAAAACAACCCAGGAGAGATGCTAACAAGAACAAGCCAGAGAGAGCAATCATAGCTGCCCATTCACCGCATCAGGTAGCAGAGCCTAGAACCCCAGCCTAGCAACGCTCTCTGGCTGCTCTCTGGATGTGACATCATGCACTGTGCTGTTTATTGCATGACAGCCCAGGAATGAAGCACAGCCCCATATCCGAGGTCAGAAGGCCTGGAAAACAGTCTTTTGTTTAATTTTAACTCTCTCTCTAAGCAGTGACCTAATGCAATGATGGCTCAGTCCGGCCAGCATCCCTGACCTCCGCATTTCGCCCCCTCCGCCCCCTCCCTCCATCTTGAGTCAAACTGTCTGGCCTTTATCTCACATATGGGCTTCGCAAATAAGCACGAGTGATTTGTGTGCTCAGCTCACTTGAGAGCAGCAAAAGCACGCCAGCAAAGCAAATACTCCAGCCAAGTCACCATCCTCTGTGCGGAGGAGCCACCTCCGTATGTCACTGTGTGCAGTGTTGTCTCAAGAGGGAAACAGAGGATGAAGCAAAGGACTCAGATGTGCTGTGGGTAACCAACTGTCCCGAAAACAGCCCCTTGCTTTACCCCGGTCCCAGCTACAGATGTTATTTCTATTTTTCTTCTTTCATTCTTGGTAACATCCTCCCTGTATGCTTCATGAAAATTCATTAACTTATGAATCCCACGTGAGGCAGGGGTACAAGTCCATCGTTTGTAGCTTATGGCTTTACCACTCTAACAGGCCATAATACAGGTCAAGTTCTACTTCTTTCTATTAGAGGTGGCACCTATGAGGACTCAGGAATGTGAGATGGCATTTCTGATCATCCATGTGCAGACGCAGAAGCCGAGTGTCTCATTGGGAGCCCACATGTGGAAGATGAACTCTGCTTACTGAGCCTAGTGATGGGTGGAAATGAGAAAGGGGACAGGAGAGAGGAAGAGCCATGTGTGCGTGTGACAGGGTGGGACATCCAGGTTGAATGGCCTGCCAGGTGTTAACTGAGAAGCATTCATCTAGGTCAGGGGTCAGACAATGTTTTCTGGGACGTGCCCACAGTACATTATCTCTGAATCTCTGGTGCAGTTACTTGCATGTGTGGTGGGGAAAAGCAGCCAAGGGCAGGCGGTGAGTGTGTGGGCATGTCTGTGCTCCGATAAAAGGTGCTTTACAGGAACAGGCAGTAACCTGGATTTTGGTCCTCTAGCCTCATCTAGATCTAGAAGTATGAATTCCTTTTGACCTCTTCCATGTTCTCAAGATGTCCTAATAAGGAGGCCAGTTTGCCTGCCTGTTCCTCTTCCTTTATATTCCTTTGTTGTTCTCTGTTTCAAGCTCTTTTTACACACACACACACACACACACACACACACACACATACCCCAGCTAATGGCATTGTTTGTCTCTTTGGACAGAGAAGCCTCGTACAGTGAGGCCAACAGGGGTGATTACTTTAAGAGTCATAGTCTTCTTGACAAATTCCTTAAGAGTCGGGGATGGGAAAGGTTGATGTGGCAGGTGCTGAAACCCACCCCTTCTTAGGACACAAGGCGGCTGAGGTCATTGTTTGCTTTAGGATCGTTTCCCCTCAACGAAATCTCCTTTTCCCAATAATCTGAATGTAGACTCTTCTAGACTATTCTCTAATGTTCTTTGCTTTCTGTCTATATTCTCTATCACTTTCTGTTGTTCATACTTTCAAGAACAGTCTCTTGATTTGGTAACTCACCCCCCAAATCCCTAGTCTGCTGTGCCCATTTTAACACTTTGCCCCTTCCAATGAGATCTTCAGTGAACAATGAAGGTCAGTACAGTGGTTAAGGGCTGGTCTCAGGAACTAGACTCCTAGTTTCAAATCTCATCTGCCTGTCACTGCAATTAAGTTCATTAACATCACTCTGCCTTGATTGTTTCATCTGTAAAATAAGCATAGCAAATAGCACCCCTCTCATGAGATGTGGGTAAGCAAATGGGTAGCAAGGGTGGATCCTGTAAGAGAGTGGCATACTAGAATCCATATGGATTTCATATTATTTCATTTTTCTTCAGAATTTCTTCACAGTGTTTTATATTGATAACACCTTTATGTCTTCACTCATGTTTAGCAGACTCAGTTTAAATCCCATCTCTTCTGAAACAGTTATGTAACACATAATGATGGACTGTATGTGTAAGAGCAGTTTCATAGAGCTATGATGGAGCTGAAAATTCCAATGACCTAGTGACATTGTATGTATGGTGTCCTAGCACCGTGTATGACTTGTTTGTTTGTGATGACGCTGTTGTAAACAAACTATTACATTGCCCATACTACCACATTCAATGTGTGAATGATCATAATAATAAACAACTGTGTTTCTGGCTTATGTGTTTAATCATTATTTTTAGAATGTCCTCCATGTGCATATACACATATGTATGTATATCTGTATGTATATAAATTACCATGCCTT
The DNA here is from genome assembly GCF_004664715.2 of Peromyscus leucopus. Lineage (NCBI taxonomy): Eukaryota > Metazoa > Chordata > Mammalia > Rodentia > Cricetidae > Peromyscus > Peromyscus leucopus. Next base: position 19,855,383 of record NC_051067.1, read on the forward strand.
TTGCTGGCATCAACAGGCCATGTTCAGTGACCTACTGTCAAGATTTAGGCTTGCATAGGAAACTGATGTGTTTCACGTATGGACCAAGTCATCTAATTCTCATTTTTCAGAATGAAAGAAGCCTCATTGTAGTGGCAGGTGATTCTCCTGCTTTGGGTAGTAGGAGTGGGACAGCCTATATACCTTTTCCATAGGAGAACCAACCCATCAGGGGTCTGGTTATATTCACCTGAGCCAGCAGCTCCCTGCAAACAGCTGCTAGACTTCTCAGTCCCATGTGTTACAGATGGCCATAAGGCTGCTGAAGTGAGTTTAAGAAAGAGGCCATGAGGTGGCTCAGTGATACCAGACACTGTCCATCACACCACAGGGAATTCTCAGGTTCATTCGAACTTTAAACCTTCCAGTGAATGAGCGCTGGGGGCAGCAGTATCCCAGATGCTCCTTCACCAGCCTAAGGGACTGTGGGTGGCTGAGATGCTGCAGGCAGATGCCAGTGTAACCACTGTTCTCATCAACCGTACCTTCTATCAGTTCACTCAGCACTGCCTCCATCCCAACACTGCAAGTGAAGGGTACCAACACTGACCCACCATAGGCAGTCACGGTGGGCAGAGTTAAGGATCACTTTCAGGCAACACACGAGTGGGAAGGGTGGGGGGAAGAGACCAGTCTCCAGAAAGTTTCCTTCCGGCCTCTTCTTCCAGTTCCCCTCAGTGCCCCTCTGACTACCTTCCCTGGCACCCATGCTGTCACTTCCTAGGCTCTTGCTTACTTCTGAGGCACTTGAAGGCTGGTTTGGGGGTCAGGGGTCCCACACCATGCCAACTCCTTTTCTGGGGAAGAATTAGAACCATACATGTAGGAAACTGCTCTCAACCTGCTTCCCCTTCTCGTCCTGTCTCCTGTGGTTGCTCACAAAAGACAGCACTGGGCCTCGACTTCTACAGATCCAGCAAGAGGACGTACAAGCGTGAGGAGAAGGGCAGGGCCATCTGCTCATTTTTTAAGCTTCTTACTGAAAAATAACAGACATTCAAAAAAGAAAAAAAAAGAACAAGTCGTTAGTCTGATCAGCTTTCACAAAGAGAACACATGTAAATGATTTGTACCAAAATGTAGCAATTTCATAAGCAGATTAGTTAATTTTAATATGACTAATGCTTTTTAAAAATCCTTATTAGAGCCAAGAATTCTTTTCCTATAATTCCCACCAACTGTTTTAGCTCTAGGTATTTACACAAAATCACTACAATATTTTATTTTATTTAAAGTATTTTCATACTTTTAAGTGTTCATCATCTTATAAAAATGCCAACCTTCCCATACCAAGTCATGTGACTTTATCTATAACCCTGTAGTGTCATTTGGAGATAAACAAGCTTGGAGACCTGCCTCATATGAAGAGATATGAGGAGAACAAAAACAATATTCTGGTCTGGTCAATAGCAGCACAGAGAAAAAACAGAGCCAAGATGTTGTATTCTGCAAAAGAAGCCAAATTTCTCTCTGCTTGATCATGCTGGAAATTCTGTCTCAGTTATTTTTCTCTTGCTGTGTCAAGCCACCATAACCAAGGCAACTTAATAAAAGAAGAGAGTTTATTGAGCTCACGGTTTCAGAGGGTGAGTCTATAACTGTCATGGCAGGGAGTATGGCTGCAAGCAGGCCAGCATGATGCTGGAGCAGTAGCTAAGAGCCACATCTTGAGACGACAACCATGAGGCAGAGAGAAAGGTGTGGCGGGGTTGGGGTGGGAGTAGGGGGGAGAGACAGGGGGAACCAATTGGGAATAGTGTGGGCTGTTGAAACCTCAAAGACCACACCTAGTGATACACCATCTCTAACAAGTCATACTGCCTAGTCCTTCCCAGAAAGGGTCACCAATGAGGGACCAAGTATTCAAACACATTAGCCTACGGAGGGGCATTCACATTCAAACCACCACAGCATGATTGCTCAAAAATGAGTACACTGGCAAGAGATGTTCCAGATGTTTCCAAAACTCAACCAGCACTCATCCAGGAGCAAACCTGGGAAGCTGGTACACTCCAAGTTGCCACAGGATGGCTCACCAAAGCATACAAAGAACCAGGAGTAGAGCATGACACAGATTAGATTTATAGGCGGTGGTAATAGAAGAATTCATTATCGGAACAATCTAAACACTATGTGGACGTGCACAGACCGATTTTAGGTCTCCCTTAACAGCTGCAGTCCCAGAGCCATGGAAAGAGCCTGGGATGGAAGCCCAGTGGCATCTCAGAACATATTAAACTGAGGAGCTCTGGATGTAAGCTCTCTTCTGGATTCTTCTGTAATCATGAACCTTTCTATATATGTGTTCTGAGAAGCATGCCTCCTTCTCCTCTTCCAGCTTTTCTGCATCTTCATCTCCCATGCCTTCCATCTTCCTCTTTAAATATTGAGCCAGTTTAATGCAAGATATGAAGAGGACCATAACTTGTGCGCTCCTTGTTACCCATTATATTCATGTATACATTTATGTAGCTATCTAATATATTCTTTTTATACTATTTTTTAAAATGTAACAGTTGTCTTGTGTGTACATGTGTGTGTGTAAAGATTATTTGAAAACAGAAGTGGTGTGATGGACTTCCTCCATGTACAAGATGCATCCTCCTGTTTGCTCCTTGGATATGCACTTACAACTTCTCCAGTATATAACTTCTCACCTTTGGTTTCCTGAATTGTAGCCATAGTTATTCAAAACCAACTCATCTACCTCCTGTAGCCACTTGCCTAACTTGTTGTCTGCAGACATGTTATCTTAACATTCCATAGCCAGGTCATTACACTTTAATGGATCTTGGGTATTGCCAATGGAACACCCAAAAAGTTTGCCAGGAAAAAAAAAACAATGTTAGTTAAGCAAAACTAAGTTTGTGAGACTTATTACAATGAGAGAGAACAATGGCCTGCTTGATGGAGTACAGTGGTATCTCAGAAGACATAATTCACAAGAGGATCCGTTTTAGGCTGGATTGAATGATTTTTAGGTGTGTCTCATATGACTGGGGAGAGGTTGAGATTGGGCAAAATTATGACACAGTAGCACAGGTCTGGTAGACACAGCAAGTAAGGGACCTCCAGTGAGGTCTGATGGGGATTTATTAGTCAGGATAATAGCTACTTTGGGGTCCTTACAGTCTCATTTTCAAGAATCTGGAAATCAGTAGACGAAGCTCTATCCCAGAGTTGTTTAACATGGTAGCAGAGAAGGAAGTTAGATCAGTTCTGATGGGGTTGCAAATTTTGCTTAATTACAATTTCAGTACCCAGAGAAATCATGGTTTTAACATTTTGCTTCTAACTGATCTGCTTCTTTGGTGGGCAGATTAGTGGGAAAGTAACAATAAAGCTAGTGATGTGGTAGTCTAAATGCTCCTTCAGTGAATGCCTGGCTTGATTACGTAGCATTTCTCAATCACTCCAATTTTTCACGCTTTCATTCTTTCCTCTCCAAGATGGTGTCTGAGTGTATAGGGAAGGGATACCTCTTGTGTGCGTATATTCTTGGCAGATGGAACGATATTAGCTCATAGTCTTGGTTATTAGAGCAATTACCTCAGACATCTACATGTTACCTACCCTCGTGGAGTTTAACTTTGTACTTAGAAATATGTTTTGTTTCTTCTTACTTGGTCAAGCTGATGGTACTCTTTAGGTAACTTGTTTTCCCTCAGCAACAGCCACTTACAACATATTGTGATTCCTCATTCCTAGCTAAGACTGCTTATTCCCCTTCCATGGGGGCTTTCATATTAGACCAAATGCTTCCATTCTAAGCCCCTTTGTTTTGGGGTCAAAGGGTGTTTGTATTTGTTACTTTTCTAAGTACCTGACAAAATTAACTTAAAGAAAGGAGGGTACATTTTACTTCGAGTTTAAAGGTACAGTCCCTCGTAGTAGGAAAGTAATGGCTGAAGGAGACTGAGGCAGCTGGTCATATTGGCTTCGAAGTGAAGGAAGATGAGAACTGTCAGCTCACTCTCTGCTTTCTGGTTTGGTCTAGAACCCCAGCCCAGGAAATGGTACCATCTACACTCAGGATTGATCTTCCCTGCCCCGTTCAACCTTTCTGGAAAGACCCTCCTAGACACACCCCTGGATGTGTTTCCAAACTGATTCTAAATCTCAAGTTGACAACGAAAGTTAAGCACTCCAGAGATCAACCGAGTAAAAACCACAGCACTTATTCAAGTTTGCTTTGATTAAGGAGGAGTCAGTGGTGACTCTTATTCATCTTTTGGGGAGAACTCTAAGGGAGGAAGGAGGGGCAAGACCTCACAGTGTGAAAGGTAGAAGTCGGCCCTGATTAGTTTGTTACTGTTGAAGTGCCTGGCTAGCTTACTTCAAAGTAGGTTTGCATATTTAGTATTACAGTAACAGACTACCACAGACTAGGTCACTTACAAATAAATCAGGTTCTTGCAGTGATGGTGGTTGGAAGTTCCAGGTGGAAATCAAGGTACCAACATCTGCCGGGCCTTGTTCATGCATCCCTCTCTGACACAAGGAGAGAGGATGAAAGAGGAAGGAGTAAGCAAGAGCTGAACTCATTTTAATAACAAACCCCTTCATCAAACCGTTCACAGGGCAGAGTCCTCACAACCTAATCACCTGTGAAAAGCCCAAGACTCAATACTGCTACATACTGTACCCTAAATTCCCACTCAGGAGCGTAAGGAGACACATTCAAACCATTGTGAGGTACATACTTGGTTTTGTCTGGTCAGAACCAAGTTGGAAGCAAGGACAAAAATTGAGGGGGCTGTTAGTTATTAATCAAGTCTTTCCCATTTTGTAGCAATTGTTGCAGAAGCTATTGTTTAGATTCCTTGGTTGATACTAGTGACAAGGACCACAACAGACTTTCCTACAGTCTAACTGATAGCAGGTTGGAGTCCCAGATTGCTTATTGCAGATAACAGCGTTCCTTTTTCTTGACAGTTTGTCAAAAGCTGTGGGTCAAAGCTCTCGTGTTTGAGTACAGAAGGCCATTGCCCATTTGTATACTTGCTCTTTTGCTGCTTGCATCCAGATAGCAGCTAACCAAATAAGACAGAAGTGCAAGCTAGGTTCTACCAGTCCCACTCTATATCCTTACCAGGGCTGCTCTGCTTCATCCCGACTCTGGGAAGGAGCTGTGCACCAAGCTCTGAGCACCACAGGTAAAGGCAAGCCGCTCTAGCCTTGATCCCTTTCCCTCCTTTTTGGACTATGCTTTCTAAACTGGGAGCCAAATTTAAACCTCTTCTCTCTTAAGTTGTTTCTATTGGTTTTTTTTTTTATGACAATGATGGGAAAAATAACATAGGATGTTTAAGGTATGCCTCTTATGGGTTACTTCTTCATCCTGATAGCAACCTAATGCCTGTGTCTGTGACCACATGTCCCTCTTACAGGACATCCTGGAAAACGGGTTATGTCAAATTTATTCCTGTCATATGGTTACTCTCTAGGAAAGCCTTGATCAAGAAAGACATTAGATTTGGATGTATCAATCAGGCGAGACACAGAGGAAGTAACTCAACAAAACACATAAAATAACAAGAGGTACATTTACACACAGATACCAGAGAAAGGCGGGCAACAGATTATGCAAGGCCAGTGGGAAGAAGGTAGTGGTCAGGAACACATGTATTCAATCACTGGGCTTTTGGGGAGCACAAGAGAGAAAAGGAGACCTTTAGGCTAAAGCTATTGTTGGAGTCCATGGTATCACTCGGGTAAGGTTGTCATAGGGAGGTGTCATTGGTGTGATTAGAACAAACCAGCTCATGGTCTATGGAGTCCTACTATAGTATAGCTGAGCAGGGCCACTGTGGCACATCTGTGCAGTGCACACAGGATGTGGGAGTCAGTGGGGTGACTCACATAGGTTGTATCTAGCTCTGAATGGGAAGGTAGTCACTGGGAGGCAATTGTTTGAGTCAGACATTCTGATCATCCACCTTGAGAAACTAAGAAAAGGCAGAGAACTAGAAACCATTAGGGAGGTTAAGCCCTATATTGGGTGAGAGAAAAACCCAGATGAGCAGCAAGGCAGTATGAAATTATACCAACTCACTTCATAGGCAAAGGAGGATAGAAAAGAGTTCAAAACGGGGGGTCAGGAAAAAAGTTTCCTTCCAAGACTATTACCCGATTTCAAGTCTTCCTCTTTGAATGGGATACAACACGCCCACAGACCGCTGGACAGATGATCTTGGAGCCAATTAGGAAGAAAGACCTAAATTTGAAAAACGCAAAGAGAAAATTGCATTCATAGTTTTTCTTCTAAATATAGTTCCAATCACGGAAGGTATTCTTCAAGATGTTCTCACGGAATTCTTTTGTCCTGGTTTCCTTTAGGGGAGCAGAAGCTAATAGGGAGAAATAAAGCTATTTCTTATGCTCTGTTTAGAAATGATCTCTTCCTCTTCATTTTAACTGCTGGGATATAAAATTTCTTTCATCTTTTTAGCCTAGGGCTCCATCTTCTCAGAGGGGTCTCCATTGACTTTTCTATTTCTGCCCCATAATTTGAACTCCCCACCTCGGCATACTTGAATCTTAATGGAAATTCGATCCATAGCCCATCACCTTTGAGGACCCCTACCTCTCATTTTATAGTGAATTCTTTAGAGACTGCATATGCACATAGACATGCACATGTGTGCCTGCAATACTGGGTCCTCCATCCCTTTCTTGTCCTGATTGCTCTTACAGACGGCATGTAATAATAATTTTATATCTGACGCTGGCTGTTATTTCATTCCTTCTAGTTCTAACCCATTATTTTACATTTTCAGAGGCTCATTATGACTCATTGGGCAGCCAAAGAAACATAATGAGTCCATGATGATTACGCATGGTGCTTGCTCCACAAATAGATATTAAACAGCTCATGAAATCTATAAATGTCCTTACTATCCTGGGTGTGTTATAAAGCTATGAATCGATAATTCAGGCGACTTTTTCATGCTCTAAAACCTAGCTTTTTAACTTTTTCTTCTTGGAGATGCAAGTTATACACATACAGGGAAAAGAAGGCTGTAGGAGGGGAGAAAAGAAAAATGGAGAAAAATACAAAGAAAAAAGAAAAAATTAAAAATACCATCAGCTCTTCCTCACAGCTGGTTACCAGTTGTCCACATAAGAGATAACCAATAATAGACACAAGTCACAAACTCAAAAGGGGTTTGCTGAATGAGCAAACAAATTATATGTCTGCAAGAAGGATTGGATGTGGCCACTGGTTTGGGTAGCAAGCTTCACTGACTGTTTACTCTGTGTCTGGACTGCATATGGATCCATCTACTATTTCTCAAAAAGGAAGACAGTCCTGATATTATTCCTGCAGATGGTAACACCAGAGGCCATCAAAGAAAATCAGTGTGCTTGCTGCATGTTGGCCAGAAGCTGGTGATCAGAGGATGTGTGGACCCTTCACTAGGGATGAATAATTGAAATTGGATACTCCTTCATGGTTATTTTGGTATAAATGATTTCACTGGCTATCAATTTGCCAAACCCAAATGCCCGGGTATCATCCAGCCTTGCATCCATCCTGGGTCCTCATCAAATTCCCTCTACTCTTCAGTTCTCATAACCCCCACCTCCTGCTCCATCACCTACACCAAATTCCAAATCTCCCTGGCCTTGGTCATTGAAAGAACTTGTCAACCCATCCCCTGGCCGCTAGTCCTGCTTTCTCCCACACTGAATACCAACATAATGTTTGGAAAGACATTCCTGATCCTCTGGCTCTTCACTTCAGCCCCCGTCAGTGAATTCTTTTGGCTTGAGAGTAGAACCCAAGCTCATTTGCCTATGGATCATTCATGATCTATCTCCCACTTCTTCCCTCCAGTCTCATCATCCCCCTCCCAACCTCCTTCCCCCCACCCACTCCCACCCCACCTCTGTCTCATCAGTCCTTCCTTCCACTCTCCTGGAATGTTTGAATTTTCCATGACTCTGAGCTTCTGGCAGGCTCCCTAAAAGCATTTGTCCTTCTTATCCTTCATGAGCTGGCTACATTCAAGACTTATTTCTGATTTCCTCTGGACATTTTTCCTGCTTCCCTAACTGTTCTTCTCATCACCTTCATGAACACGTAACTCAAAACTGAGATCTGTGCCTCTCTTAGGCCCCCTCTGCTCAGTCCAGATCTGGGACAGTTCCTCGACAGGGCTAATTTTGGAGTTGTTAAAGGAGCTAATCAGGTACACAGGAGCTTGAGGCCAGCGGACCCAGCAGGGCTGTCACGAGGCCTAGGACAGGAAAGAGGACGTAAAGGAGTTCGGTGTGAGCAGTGAGAGTTGATTGAGTTATTCTCTCAGGGAAAGAAATACTGGGTTCCCTGACTAGGCCTGGGAATTAAACTGACTAAAAGACAGATTAAAGAGTCAAAGCATACAGATTTCTATTCGATGCTTTTGATGCTCTAAAAAACAAAGAGCCAAGTACAGCAGGAATCTTGACAGAAAACAAATGAAGCTCCAAAGGCGTGAGTGGGGTCGAGGAAGTCCACACCATCTCAACACGGAGTAGTCAGGTGTGGGGACAGGACAGCACCAAAGCAGAAGCCTTTGAGCTTCGGCAGTCAATTGTGGATAAACAACTAGGAAATAGATGGAGGAAATTCACTAATGGACGATAAGGGCCATCTTCTAGTCTCATTTGCAAGGATTCTTCTGGGCATCAACTACCTGTTTCTAGAGATGGGAATTGTCTCCTCTTCCCAGTTCAGGGAGGGCATCTTTCTTACCAGGAATGCATGCAGTACTTCAGATAGAAAGAGCAGGGTCAGAGAACCTTCTGCGCATGCACCGTACTGTTGCTCAAGAGCCTTCAGCTCAAAATAATCAGTAGGCCAATGTGGAACATTTGGAGCAGCATGTCTTGACTCAGAGGAAAAGGGTCCAGAGTGGATCTGGAGGGTCAAGTGCCCATCTGTGGCACAGCTCTGCAATCACACGTGTCCTGCAGAATCCCACAGCTTAGCCGCTTCGCTCCTAAGTCGGTCTGCACTTTGGGAGAAAGATGAGCCAGTCACCTCATTTCCCAGGCCTGTGGAAGTGACTGCAATGTAGCTGTAGTCTCAATAGGTATTTTCTAAAATGAAATAGCAAAATTTCCAATGTACATAGTGACAGAATAGAGACCTCAGGGGTCCTTTAGTCTACAATTCTTATTTCAGAGGTAGACAAATTAAAGACTAGAAGCAAATACATGTCTTGTCCAGGGGTTACAATTAATAGCAGCAAGTGCAGGGCTAGATCCTCCTCTGCTGATTCCCAGTCTTCCTCTACCATTTAATTTTTATCACACCATCTCAAGTTATTTCTTGGAAGGAAAGTTTCCCCTAAAACCAAGAACCGTATGTTTTGGCAACAAAAAAAGAGACAGCAAGAAGGGTTGGATATGCCTGCTTTCATTCCTCTGCCAAAAGCAATTTCTGAGTTCTCTGGATAGCAGCACTTGTAAGCTCAGCGAAGGGCCATGAACCAGAGCCATGCAATGAAGTGCGGAGCCCAGGAATCACGTCTTCAGACAAACTACCTCTGGCGGTGGGCGGCAAGGCCGCCCTTGCTTTAACATCCTATTAGCGTGTTATCTCGAGCTCCCAGCATCTTTCTTGGTTCCCAACCTACAGGCAGTGATGGCAAGTAGGAGGGAGATTGAGTAAGCTGTTCCTCAGTTGGGAGGCAAAGCTGTCGGGGCCTCCTCACTCGGTGATTCAATGGTTGCTGCTGCTACTGCTGCCACAGCTGTTATTTTCTTCCAGAGAAATGCTTCTGAGATGAGTGCACAGCAGCCAGTCATCCTGTGTACAGCACTTACCACAAGAGATTCAAACCCTCTGTTTCGTTACCTGCCCTCGCTGAATTGCGCTCTTGATGGCATTGTGTATGCCTTTTGTCTGGGTAACCTCAGCTCTTGTTCCAGTGTCTACTGCGTGTGTGTGTGTGTGTGTGTGTGTGTGTGTGTGTGTGTGTGTGTGTGTGGTGGGGGACATTCAAAGAGTAAGGGAAGTGCTGGATGATCTTGAGAGCGTGGATTCAGTGGTACCAGGCTAGAGGACAAGAGCTGGCATTGTTCTGAGCACTCACAGGTCCCTTCATTTCACAGACAGAGAAAGGTTCTTCCACAGCAAGTGACTGATGTAATCATCCAGGAAGAGGATGCACTTGCAGCTCCATGTGAATGGGTGGATACAGTTTAAATTTCCATATGAGTTTTAGAGAAAACAAGAGACCTGTGAGGGTATCGGCCGCCTCATCAGTAAAATAGGTTATGACTTCTAACGCTCCTGCTACCCAGGCCTCTAACAGGTATGAAACCAATCCACAACTTCCCACTAGGAAGGATCAAGAGGGAATGGTGTAGATTTAGGATCACAACCAATTTTGCTGCCAAAAGAAAGCCAGCACTGAATATTTTAGCTTCTCAAAGGACACGCAATGTTGGAAAGATCATCTTCTATCTTGCATTACAAAAAAGCCAAAAGAAAATCAGGAGAATTGTCACATTCTGTACACAGCTTTGCTACGTATAGACAGGATTTTTTTTTTTTTTTTTTATGTTTTTTTCCCCTTTCTTTTCGGAGGTGTGAGGGAGAATTCCCACAGATGGGAGAGTGTGCAAGTCGGGGGCTGTGGGAGAAGGCAAGTGAGATCGTGGGATTACACTTAATTCATTAAAGTGTGTGCTTTATAAAAAAAAACCATTTTGCCGAAAATGAGCTTTGTGGGAAGGAGAAGACAGCAGGGATGTGACTGCGTGGGGAGAGGGAGGACTAAGAACTGCCAAGAGAGAGGAAAGTCTTACTTGTTGTTGAATGTTGAATCCCACATAAGAATGCGTCATGAGCCAATTCAGGGAAATTAGAATGCAAATTGGGAGAGTGCAAATCTATTGGGCCCAGATATTATGTATAGACATTATTTGTGCCCTACTTTTATAAGAACTGTGCACATTTTCCAATGACTTAAGGAAGTTTGGGAAAACCTGAGTTGCCATCCTTTTCCATGTCCTGTCTTTTCTAAAACACAACAGTGGTGATACGTCAACAGGGCACTTTTACTCCTTTCCTCTTAATTCAGAAACCAACTGCACCAGGGGACATAACAGATAAATGCCAAATATTAATAACTCAACACAACAGGACGGATACCTCACAGAGAATAGTCTCATGCAAGAATTCTTGGTGGGCACATGACTTTCCTTAGTGCGTCAACTTAAGGAGTAAGGCTCTATCATAGTTTGATGGGTCCTCTGGAAAATCTAGGTGATGCTAATGTGATCTGGAGAACATGGATATGATGGTGAAGCCTAGGGATCAAGGGCTGGCATTATTCTGAGCACTCACATGGTTCTCCACTTCACTAGCAGAGGCAAGTCCTTAAGGACCTTAAACAGGTGACAGGGTCATGAAGGCGCTTCTCTTCTAGAACTGAATTAGATGTCCTTGTAGTCAGGCTGGGTGGAGACAGCTCATTCATTCTCACCCTTCTGAGTGAAGTGAAGGCACAGAGTTTCTTCTTTTTGTGGATTCTGTATCTTGGAAGCAGAGACCAGATTCTCACTAGACCATGAACCTGTTGACCCCTTGTTCTTGAACTTTACAGGTTTTAGGATGATATGAAATCCTATTTTTTGTTACTTATAACTTCCCAAGCCGCGAGTATTCTGTTATACTGGCCAGGACAGCACTAGCTATTGTAACAGCCTCCAAACTCCAGGGGCTCAACACCAAAGAAGTTGACTTTGGAAAACATACTAAAACGCTCCTGTGTCATGTGGCTGTGTTGTTTTCCTAGCAACTGGAAGTCCTTGGAATCTAGTCCTGGAATGTGAAATAGGAAAGGAAGGTGTACATGCTTCTTCATAATCTCAATTCAGAGGTCGCAGATATTAATTCTACATGCATTCTATTGTTCTGACCCAGATGTCTAGGTGTTTTGGGAATAGAATCTGAATGGGCAACAGAAATTAGAGATGAAGACAGATCCTAACAGAAACATTTGACTAGATAAACATGCAATTTGAACAATAGGCATGGCTGCCCTATACTGCCTACTTAGAATGACCCCTCTTGGCAATATGAAAAATAAAAAGCAAAAAGCAAAAAAAACATGACCAGATTCCTTTTCCATTGACCATAACTCTTTCCCCAAAGACACCAAATGCCAAGCTCTAACTCCTATGAAATTTTCTTAACAAATGCAGGTAGGGATGCTGTGGGCTTTATTCTTCTGCATCCTGCCGTGTTTCCCCTGTTCCTTCTCCACCTCTGAAACTCACTCCACCCACACTACTTCAGGTACCAGCTTTCACTCTCTGGTTTCCTCCTGCATCCATTATGCATATTTGTTTGCCATATGGGTCTCCTTTCTCAGAGGCATTTGTTTAAAAAACCTTGTCCTTATCAAAGGGTTTGTAAACATTCAAAAACCAATGGGGAGGCAGCTTTCTTTTAAGAAACCCTCTGACAGGCCGGACCCTATCCCCCTTTTATCCTCAGGACATTCCTGACTTTTGCAATACTCACCAGGAACCAAAGTATTTCTTTTCTCTGCTTGTAAACCAGAGGATATTGGAGATAACCCACTCTTAGAGGTGCAGAAACTGAGATGAAGCGGGGCTTAAGTAAAGCCTCGACTGAAGTTTCACAGCTAGTCTGTGAAGAGTGCCACTTAGAACCCAGGAGTCTTGACTTCCACTGGCTGTTTTTAAGTTCTGTTAAACAGTCCCAGTGGCCCACCGGGCTTCGGCGTCAACACCCGTAGGCACTCAACATATTAGACATACACTTTTGTGATCATGCTCCTGTGTGGGTATGTATGGCAGAATCTGTTTTAAGCCCTGACATTCTCTATCACCACCCAGATACTTTGTCTTACAACATGAGTGATCATTTTAGATGCCCACAATGTTTTCACTAGGGTATAATATTTGGTGTCTAACTAGTTAGTAGGCTCCCCCTCCCCTGCTTATACAAAAGCTATATTTGACCTGAGTTATTATAATTGCCTCATAAAGGCAAATTTATCAACACATGTAGGAGATAATCAAAATCAGAGACATAAATGCCATTGAAAGAAATTGAAGAATATCTAAGAACATTGAAAATGGTCATTCGCATGAAAAGGATGGATAATCATAAGTCAAACCTATTCAAATTGACAGGAGAGCCAATAAGATAGAAACCCAAGACTGAGCTATTTTGAGAACATTGACAAGCTGATTCTAAAGACTTGCCCTGCCAAGTCTTGAGCACAACAGACACATTGCTGAATAATAATAATAAAAGAAACCTAAAAGGCTACCATGAGTCCTTATAAAAAGTGAACCAAGAACTGAAGAATTGCTCAGTAGTAGTATTTGACTGAAATTCATATGCCCTGGCTCTCATTCCTAGCACTTAATAAATATACATTGCAAACAGAAATGATTATGAACTAGAAATATGGGAGAGACTGAAAATCCAGAAACAGACTCCTGAATATAGGTATATTGAATTTGACTTATGACATTATGATATCATGACAAAAGAACTATGTCTTCAATAATGGAACTGATTCAGTTTGATATCTATATAGAAAAAATTTATCTTGACCTTAGCAACTCTCTATATAAATACTGACTCCAAATGTGAGAGGAAAATAATAAATACTCTCGAAGAGGATTTGGCATGCATTTTCTGAAGAATCAGGTATTAGACATTTGGGATTTTGGGGGTCATAGGCTTGATTCACTGTTGATATAGACATTATATAAATGAATAAATGGAACTGTGTCTAATAAAAGCAATTTTTTACCCAAAACCACAGGTAGTAGAATGAATTTGGACCACAGACTATAGGCTGTCAATCTCCATCACAAAAGATACAGGAGAACATCTTTGTGATCTTAGGTTTTTTAATGGTAACAAGAGTACCAGCCATAAAAGTAATCTGTATTGAATCCCCATAAATCAGAGTAAAAATGGCAATCTACTGAGTATACAAAGTTAATGTAGCACATGGGACTTATATACAGCTGTGTGTGTGTGTGTGTGTGTGTGTGTGTGTGTGTGTGTATGTGTGTGTGTGTGTGTTGCATGTGTGTAATGTGTTTTTGCATGTGGAAGTCTGAGATTGAAGTCTAGAATCATCTTTTATCATTCTTTCACCTTATTTATTGAGGCATATTCTCTGAGTCAACTCATAGCTGGCCAGTATGGCTAGTCATGCTAGCAGTTTGCTCTGGGCTTTTCCTGTCTTTGCTTTTTGAGTCTAGAAGTACAGGTGGGCTTCCATGGCCACCTGACCTTTACATGGGTTTCTGGGGACTTAAACTATGGTTGTCACACTTGCACAGCCAGGGCTTAATCTGAAGTCTTCTGTGTTATGTCAATCTGTGATCAAGTTAATTTGTTATCCCTTTCCCTTGTTAATTGCTTTTCATTATAGGAATGTTGCTCATGGTCCTTTATGATGGGCAGAAAGGAGATCACCTGCTTTTCTACCCCTACAATAACAATGAAAATAAAAGAATTTCTATTAAATGCAATGTATTTGGAAATTTCCAAATGTGGTGTAACTGAAAGTAATTAGACCAAAATCATGCTTAAGGTATAGCTCTAGTGTATGTGACCCAAGTGCAACTAAAATTCACATCATGTTTTTGAGTGAGAGCAGTGGTTATCTTTGGGGAGGAGAGAATGGGTGATAAGCTGGAGGGGGCTTATGCAGTGGGTATTGATGAGACCCAAGTAGTACTTACACAGGGGCCCTCATTTTGTGATAGCTCCTAGGGCCATATGTGTTTGCTGTCTGTACTTTTCCATACTACACAATATAACCCTTTAAAGAGTTTTAAGAATCCACTGAACTTAAAAGAAAAGCCCGCTGCCACGTCTTCCTTTTGTGTGTTTTAAACCCCAGAGAGTACGACAGACACAAAGACTATACAGATGTTCAGGAAAGGTTGAGAAGCAAAAAAACAAAACAACAAACAAACAAACAAACACCACCTCAGAAGAGAAATAGTTCTAGACAGATGCAAAGAAGGTTGTCTCAGGATTGTCAGATCAAGAAAAGAGGTCCTGAAGTCAGAAGTCCTGCAAAGTGACTCTGTTCTGAGACTGTCCCCTTCTTTCCTGTCCCCATTTTCAGTGAAGTCTCATAGGAAGTGGTTTTACTCACAGTACAGTGGCTCAGACTTCTGTCCTCCAATAGATAGGATGGGTTAGTAAACTATATTTCAAGCTCTAATTTTTCAGCCTTGGTAGAAGAGAATATCACTCCAAAGCCTTTGGAACTTCAGTTTTCATGAAATAAAGAGAATCTCAGCCACTCCAACCTGAACAGAAGAATTTCAGCCCCCACATAGTTTTATCTTCCTGGAAATCATTATGCATCTCTGCCTCCTAGCAGCTCCTCCTTTATCTTTTCTTCCCCTCCTCAGTGGTGAGCTCTAGAGAAACAAGTTGCTTTGGTAAACTCCATCATCTCCACCGAGCACATATTGAGCGCCTGTGGCCTACTGAGCACTGTGTGAGACAGAGGAAGACAGGCCAAGTGAGCTCCTTCCCCGCTCACCTACCACCTTACAGTCCACATGGAAACCCTGATATCTAAGGAATGAAGAACCAGATTTGGGCCGGTGATAGACCTCCTCTCACACAGCCCCGCCTCCTCTATCAGCACTCACAGAGTTCATGGGAATCCAGAACCCTGTCCAGCGCTGAGCTCTGCCAGCCGAGTTTTCTCCAGCCTGTTTTATGTTGCTCATTTGCCCCTGAAAGAGCAGGTGTGGTGCTCCTTACTCTTGACTGTGTTGGCCAGCAGTAACCTCTGACCTCCCGGAAATTGTTTGGCTTTTCTAAAATACACTGTAATTTTAATTTTAATTAATTTTAATTGCTCGTTTTTTACCATCAAAAGTTAATTAAAACATCGCTATTTTAATTAAAATATCATTATTGGTGAGAACGGAATTTCCTTGTTTCCTGTTCCTCCATTGCTAAATTCCTCTAAGGTGTTGCTGAGGTGGAAGTTGAAGACGTTCCTTCCTCCGGTCTCAACTCTTAGTGAATATGGTGTACCTCACCAGGCCTCCTAGACCTGTGGGTCAAGAATACAGGCAAGGCCTAAGAGTACTTCCTATTAGTCATGGACTTGCTACCCTTCCACAAGGCCAAGGCTGTTGCTGCTCATGGCCTCTTCCATCTTCTGTCTTAGTCTCCTCTTTCTCACTCAGTCTCTCTTCTAGGACAAAGCTTTGGAAGCACTTCCTTAGGAACTCAGCTAGCCAAGTCCCGGCAACACTCTCCCTGCTGAGTTCTGAGCATGTGGACAGGATTCCCAGGAATCATCAGACTCCAGCAAAGAAAGCAAAAAGAATCCCAGCTATTTTGGAAACGTTTTTCCATTGGCGACGACCATAGCAGGCCGTTAGCTTTGCGATCTATGGTATGGAGGGAGGCAAACACTGTGATGCTGTGTGGCTTGGCTGGAGGCTTTGGCTGATGATGCCATGATTGCACCGAATTAAGACGAAACACAGAATTTCCCCTGGGACTTTGGTGCTGACTGTGAGCTTGAATGGTCAAGAAGATTCTAGAAAATGGGAAAATAGTTACAGGCTATTCTCCCACAGCAAGGTCCTTTCGTTCATTGAGGATCTTTATGACATGCTGTAGGAAACCTGAACCTTCAAGTCAAGAGAAGACTTCGGAGTGGAGGAGGTGTTGCCGGGTCAGTCCCGGGTCTTGGGAGCCAACATTGCAGCTTGTAACCTGGCTTTCTTTTAAAATTGTGTTTCCCAGAAGTGAGTCCTTCTCGGGAACTTTGGGACATGCAAAGAAAAAAGATTCTAGGATTGGGTAAATCTCACAGAAGGGCTCAAGGAGGGGACATCAGGGTGTGGACTTACACCATCTCTAAGTTTCCTTTGGAAAGCCACTGTTGTCCTGCTGGCAGGCTGAGGAAACTGGGGCATTTCTGCCTACTTCCTGCCTGTCACTCATTGGTTAAAAAGTGATCATTTATGGAAGAAAGCTAACTCTCACCATTGCCCTTATGAGACAGTTTTAGGAACCCAAGCATAGTCCCCTGAGAAAGGGATATGGAGGTTATTTGAGATGTCTGGAAGGCCCACAAAGGGTGAAAGCCCCAACAGGTACAGCAGAAGCATCGGACTGCAGGAGCTATGGCCTGAATGAGTCCCCTGTCTCTCAAATGGGGGCTTTAGGACGGAATTCAAATTAAGTAAGGTCACAAGGGGGAAAACTGTTGGTCTTACAAGAAGAGGAAGGGACTGCAGAAATGTCCCTCTCTGCCCCTTCAGAGGGAGAGAGAAAGAGACATGTGAAGACATAGCCAGAAGGCATCCAGGAAGTGTGACCAGGAACTCTAGTTGAATGGCATTTGATCTTGGGTTTCTGAGCCTCCGGAACTCTAAGAAACGAGTATCTGCTAATTGAGCCACGGGACACATGGTATTGTGTATAAAAGTACAAGTTAACCAAGGAAGATGTAGTAACCCTCAGCTGGTCTGTCACAGTATCCGTGGGAGAGCTCTGGTGAAACAATCCACTTTCACAGGTACAGAGGGTGCCAAGCAGCCACTCCTGATTTGTCCTTCCTTGGCCTCTGCCGCTGGTCCAACAGTTGGGTCCACCTGTGCTTCTCTGGATTTTGCCTCTTGCCTCTTCATCTTAACTTGCTTCAGTAAAAATATCCCTGCTTGACAGCATGAAGGCGGAGGCCACACTAAGGAGGTATTTAATAGAACACCATTTCTCCCCTACTCGTCACTCATTTGACCAGCAAAGGATGAGACAGCAAAGAACCAACCTATCCCCCACTTCCTGGTCATTCTTCAGTTTGGAGAGGCCGCAATGAAGCAGGAACCATCTAGATTACAAGAATCCGGTCATCCCGCTCATGTGACCCAAGGGTGTATGTAAATTAGGTGACAGTTATTAGCGATAGAGCACCTAGCCTCTACTGAACCCAGCATTGTAGGACAGAGGCTTCTGAAACCACAGATTGTATTCCATAGCAGAGGCTCAGTGCTTCTGGGGGTCTGGAGTCCAGCTGTTGGCTTCCCAGACCTGGCATACCTCTCATTGGCCAGCAGCCTAAGGAGGAAGAGAGAAGCCCCCGGCAGAAGGAGACCTGGAATCAGTTTTGTCTCCTTCACCATCACTAGGGGACAAATAGGAAGGAGAAGAGCAGAGCGGAGGGCCTGTAACGATTGCTTTGTCCAGGTGCACACCTTGCTAGTTCTGTCGGCCACTATAGAGCCCCCAGGTCTGTGTCAAATCCACTTTCTTGGACTAAAAATAATCATCCACTCACTACAAACGTCATAGTATTTTTAGCACACCTTAGACGACCAACCTTCCTGTTAGGTTTCAGCTTTTGCTCTCTAAGTAGGCTGCAAGAGCAACTGAAACTACCTGGAACTTTCCACCACAAACAGGTCATAGTGACCCAAGGTGACATTTGACTGTGGACACCAAAGGAACTTGGTATCAGGAGATTAGAATCTCTAACTGCCTCTTGCTTTCAGAAAGCAGAAGACCAGGCTTTAAGAGAGAGTGAAGGCTTAAAAACTCTTGGTGAAGAGTTCCGGCATTTTGAGGGTCACTTGTGTGGTTTCCTGAAGAGGATTCTAGGAACCAGAATGCAAGACTGTTGAAACGTTCATAGCGGAAACCAAGGAAGCCAGTGACCCGGCCACATCGGCAGGCAGCTTCCAGGTGGTGAAGACATTTCACCCTGTGATGCCAGGCAGAGAGGGAAGAGAAACTGGCCAACTGTCACCCATCAAATTGAATTTCAGGGTTGGCAGATTAATTCATTAGGAAAAAAAGTCTCTTCTTTTAAATGCATACACACAGCAGGTGAGCCTTAGGAAGCAACTCACGTTTGACTGGGTAGCAATTCATCCTTGCCAAATTTCCTTCTTTATAACCTGTCGATCGATATCACTTGCCCTCTCTGTATTTTTCATCATTCTGAGAAAGTAAGAGATGGGGAAAAAGACAGAGTTGGACCAAGAATACATGTTTTTTAGAGAGTGGTCCATACCACCAGGAGTCAAGAATTTAGGGGAGGACATGAATGGGATAAAGAATTGGGAGAAAGAAGTCCAAATGTAGACCCAAGCCAAATCACAATGGTTTGGTGGCAACGGCATTTTTCTGGGACCCAAGTGAAAGCTGCCTGACTTGAGTGCTGTGACTCCTTCTTCATTCATCCAAATCTGGTAAAATGGCGGAAGCTCAGTCTGAAGAAACGAGCAAGAATCAGGTTCCCGAGAGTAAAGTTCTTGAGTTTGCTCTGAACCTTACACTTAATGTAGTTTTTCTGCTCTTGATTAAAAAGTGAAACTCCTCTTAGCATGGCAGCATCATGCCCCTTCTTCTCTCCCTGAGGAGAGCATAGAGTGGGCAAAGTGGAGCCTACCCAGAGATGGAACACTGGGATGTGATGTAATGCTTGTTCCCTATCTGTGGCTGACCAGAAAGAGCTTGATGGGGCTATCAACAACGGGGTGCTGGTTTCTAGATGGTTCTTTATGTTTTGGCCTGGATATAAGTCAAACTTCAAAACAAATGTCAGTGTTGGAAATGTTATATAATGCAAATGTGCATGTACGATGTGTGTGTGTGTGTGTGTGTGTGTGTGTGGTGAGAGAGGAGGTAGAAGTGGCTGCCAGTCGTGATGGGGAAACTCAGCTACATCTTAACTGCTTAACTGAGATTGTCGTGACTGCCACAGAGGAGGTGACTGATGGTCTTTACTACTCACATAACTCTGTTTCAATCAGAGTTAGTTTATCTGGGGTCCAGTTGTTACCAACACTTTTGGTTCCAAGCACCGGCCCTGGCATCTAGGTGCAGCCATTCAACCTCAGTGGGCCAATTAACGAGTCAAGTAGTGAAACGTAGAGATAGGAGATTTATTCAGCATAGCCACATGAAAAGGACAGATAAGGAGGCCTCATGACAGCCCTCAGCCCCCATGCCCACCCCTGCAGTCCAGATTTGTAGGTTCTGACTTGAGGTTTAGGTTTAAACAGAAGGCGAGAGGCATATGTATAACTAAGCAGTCTGATGTGGTCCATCTATCATGGTCTCAGCTCCAATCCATCTTCAAGTGGTCTGCTAAGTTGTCAGAACTGTGTGAAATCTAGTTCACACTCTGGTAACACCAGGACACCAGCCTTTCTTTTCTCCCAGCATGAGGTCTTGGAGAAGCTCCAATCCCGTGGGGGTCTGTAATCTTGTACTCTGACAGCCATGCAGTATCTCTTTTCTTGTTTCATTGGGCGTCTCTTTTCTTGTTTTTGTTTTTTTGAGACCAGGCCCGCAACTCATTATGTAGTCCTGACTGACCTGCAACTCACTCTGTAGACCAGGCTGGCCTGCAACTCACTAGACCAGGCTGGCCTTGAACTCACAGAGATCCACCTGCCTCTACCTCCCAAGTGCTGGAACGAAAGGTGTGCCCCACCACTGCCTGTCAGTGTCTGTCTTGAGAATCTTTGCTCCTCCTGGGATGGCTGCACAGTTGCTTTCTGGCCATTAACACGGTTGCTTGCCTGGGCTCCATCTCTCTGCTTCTCAGGCTCCTTGTTTGTAAGTGAAGATCTGAATCCTGAGGTCCTAGTGCTTAGACACCCATCCTTCCCAGGTGGGTGGGGAAACGGATTGCTGAGCAGCTCAGCACCTTCCATTCCTCCTCCTTTACCCCCCAGAGGCCTTTGCTCAGGCCCTGCCTCCACGGTAAGTCTGCAGCAGCACATGTTTGCCAAACAGATAAACCATTTTCGTATAATGGCATTTTCACAGCGCTTCCTTACTATAAGCAGAGTGAACTCCTCTTCCACAGTGGTTAGGACAGGCTTTCCATGGGTGCATGCAAGAAGACAGATTGTACAATCCTTAGTGGGGGATGAAAAGCTTGAAGGGAAAGGCCTACATGTACTAATACTTTGACCTTGAGGTGGGGGGGGGGGAGACATATATGCTAGTTTGTACAGAGAAAACAAACCTCTGTGGTGTTTACATTAGGAGAAAACTTAGTTGCTTGCTCCCAAATAAAAGAACAGGATTGTTGATGACTGAGGTTAATATCCTTTTTTCTAAAGTGAAAATATTGTGTGTAATTAGATTTAAAAAGAGATCTGGGAGGAAAGGGTGACCGGAGCCATGGTGGAATCAACAAAGGCACATTTTGATTTTATTAGCTGGCTATTAGAGGCATCTTTGGCATTGTACTCGTGGTGCCCAGACGGCAGGATGCTGCTGGAGAAAGTCATTTGTGGCCGCTGCCTGGACTAATTGAGTGACAATAATAAACAGTGGCTGATGGAGCTCACAGGTCCCTGCAGGGAGCATGTTGAAGCCTTTCAAAGAACAACCAGCAGAGCGTCATGTCCGAGGAGAGGCGAGTTGTTTACATCGAGCCAGTCAAGTGCAGTTTTGAAATGGAAATCACCACGACCCCTCCAGTCCTGTCTGGAGCTGCCCCATTGTCAATGGGCGGCTCCAGGCTCGGCCTGCTGCCTGGTTCTGTCCTGAGGAAGGGCACTCTAAGCAGTGGAGTGGAAACTGCGGGTTGGCCAGACAAGGGGAGGAAATAGTACACGCCGGATATGTTCTGCACCATGCAGATGCTGGACGAGGAATTAATCCTAAATCCCAGCTGCCCACCCACTCTTCTTCCCTCCTGTGAGGATGAAACAGAACCAAGGGAGACAGACAAACCCCAAGAAAGATGGACAAGCAGCGGGCTCCGGGAAAGGTAGGTGGGAAGGTCGCTGCTGCCCTCGTCCAGCAGCGAGGTCTTTGTCTTCTCTCTTGCCCTCCATCCTTTTCCGCCTCCTTTAGAATAAACTAAGTGGGGGCATGAGTGACTCCATTTTGCCACTTTGTGTTGTGACTGGGATCCAGGGCTGAGACCAGAAACTACTCACAGGTTGTGACGAGAAGGGAGATAGGAGCTTGTCAGGCAGCTTTAGGGATGGAGACCCAAGAGGAAAGTTTTTTCCTTGGCTAAAAGCTACAAATGTTCTATGTCTTGTCAGGAATTCTGTCCTTTTAGAGCCAGGGATGCTATAGGAGGTTGATTTTCTCATTATCTCTCTCTCTAAATGAGCATCCTGCCTGGAATCAGTACTTGAGGACACAACCACACTGAGAAGAGGCACCTGGACACTTCAGGACCAGCCAGTTCATCCCTCACCTCATCTCTCACCCCAGTTCCCGACATAAAAACCCTTAGACTAACAGGGACCCATTGCTGCTCTCTGAGAACTCTGCCTGCTCTTGCAAGCTGCCACCATCAATCTGTAATACAGACCCTTTTCTAACTCATGCCACTGCTGTCCGTCAGTTTCACTCTTCAGATTCCTAAGACCAGAGCCAGAGGCCACTGACTTGGAAAATTTGTGCTGGATGGATCCATTGCATCCTCCTTAACTAGGGAATTGTGTGGACCCTGACGAGCTTTTAGAAAGTTGCGTGCAATCTGTTGATGTCTTAATTCCATCCTTTTTGCTAAAGATTCTAGTAAGACAGGTGCTTAGGAGACACCCTTGTAAAAGTGGCTCCTTACGTCTTGGAGAGGGCAAGGCTGACTATTAGTCTGGTGAGGCTTGCTCACTAGGCCTTGACTAGTTTCCTCTACCAGCATGCCCAGCTCAAGACCAGCCAGTGTCTTCCAAGTCTTGCAGGGAAAGAATCGCTGTCTTTCCTCATTGCCTCCCTAGGATCTCCAGATGGTGCCCTATAAAAACCACAAGTTAATAAGAGAAAAACAAACAGGAGTTTATTAACATGTGCATTGTGCTAACACATGGAAATACCCAGAGATAAGTACCCCCCGCCACACACACACACATGCCAGCGACAAGAACATAGAGCATCTTAGGCTGAAACAGGCTTCTGGGTGAGAGACGCCGGCTGTGGGGAGATGAGTGGTCAGGGAGATGAAGAGGGCGGCTCTGTGAGCTTTGTTGTGTGGACTGACGTGCATGATGGGTGTTAAAGAGCCCTCCCTCTCCTGGTGTGGGAGAGAGACTCCTCAAATGGAAATGTCCCTTATCAATGAATTCCTTTACACAGGGAAAACACACACCCTGCATGCAGTGCCTTTCTCGTGTCTGCTGATTCTCCTTGATCTCTGACTCAAAATATCCACACACTAAAGAGGCGTTCGGGAAGAAGACTTGCTCAGGAACTTCTCAAGATTCCTCTGCTATCACTTCAACACGACCATCTTCTTCCTCGCTCACCTGCTTCCCTGCATGAGTCTGTTTGATGTTGTTCTAGCAGAAAACCCAAAGCTGGGTACCAGAGAAAGAAAAGTGGTTTATTCAGCTCGAGGCTCTTGAGATTCAGAAACATGTTACCTCATATGGTAAATGGCATCACAGTGGCAAAAATATGTGTAACCTTATATTCAGTGACCATATACTGAGGTAAGAAGTGAGAGCAGTTTGGGGATAGGGTGATCATGCTTACCCTGTTCAAAATAACCAGAGTCCCATAAGCACTGCAGCAATCCCTTCTGAAAGGTGTCGTCCTCGATGACCTAATTTTCCTACACTAAGCCCCACTTCTTAAAGGACTTACCACCTCTTAATATTGTCAGAAGAGAGCATCCAGCATGAACCCTTAGGAGACACACCAAACCCACAGCATAACACATGCTGTACACCAAGGAAAATGATAGGGCTCTACCTTCCCTGAAAACGTGAGTCCCACCCATTCCTCTGCTCCACAGCACTGTGCAGTCAGTCACTCACCTGGATGCTCTCCTTCCGTCCACTGCCCAGGACAAACAGCCAAAAACCGTTACCTTCACTTCCAGCTGTCACTTCCTGATAGTCCTCCATCTTGGACACATTTCAATTAACTTTCAAAAAGTATGTATGTCAATTGATTTATGTATCGACTTGGTGGCACTGCTGTGCCCAGCTGTTTGTTTAAGGCCAGTGTAGACGCTGTTCTGCAGATATTGTTTTGTGTGTGATTAATATCAGCAGGCTTCCAGTGAAGCAGCTTACCCCTCAAAAGGTGGGTGGGCTTGGAATATTGACCGGCGACAACAACAAATGATGATTATTAGCAAGTCTTTTTTTCTTGCTGTGACCAAATACCAGATAAGAGGAGACAAGAGGAAGG
Organism: Peromyscus leucopus; assembly: GCF_004664715.2. Taxonomy (NCBI): domain Eukaryota; kingdom Metazoa; phylum Chordata; class Mammalia; order Rodentia; family Cricetidae; genus Peromyscus; species Peromyscus leucopus. The sequence goes on from NC_051067.1 coordinate 19,879,588, forward strand.
TGGGGTCTATTTTAGGGGACACAGTCCATTATGGCAGGCAAGGCACCATAGCCAGAATGAAGTAGCTCATCATACCATGTCTGCAGCAGGAAGTGGAGAGAGGTGAACGATTTTCCTGCTCAGCATGCTTTCTCCACTTTACTTAGTCTGGAACCCAGCACATGGATGGGCGCAGCCCACATTTAGTGTGAGTGTCCCCCTCCCCTTAGTTCTCTCTGGGAATGAGCTCATAAACACAGCCGTGGGGAGTGTTTATTTCTCTAGATGTTACTTAACTCAATAATCAAGTGGACGGTCAAAACTGGCCATCACAGAGTCTGAGCATTCAATAGAATTTAACCTGCCGTGTTTTAAACTTATTTGGGTCCCCTCCTATCTCTCCCTTTTGGAAAGGTAATGTTACCCTCTGTCTGTTCCACCACTGTATTCTTAGAAGTGGTTAACGGGTCAGGTTCCCTAGGCTTGTAGCTGGTAAGAATGGTACCCCAGAACAAACCAGCTCTTCAATCTCATCCATATTCATGTAGATGATGGAAATTTGAGAGTTGAGTTTATATTGGAATAGTTAAGACTGTCAAGAGCATTTGCATTGTATGAAATCATTTTGCAGGCAAAATAACATAAATATGGGGCACCTAGGTGGTGGGCTCATCACACAAAATTCTTATGTTGAACAAACTCCAAGGGCTGCAGAACATGATAGACTTAGAAATTAGAGCTGTGGTCTGGTGTTGTAGAATATCAGCTAACGACGTGTTATATTTGTTTATGCTGTGGAGTATTTGTTTAATGATGCAAAGATGTGTTGTCTTCTTTTATGTGCATTTGTTAAACTCTGTGAAGCTGTGTTACTGTGCCTGTCTAAAACACCTGATTGGTCTAATAAAGAGCTGAACAGTCAATAGGCAGGCAGGAGAAAGAATAGGTGGGGCTGGCAGGCAGAGAAAATATATAGAGGAAGAAATCTGGGAAGAAAAGATTGAGTAGCAAAAAAAAGGAGGAGAGGAGGACTCCAGGGGCCAGCCACCCAGCTACACAGACAGACAGAATAAGAAGGAAAGAAAAGATATACAGGAACAGAAAAGGAAAAGCCCAGGGGCAAAAGGTAGATGGGATAATTTAAGTTAAGAAAAGCTGGCTAGAAATAAGCCAAATTAAGGTTGGGTATTCATAAGTAATAATAAGTCTCTATGTGTGTTTATTTGGGAGCTGGGTGGTGGGCCCCCAAGAGTCAAAGAATAAAAATCAACCAACTACAGCCTAGTGGGCTGGCTCAGCAGGTAAGGGTGCATATTGCTAAGCCTGACCACCTAAGTGTGATCACCAGGATTCCTGATGGGAGGGGAGACCTGACACCAGAAAGTTGTGTTCTGCCTTCCACATGTATGCCATGGCATGTACACACACACACACACACACACACACACACACACACACACACACACACATTCTCGTACAAAATAAAAATAAATGAGTGTTTAGAAACAGAAATAGGAGTTTCTACAGGTCTAATAATTAGTCAAGGTGACTTCCTCCTAGAGCAGGATGGGCTCATTACCCTCTAGGACTTGAGCATCCTTATAATAAAAGAATCTGGACACAGACACATGGGAAAAGCATCATGTGAAGGTTGGAGTTTGGCTACAAAGAGCGAAGGACCTTCAGGAGAGAGGCCTGAAACAGATTTCTTCCCAGGGCCTTCAAAGGGAGCAGGGTCCTGCCAACTCCCTGTGCTTGACCTTCTGGACTTCAGAACTGTGTGATAATAAATGTCTGGTTTTCTAAGCCACTGAATGAAGATGCTTTGTTGTGGAAGCCCTGGAAGTGGATACTGTCCCTTCCTGTCACCTCTGCATTGCATTCTTCTCTGAACCAACATTTATAAGTCCGTCACTCTTGTACCACTTATGTGAATGATAAAAGGGTACAGTGGTAGCTGTAGCCAGACCCTTTCCTAGTGTGAGGGTGTCTGCAGGGGGTATCAGCTCTTCCCCAACCCCGTGTGTGTGTGTGTGTGTGTGTGTGTGTGTGTGTGTTGAGAAGACTGCTTATCTCCTATTAGTTTTGAACGGATGGATGTGGACTTCAAACCAGTACTGGGTTAAAGGAGAAAACACGGGTTCATTTACTCATGCATGCGCAGTTATTCAAGAGTAACTCATAGAGACAAAGATTCGTAGGTCAATCCAACAAAAGGGTGTGAGACAAGTTAAGGCATCAGCAGGAAGGGATGGAAGATTCCTGCGTTTTCCTTGATACCAGTGGGAAACTGCAGTCTGTCTCCTTCCTGAATTTGTAGGAAACTCTTCAGAGGGGAGTTTTGAGCAGGCAGAGTTCTGGAAGGTTCTATTTTAGTCAGATAAGTTGAGTTATGGTATGATTTTAATTGTGTCTACTTTAAAATAATATTTCAGCCAAAATAGCTATCCCTTCCATACATATATGCATATATACATGCATGTATATGTGCACTTCTCTCTCTCTCTCTCTCTCTCTCTCTCTCTCTCTCTCACACACACACACACACACACACACACACACACACACACACACACCCCTACACACACGCACCTTGAGTAGCTGGATAGCCATTTTCTGATAGTTCTGAGCACTCTGATTCTGGAAAGAACATTATGCTGTCTTCAAGTCCAGGTCCAAAGTGCACCAGCCTCAGATGGGGTCGATACTTACACCATTTACTATAATCATTCAAACCACCCTCTCTCTGTTTCTTCCTTCACTCACCTCTGCCCTTTCCCAAGACTCTGGGAGGTGGAGGAGCAGTGCGTATCTGCCAGGTAGTTTCCTCACACTTTCAGAGTCTTTATCTACTTTTGAGATTTCCCGAGGAGGCTCAGAAACAGCAGCAAAGGAGAGCAGATGTTTCAGATGGTTCACACTCCTGTGGGAGCCTGCTCGGGCAGGAGCCAGAGATATCTGGGTTCTAACATCACTTGGATCCCAACATTTGGGAAGCTTGGGGTATAAACTCCCTTGCCACGGCCCTAGTGCAATGTGAGAGTCTCTTTATACAGTGAGTGGCCCCGCAAATTCTTCACCATGCTCACAGAGGTTGTTCCGGACCTTCCAGCTTAAGGATATTTCTCCTTCCCTCCTCTTCAGGGAGAGCACCGATGGACCACTCCCCAGCAGGGCTCTGCATCCCATCCCAGGCTCAGCTGCACTGGTTGCAGTATTTCCCATATCCCACGCCAGGCCGACCCCATCCACTGCAGCTGCCTGCTCTTAAGCAAGGCTTTCACCCACACAGAAAACATCGCCGAGAAGCCGATTTGTCGAGAAAAAGTAACTTTTCTGTAGAATGGTTGGATTTCAGAAGGGGAAAAACATCCCCGGTCAAATGTGTGGCCAAGTCCCCGTGGATGTTCTGGTTCACGCGGTTCACTGCTCCGGCTCCTGTCTGTCCCGGCACTGGGAAGGTGCTTTGAAGAGACATCTTTGCTGACACAGATCCCTCCGCTTTGTGAATAGGGCGATTACTAAACAATGAAGCCATTACAGAAGGAGCAAGGGCGGGCTGGAGCCAACAAATCTGTACTCTAGCTTTACAGAGCTATAATTATCCAAAGTTTTAAAACACAATGATGTCTGCTGAAAAGGAACATCTGGGAGGGAACCAAGCCATCCCCATTAAAGGCACCGTGCGCATCCCACAGATTGGATGGCTCCAAGTTAATGGGGTGGCGATTTTTTTCAGATGTCACTCAAGTTAACAAATGTGCCGAAAGGTTTAAGCAGAGCAAATGTGCGGAGGGGAAAATTCCCGATCCAGGAAAGAGTTATAAGATCAACCAGAACTTGGCCGCAGAAAGCATTCCAGGCGGCTGTGATGAACAGTCACGAAGGGAAAGCAGTGCTTTATGAGGAGTTTTCCCATATGAAAATGAAAGCCTTTGCCAGTTGTCATTCCATTTCAAAATAAACTCTTTTAACCTCCAGAGGACCCTGTGTGAAAGAGGAGGGCAGGGTGGGGTGGTGTCGCATGGAACTCAGGACGAGGAGGCAGGGATAGCACTGGGTACACCAGTAGTTCCGGGAGACTGGAGTCTTTATAGACTGGCAACATCGCACCCTGCTTTGAGGTTGTAAGTTAACCCCATGTTCTCTTCCATAGCGATCTTTCCTAAATCAAGGTATAATCCACGTGCTTAGGGCCCCTCAAGATACTTTCCAGTCTACAGTGTACGTGACCAGTTTCTTCTGCTGAGGGCACTTCTTCTGAGTGAACAGCTAGCAGGAATGAACAAACCAGGCTGAAGGATCTCAAGGTCATTCTCTTCTGCCTTGGAGAAAGTCTGCTTTGTGTTCATTTCCTTTTGGTTTTGGTTTTGAGACAAGGTCTTACTACGTAGCCCAGGATGGTCTGGAACTCTCACTTTGTAGCCTAGGCTATCCTCAAACTCTAGGTACTCCTGCCTCAGCCTCCCAGAGGCTGTGATCACAGACATGAGACTTAGGAGATGATCATTTTAGAGGAGCGAGTCTCGTGGGGGCATGCGGTGAGGGGCGCTGGAGAGGGAGATGCTTCTTCCTCTTTCCCATCTTACAGGGCACTGGGAACTGTCACCAGTGAGACCTGCAGGTGTCTGAAGCAGAAGCCTGACATCATTTAGGTCATCCTGAGTTTCACAGCAGGAGCGGCAGTCAGGAATATGTTTCCTGCTTTCCGCTAACCGCTTTGTCTAGTCGTTGCGGCACTCCACTCTTCTGGGGACCCCCCCCCTCACTGCAGCACCCTGCTGATCCCCTTTTTGGTTGTCTTCTACATATAAACCCCAAAGCATGCTGATGGAGCTCACACTAGCTTTCACTAACTTGTTCACTAAAGAGTGCACAAGTTCGAGGTAGTTTACCAACTTTCCCACGGGTGTTTGCATTCTGATGGCTCTAACAGCAGTATTGCAGCAACATGAAAATAAAAACAGTAGCTCCCAATAAAGCCGCCCTAACACCATTTGAGCAAGCCTGCTTGTCTCTGACCTTTCCCCTGCATCCTCTACTCTGCTGCCCTGGGTGTTTGCCCATTTCTAATACTGCCGTCTACACGCACATCACCTCTGCTTTCGGCAGAAGCTTTTGCTGGAAGTTCTGGACTCGAATGCACAGTGTCGTGGGCTGGGTTTTGTCCCTTTGCTTCCTACCTATTTATCTGTGTGTGTGTGTGTGTGTGTAAGTGTGTAGGCACACACATGTTACAATGCACACGTGGAGGTCAGGGGATAACTTTCGTGAGTCTTTTCTCTTACTTTGTTGAGCAAGGTTTCTCATCTCTGCTTCCATGCCGCACCCTCCAGGTCAGCTGGCCCACGAGCTCTTAGGAGATTCTCTCATCTCTACCTCCTATCTCGCTGTAGAATGCTGAATTCACAGAGGGGCATCACCACCTCCAACTTTTATGTAGGTTCCAGGGAGCGAACAGTGGCTCTCCCAGGATTCTAAGTTCTTAGATTGGAGTCTTATCTTCCAATAAGACTGGATTTGGAGAAAAGGCTGGTAAAGAGGTAATTCAGGGTGAGTAAGGGTCTTAAGGATGAGGCACGAGGCCTGTGGAAATCCTTAGGAGAGTCACCATAGACCTCTTCTTCCTCCATGTCCATACGAAGACACGAGAGAAAATACAGTCTTCTGCAAACCAAGAGGAGAGACCTCAGAGAAAACAAAATTTGGTGATGCCTCGAGTTTTCCAAATATGGAGAAAGTGGATTTCTGAGCTGGAAATAACAGCACATGCTTGTAATCTCAGGATTCAAGAGGCTGCAGCAGGAGGATCATGATATTATGAGTACGAGGCAGGTCTGGGCTACAATGTAAGACCACGTCTTGAAAGATCTATTATGAATTAATTAACTCCTGTTGTTAAAGCTACCCAGTCTGCAGTATTTTGTTATGGCAGCCTAGTAACTGACTTCTAAGCTGTTTGGGTTAAATGGCAAGAAAGAACAAAGTAGCCCTTGCTATCCAGGAGCTAGCCTGGCTTACACAGCCGGCCTGTGCAGTTTTCCCACAGAATGTGAATACTGGGGCTCAAGTTCAGACAGAGCCATGCCAAAGCTGTCATGCACCTGGGCAAAAGCAAAACCAATCCACACAAGCATGTCTGAGTCCAGACCAACAGAGGATGCTGTCTAGGCCACAGACATGGCCCACCACCTTGTTCTTTTAAAGAGTAAGAACGATGGCTCCTTCTTGGCCAGTTTTACCTTTAGCTCTAGCCCTTACTTTTCCTGGACATTTAGTCATAGACTGCCTCTCACTTCCTAGAAGCATCCAACCCAGAGTGAGGCTTAATTCTTTAAATCTTTCCTGGAGACACCTAACACCACCCAAAACCTATCAAAAGAGGTCTTTCATAGACTGTGTTACTGAGCAACCGCACGGTTCCTTATGATTTTTTAGACCATGTTGGTGTGCTGTGTACCCTTGTGGTGGGCAAGGCTGGAGGTCTTTTGACAAAGCTGGGGAATGCTTACAGCTTTTGATAGCTATTTAGCAATACTTACCAAAGCAACAGAGCCATTTTTTGTTGCTTTGACAATCTTAGCACAACCTGGACAGACATTTGAGCATGAGGGTTTTTTCAGTGAATTTGATGCTGCACAGTGTATCTTGTTTAATTGCGTGTGGAGTGGATTTGGAGGAGACAGAAGGAACAGGACATATAAAGACAGATGTTAAGATGGGACTAATGCTGCTGGAAGCCAAGGAAGGCTGGCTGGAAGTTGAGAAGGGACAAGAAAAGATTTCTCCTTGTAGCTCTTGAAGAGCTATGGCTATGTCTATACCTTTGGGGTTTTGCTTCCCTCTAGAACTTGAAGAGGGCGGGGAAGAGATGATTTATTCTATTTTTAAGCTGTTTACTGTAACTTGCTAAGGGATACTGACAAAATTTAAAACAAACAAGCAAACACAGTTACAGTTGCTTCTGAATAGGGTGACATTTATGTTTGAAAGAAATTCAAAACCCACAGTGGGAAAAGCCTTGGCGAGATTGTTGGTAGAAGTGTGAACACCAAGGAGCCTGTGCTAAGGGCCCCAAAAGAAGTGGGAGGAACTGTAGGTAAGTCTTCTGTCACCTTAGAGAACACACGCTGTCATGAGCTGAATGTTGATAGAAATAGGGATGCTAATGGCATTTCCGGTGAGAACCAGGAAATTATGAATCTGTTTCTTGACCCTGGGTCAGTGAAATGGCTTCGTGGTTAAAAGAGCTTGCTGTACCAGCATGGTGGCCTGTGTTTGAACACCAGAACCCATGGTGGAAGGAGGGAACGGACTCCAAAAAGTTTCCACTGATATTCCACTACCTCCACACACACACACCTGCCCACACACACGGGCACACATGCACGCATACACACACATGTGCACTCACATGCACACATACATTCACACACACACACACACATTCACAGGTGCATACACCTAATAATAATAATGATATTATATTATTAGTAATATAATATTAATATAATATAATAATAATAAATAAAATAAAAACTGAAAAGCCATTCTTATTATAAGCATCAAGAACTTGGCTGACTTTGTTATGCTATTGAGTAGAAACAGAACTTATGACAATGAACTTGGATATTGAATGTATGAGATTTCCAAACAAGGCGTGGGAAGTGTTACCTGATTTCCCTTTGAAATTTATAGTGAGATGTCAGAGGAAAGGTAAGTAGAGCAAGAAAGTGTTAAGCAAAAATGAACTAGTTAGCACTTAATGATAATGAAAATTCTCACCAAAATACAAAAGGCAAAAATATGAAAAAATGTATGTAGCCCAGGCCTGCCTCTAACTTACTATGTAGCAGAGGGTGACCTTGAATTTCTGAGCTTCTCGTCTCTACCTTCCAAGTGCTGACATTAACCACCTCTGGGTTATGGAGTGCTGTGGATCCAACTCAGGGCTTTGCATGTGCCAGGCAAACCCTCTACCAACTGACATACATCCTCATGCCAAAAATGGATGCTTCACTAGAGAGAACACAAGGCTTGGGTCAGCTAACACTTTGCTATAGAGATTAAGTAAATGAGTGTATCTTGAGGATCCAATCAATTTTTCCAGTAGAAATCAGAAACACAAGTGGGTTTATCCTAGACGGATATGTATATATTTCTCTTGTCTACTGACTTACATCCCCTGTGAAGTGTGTGGAAGATCAATAAGCTTTTTAAGAATGGGATATTGTGGTGGTAATCTAATTGTACTGAAATATTATTTTGATTGTATGTTAATAAATAAAGTTGTCTGGGGGGTCAGAGCTATTAGAGCCATAGCAAGAGTGTGGCGGTGGTGGCACACGCCTTTAATCCCATAAGATCTCTGTGTGTTCAGGGTCAGAGCTATTAGAGCCATAGCAAGAGTGTGGCGGTGGTGGCACACGCCTTTAATCCCATAAGATCTCTGTGTGTTCAGGGATACAGTCAGCATTGGAGACATATACCTTTAAGACCTAGGGGGCTGTACATTCAGATAGTGACGAGGCAGTCATGTGTTTGGGTTTACAACCAATGAGAAGGCAGAACAACATACTTTAAAAAAACTAACCGACAGGAAGTAGGTCTCTTTTCGCGAAGCTGGGACAGCAGAAGAAAGGGTGAGATTTAGCTCTGAGCTCTGACCTCTCGACTTTCTCTTTTACATTGTTTCTGTGTTTCTTATTTAATAAGACGGTTGGTTACATCTACATCTGGCGCCCAACGTGACAAGAATCCATTAAAAACTGCTTGGCTTGGCGGCAGGTCCGCTTTCCCGCAAGGGCGGCAGGCGGCCCGCAGCGGCGGCGGTGGCACGCGGCGGCCGGCGGCGATCGGCTTCTTAGTCCGAGCCTGGGTCTAGTTCTGCTTGACCTCAGGCTGGACTATCGGTGAACTGCTTGCTTAAATCCTGCTTGCTTAAAGCCGGTGCTACAAACAACTCAGAGTTGCCCTGCCGAACAGGGCCCTGCCTGTAAAGCCAACGCACGTGGTCGGAGCTTAAGGAAGCCAGACCCAAGCCTTGATTCGGCACAAGAGGGAACACGTGGCTGCATTTAAACTATAGCCAGCTACGCTTTCTTGCGCTCGCGCTCTCTCTCTCTCTCTCTCTCTCTCTCTCTCTCTTTCTCTCTTTCTCTTTGGATTTACACCTGGGACACTAGGTGGCTGCTTTGAAAATCCCCTCGGATTTCTACTGTTCTACGCAGATTTGGTAAGTCATAACATATCAGATATTTTAAAGGAAACTATCTAAAAGAGAATTTTTTTCCACGTTTAAAAAAAAAATGGGTTTTATGTGTACATTGGAAGAAAATTGGTTTTTGTTCGAAATTTTAGGCAGTCTGGCAATGGAACAACTATATAATATTAGTATTGGTGGAATTATGCACCTTATCACTATAATAATCCACATTTTAATATTTAAAAAGATAGTCAATTTAAGTGCCAGGATAACAGCTTTAGAAGAACTTGTTAAACCTGTAAAAATTCAGACAGAAGAAATTAACAGTGAAGTTGTTTCAAGTCGGGATCATAAGGTTGCAGAAAGAAAGCCTGTTTTCACACAGTCACCCTTAATTTATCCTGTAACCGTACAGCAGATGCCTGATCAAATGGCTACACAAAATAATTGGGCTCCAATTGAAATGTTGGATTTAAAAAGGTTTAAGGAGGCAATAGTATCTTATGGCATGCATTCCCCATATGTAAAGCAAATGTTAAACTCTTGGTCAACATATAATAGGATAGTACCACAGGACTGGCGGGACCTCGCACAAGGTGTTCTGGAACCCAGCCAGAGACTTCAATTTCTGACTTGGTTTAAGGAGGAGGCTAAAAACATAGAAAAACAATGGAGGGATAAAGGAATACAAGTTTGCCAGGATCAGCTTATGGGCGAAGGTCAATATGCTTCAGCACAAACACAATGTTTATATGATGTCCAAACCCTAATTTTATGTCGAACGGCAGCCTTGAATGCATGGGACAAAGTTGAGGAACCAGGAAAAAAATCTGAGTCATTTACAAAGGTGAAGCAAGGCCCAAAAGAGTCTTTTACAGATTTTTTACAAAGACTGGCTTCAGCAGTAAAGAGAATGGTCTCGGATTCAGAAGCTAGTAAGGCAATAATTGAATCTTTGGCCTTTGAGAATGCGAATGCAGCATGCAAAACAATAATCAGGCCATTAAGGGCAAGATCTGCACCTATGGAAGATTGGATTAGAGAAACAATTAATGTTGAAGCTGATGAGCATGATGATACATGGGTAGGAGAAGTAATTTCAAAAGGTTTGAGGAGTGTTAGATGTTTTGGATGTGGAAAGCAAGGACATTTGAAAAGGGACTGTAGACAGGTCATTCCCAGAAACAATGTTTCTTCAAGGAACAATGGCAACAGAAGGCCCCTTCCTTCTGGAGTATGCAGAAGGTGTGGTAAGGGAAAACACTGGACCAACGAATGTAGATCAACAAAGGACAGACAGGGTAATCCTTTGCCTCAGTCTTCGGGAAACTCCCAGAGGGGCCTCGCGCAGGCCCCAGTGCAAATCCAGTTCAAACCTTTCCTGCAGCCATAGAGGAAATGCCTGCTCTGGAGAGCGATTAAATAACCAAATGCCTATTGGAATAAATCATGCTGGTCAGGATGATGAAACAGAGAGAATAAAAAATTCAGGAGAAAACATAAAGAAAATTTTTTGGCAAACTTCTATTAATGAACAAAGACCAAAATTAACAATAAAAATAAATGGTGTTTTGTTGTCTGGTCTGGTAGACACAGGTGCGGACATTACCATAATTGCACCAGAATTTTGGCATCCAACTTGGCCTCTTCAGGAGGTAAACGTTCAACTGTTAGGAATTGGGACATTATCTCAGGTGAAACAGAGTGCAAGATGGCTCGAATGTATAGGTCCAGAAGGACAGAGAGGAAAATTAAAACCATATATGGCCAACATAACTATGAACCTGTGGGGTCGAGACTTGTTGCAACAATGGAATACTCAGATTAACATCCCTCCAATCTCAGAAACAAATCATAAACTAGCACATGTTACTGAGAGAAATATTAGAAGATATTGTTCTAATGAGTGGTCACCAGCCATCCATATTATACAAGAACAGGGCACAATAACTGATGATCTTCCAAAGACACCAACAGCTCTACCTTTAAAATGGTTAACAGACAAGCCTGTATGGGTCCAGCAATGGCCTTTAACAACAGAGAAACTCCAGGCTTTAGAAGAGCTGGTAGAAGAACAGTTAAATGCTCAGCATATTGAAGAATCAACCAGCCCTTGGAATTCTCCTGTATTTGTTATTAAAAAGAAATCTGGTAAATGGAGAATGGTAACAGACCTTAGAGCAATTAACAAAGTAATTCAGCCAATGGGCTCTCTACAATCTGGGATGCCTTTGCCTACTCTGTTACCAAAAGGATGGCCTCTCATAGTTATTGATTTAAAAGACTGTTTCTTTTCAATACCCTTACAAGAAAAAGACAAAGAAAGATTTGCTTTTACAGTGCCTACTTATAATAATTCTCAACCGGTTAAAAGATTTCAATGGAGGGTCCTCCACAGGGAATGTTGAATAGCCCAACTCTGTGCCAATATTTTGTGAAACAGCCATTGGAAGTGATAGGTAAAAAATTTTCTAAATCTATAATTTATCATTATATGGACGATATTTTACTAGCTGACTCAAATGCAGATACTTTAGAAATAATGTTTGAAGAAGCAAAGAAAATTTTGCCTTGCTGGGGATTACAAATTGCTCCTGAAAAGATACAAAGAGGAGATTCTATTAATTATTTAGGATATAAAATAGAGCTACAAAAAATTAGACCCCAAAAGGTGCAAATTCGGAGAGATAGACTACAGACTCTTAATGACTTTCAAAGATTATTTGGAGACATTTCTCATCTACGAACTATTGTTGGGGTAAAAAATGATGAACTGACTAATTTGTTCAAAACCTTAGAAGGTGACAAGGACTTAAATAGTCCAAGAGAATTATCACCTGAAGCTGAGAAAGAATTAGCCTTGGTAGAAAAGAAAGTGCATGAAGGACACGTGAATCGTATTGATCCAAAGCTGGATTGCATTTTAGTTATCTTACCTTCTAGGCGTTCTCCTACTGGAATATTAATGCAGAGGGAAGATATTATATTGGAATGGATATTTTTACCAAATAAACCAAATAAAAAATTAAAAACTTATGTGGAAAAAATCTCTGACTTGATTTACAAAGGAAAATTGAGACTTCGTCAATTAGCAGGCATAGACCCAGCAGAAATTGTCGTACCATTAACTAAGGAGGACATTGAAAAATTATGGACAGAAAGTGAACCTTGGCAAAGAGCTTGCAGTAATTTTTTGGGAGAAATTAACAGCAAATATCCCAAAAGCAATAGAATTGATCTTATAAAGAGAGCTGAATGGATCTTGCCTCAAATTGTACACCAAAAACCCATATCTGGAGTTCGTACATTTTATACAGATGCCAACAAAGAAGGAAAGGCTGGTTACAAATCAGAAAATTTAAGTAAAGTGGTTCAAAGTCCGTATAATTCAGTTCAAAAATCAGAATTGTATGCTATTCTGTTGGTATTAATGGATTTTTCAGAACCTCTCAACATAGTAACTGACTCTCAGTATGCTGAAAGAGTGGTGTTACATATTGAGACTGCAGAATTTATCCCTGATGCTTCAGAATTAACTTCACTATTTATTCAATTACAAGATACAATCAGGAAAAGGATCATCCTTTATATATAACTCACATTCGATCCCATACTGGTCTGCCAGGCCCTCTAGCACAAGGCAATGATGAGATTGATAAATTATTGATAGGAAATGTGCTGGAAGCCTCAGAATTTCATAAAAAACATCACGTCAATAGTAAAGGTTTAAAAAAGGATTTTTCCATAACCTGGCAACAAGCCAAAGAAATAGTAAAGAAATGTCCTACTTGTTCCTTCTACAATCAAACGCCATTACCAGCAGGATGTAACCCAAAGGGTACTCAGAGAAATGAAATCTGGCAGATGGACGTGTTTCACTTTGCAGAATTTGGAAAACTGAAATATGTACACCACACCATTGATACTTTTTCAGGATTTCAATGGGCAACTGCTTTGAGTTCTGAAAAGGCTGATTCTGCAATCACTCATTTGCTAGAAGTTATGGCCATCATGGGTATACCTGCACAAATCAAAACTGACAATGCTCCATCATATGTCTCTGTTAAAATGAAACAGTTTTTTGCTTATTACAATATAAAGCATATTACAGGCATACCACATAATCCTACAGGTCAAGCAGTTATAGAAAGATCAAACAGAACTCTAAAGGATATGCTAAATAAACAGAAATGGGTAACAAAAACCCCCAGAAATAGACTGCATAATGCTCTTCTAACTTTGAATTTTCTGAATGCCAATGAGAAAGGAACAACAGCTGCAGAGAGACATTGGATAATAGAAAAAACTACAGAATTAAATCAGCCTATATACTTTAAGGATGTGCTGACCTCAGAATGGAAACCAGGGTATGTATTACATTGGGGACGTGGTTTTGCTTTTGTTTCTACAGGAGAAGATAAGCTGTGGGTACCATCAAAATTGATAAAGGTTCGATTTGAACAAGAGAGACCTCTTAATTGAGGAGGTGATAGTTCATCAACCAGCATGAACATCCAATTTAAACTAACTTGTATCAATAAAACATGCCTTTTCATTTAATCAGATAATAACTTGCCAAAAAGGAACATCCCCAAAATTAGTCTTGGGGAAAGGTTTTTGTTTTTGTCTTTTAGGAAAATGAAGGTTAAGGAATCTGAAGAACACTGGACAAATGAGACAACTGAAGAAAAGGGACAAATCATCTATCCCAAGAAACAGAATGAAACGGTGTATGGGTATATATTATCTAAAAAATTTTATGTCTTCCTAAATGTTTGTTTCTGCTTTTCTCTAAAGATTTAACACTATTGGTTTTCTAATAGTCCCAGTTCAATTAAAATTTAAAGCTGACTTTGGAGTTGGAGAATGGCTCTCTCCTTCTTTAAAATCAAGCATGTTGTTAAAAGGTAAATGCAAACTCCCTGTATCATGCCAGAATAAGAGCCATCTTCTGCTATGGTACAGGACAAAAGCAAAATTAATTAAGGGACTATTCTATTACTAATCTCAACTCTTTGATTCTATTCTGATTCTTTAAACTTTTCTCAAAGTATAAATTTTATATCAAAATTTACAAGATTAATATATATATATACATTTTAAACTTTGTTAAGATATGAATGGTCACATAGAGTACTAACTAATTCTAGAAAAAAGGCTAGCTGCATATATATGTTTTTGTGTTCGAGTCTCTTATCAGTTTTCTGCAGGAAATCACGGCCAGGCCTAACATCAACTGAAGTCTCCAGAAAGAAGATGGGGCCCCACAACAACAACAATTCCACGTGGACAATAATAATATCATTAAGCTGACAAACATCATCCATAGATCAGCTTTGAACTACAAGGTGCTCAGAGCAAATTTGAGATGACTAGCTGAGATGATCCAGTCTCAAAGACTACTTGAATAAGGACTTGAGATAAACCCTGAACTTTGGCATTATACACAGACTGGATAATGAAGGATATAGTTACCTCTCCTAGAATTTGACAATTAACCTAAAATTTTTCTTTCAGGATAAAGAAAACTTCGCCCATACCCAGCAGGAAGCAATTTTAAGAATACGACGCCCACATTCCCAAAGAGGTGGTGTGGGGCGGGTGGTTTTTTGGTCTTTTTAATGAGTTTTGGGTCTGGGATAATTTTCAGTATTTAGGGGGGTTGGTTACAAGTTATTGTCAAGGGTTAGGAAAAAGGCTAAGCAAAGGAGATTAGATTTAAGGTTCTTGTTTAAAAAAAAAAAAGAAAGAAAGAAAAGAAAGAAAGAAAAGAAAAAGACAATTACTAATTTTAAATACTTTACATTGGATTGAATTGTTTTATATTGTATACAAATTTGAAATTGATATTGTTAGAAAATGCTATATGTATATTTCTAATTGTATTTATTCCATCCATTTAACAATGTAATGCAAATTTCTGATCCTTGAGTGTTATTATTATCAACTATTAGGATATAAAGAAATGAAAGCTAGTAGTTAGACATTATCATAGAACTTGTAGTCATATTAGATATGTTTTAAAAATTGAGCAGAGATGTTTTAGACAGGTCATCTTCAAACCCTTCAGAGATCTACAGAATATCGCATTTAAAATGTTTTAATAACTTAGAAAATTTTTCTTTTTTGAGACATGTCGGCTCCTGGCAGTACTAATCTACTTCAGAGAAAATATGGGCATTGAAGAAACTGCATAAGGAGTCAACTTTCCTTGTGGCAAAAGTTAGCCACTGGACAACAAAGTATCCTCGAATCAACAGGACAAAATGGACAGACAGAACACGAAACAAGGGACTACTGATTCTTGCCAAAACAAGTGTGGTTATGGCTTTATCAAAAGGCATCTTCTGAGGCCAGGACAATACGGCCCCATCCCTGAAATGGCCTTCGCATCCGGAAAAGGTACGGTGCCCTTTTCTTCAAAGCAGCTTAACAGGCAGAGGGCCAATGGATTCTGTTGTACAATGGAACAGCAGCTGAAAGCTCATGCCTCTCGAAAGTAGACTGGCATTTAATAGAGGGATGTGGAGAAGAAGGGGATGCTGAGATGAAGCCATATATACACAGCCAAGAAGAATGGACAGCTGAATTAAAAAACTGTCAACAATTTCCAGAATTTAAAATCCTGAATCATGACAGGACACTAGTGGAATTCAGGTGTTTCTGGTACGTGGACTGCTCTCACCCAATGTGAGGTTGAACTGTTGACCTTGTGTACATCCTACTTCCAAATGAGTCTGTCAGATACACTGAGCCTATAGGCTGAAGATGATGCCCCAACACTGCGGAGAAACCTCAGGTGACTGCCCAGGCAGCTGGCTGTTTCTGTCAACTCACAAAATTTTTTGGAAGTTGCTTGCATGCACTTCCTGTTTTTATTTTTGTTAGCTAATATTATTCCCTTCTTGGGTCTCTGAGGGAGTTGAAGATTAGTTAGTTATGGTTGAAGATTAGTTAGTTATAGTTGAAAATTAATTAGGATAGAAAGTGCATTAGATACATCTTGGATTTACCAAAATAGGATAGAAAATGGAATTATTTTCTCTGATTTGTCAAATACCTGTTTAGGTATTTATTACTTGTATATATTGTATATAGTTATTGTACTTTTGTATATAGTTTTTCTTTTGTTAGTTATATCCTTTTGCTTTTTTTCTTTTTATTAAAATAGAAAAGGGGAAATGTGGTGGTAATCTAATTGTACTGAAATATTATTTTGATTGTATGTTAATAAATAAAGTTGTCTGGGGGTCAGAGCTATTAGAGCCATAGCAAGAGTGTGGCGGTGGTGGCACACGCCTTTAATCCCATAAGATCTCTGTGTGTTCAGGGTCAGAGCTATTAGAGCCATAGCAAGAGTGTGGCGGTGGTGGCACACGCCTTTAATCCCATAAGATCTCTGTGTGTTCAGGGATACAGTCAGCATTGGAGACATATACCTTTAAGACCTAGGGGGCTGTACATTCAGATAGTGACGAGGCAGTCATGTGTTTGGGTTTACAACCAATGAGAAGGCAGAACAACATACTTTAAAAAAACTAACCGACAGGAAGTAGGTCTCTTTTCGCGAAGCTGGGACAGCAGAAGAAAGGGTGAGATTTAGCTCTGAGCTCTGACCTCTCGACTTTCTCTTTTACATTGTTTCTGTGTTTCTTATTTAATAAGACGGTTGGTTACATCTACAGGATATCTGCAGATAAACTGGCAGCCTGGGACAGGCTAATTTAAATAATTAAATGATGAACTATGGAATTCATTGACTTGATAATTTTTACATGTGATTTTGGTTTTACAATTGATACTAAATTAGACTCAGACATTAGGGTTGAACTAAAAGTCTTGACATGGCACGAATATATTGTACATGAGGGGAAGGTGGGAATTTGGAGGCTAGAGAATGGACTAGAATTGGCAGCATTTCCTGTCTGCTCTAATTATGTTCAAGTCTCCATACCTGTGCATGGGACCAGTTTTGAAAATGGGTGTTTACAAATATAACCAAGGTATGACCAAGTCATACTGAATTATGATGAGCTCTCAAGCCCATGACCACGCTGCATAAAAGAAGGGCTTGTGATCTGATTAAGAAAAGACACAGACACAAAGAAGGTGGTATGAAACGGAAGCGGACTGAAGGGACACAGCCAAGGTATGTCAAGGATCTCCAGGAGCCACCGGAAGTGAGGGAGCTACAGGGAAGAATTCTTCCCTCGTGGATCTGGAGGGATGTGAATCTGCAGTCACACAGATTTTGAATTTGCAGTCAATTTCAGATTTTCAGCCTTCAGCACTTCCAGAAAGTACATTTCTGTTCTCTGAAATGTATTAAAAAATGTGTGTGGGGGGGGAGGGTCTGACCAAAGTAGGGTGATATACATGTATAGAAGTGTCACGATGAAACCCATTATTTTATATGATAACTAAAAGCATTAATTTTTAAAAAGTTTATGTTTCATTAACTTGTAGACTAGATCATTTTCTCAGGCCTTTTTCTACACATTTCTCCTTGCTTATCATCAGGTTAATATTCACTTATAGGAAAATATATTTTTGCCCTCTACTAAAGGAAGATCACAGTGGCCTGGGGAGTGGGAGAGGTATTTGAAGGTCTGTGGTGGGGTAAGACTATTTTTCATGCCTCCTCCTGAAGTGAGATCTCTGATCCAGAATTTGGAGTCCCGATAAAAGAAACAGTGCTGTGCGTGCACACGCAGACCACCACCACCATCAACAACAATAAACCAAGAAGTATCTAGGGCAGTTATACAAATTTGCTGATTTTTGTGACCTCGTCCTCTGCTGCTCATTCTCTATAGCTTTTGTCTCCAGTAAGCGCCTGAGCTGGAGACAGTTTTTCACACTCTACTGTGGAAGACTTCCTTCCTGAGGTGCTGGAGGTCCCAGCCAGCTTGGGTTATTAGTGTTTCATTGACTTAAATCACACTGCCCGATAACATTACAAGGCACCAAAAAGAATGCCTGTGTCCAGACACACCCTGTCTTACCTTCGCTGTGAATCAGGGATCCAATCTCCCCTCCCAATAGTTGGGGCCAGTCCCTCTAGAAAGCACAATACCTCCCTTACCTATTGATTCAGAAGCACCAGGAGTCCAGAGTGGCCGGGTGACTGTCTTAACTTACAATTCAATGCAATGGCACTTTTGTCTCTTGGTGCTAGTATTTGTCTCTCTGAGACTGAGATTTCTGAACCAGTACAGCATAACTTATGGGAACAGAAAGCAAAATTTTCTAGTGGGTTCCTAAGGGTACCCACCACCTTTGATTCCCGGGCCCATGAATGGTGCTCATAGGAGAAACAGGAGCACGTACTGAATGCTGGCTGAGAGCACATGCAGTCTTCTGGAGAACCGAGCTCCAGATCTAGCTCTGCAAGATGTTGCTGTCTTGCTGGTGCTGTAACTGAGCCTTTCAAAGGTCATTCCACCTTTCAGTTAAGCCAGCTGCTTCAGGATGGTGGGTAGTGCAGTAAGAACATAAAATCCACAAACATGTGTCCATTAATGCGCCCCCTTGATCAGAAACAATGATGTGTAGAATAAATACTGTTATGAGAGATAAAGCATTCTAGGAGTCTACTGGTGCCCATTTTAGCAGAAGTGTTCTCCATGGGAGCTTGCCAAAGGTGAAAAAAAAAAAGCCACCTCTGTCTTCCACGGACTCCTCAAGTATCATGAGACCTGCTACCACACAGCCCAAGTGGCTGAGCAGCTTGACCTTTACCTTTTGCAGAACCCTTTCTTGTTCTGAGGACCCTTCAAAACTAGAAGCCTTCTGGGTCACTTAGTAGAGTGGAGTAACACACTCTCATGAAAAATGTGTTGCCTCTAACATCCAAAGATGCCTAGTAGGTTCCTTTCTTGGTTGTAGGAGGGGGTCACACACAGCATCCTTTATCTTTAGGAAAAAGATACGAGCTGAATCCCTAGGAATTTCACAGAGGTGAAATTTTTATCAGATTTACTTCTCTCTACTGACATACAAATCTTAACAATGAGCCTAAAGTAGCTGGTTAGCTGGGTTTGTTGTTGTTTTCTGGACCACTGACTCCAATCAGAACATTATCATCAACGTAATGGAGTAGTGTGATATCTCTGGGAGGAAAAAGACCATTCGGATCCCCATGAAATAGTGCTGGGGTTGGACGCCTCAGAGGCAAGACAGCAAAGATGTGTTGCAAACTGCTTCTGGTAGTTATGAAGAAAAGTAGATTGGTCAAACTGATTGTTGCATGCTCGATACAAGACGCATTCAGTTGTTCAATCAAGGAAGCCACATCAGGTGCACAGCAGCTGCCATGGCAGTCACCACCTGGTTATGCTTTTAATAATCCAGTGTCATTCTTCTGGATCCAGCTGTCTTCTGCATGGTGTCAGCAGGCAAGGTGAGTGGGAATCTGGTGGAAATCATCACCCTTCTTTTGTAAAGTTCCGGATGTTAGCGCTAATCCCTGAAAGCCCCACACAGATGTGTTATTGCTTTTGATTTATTTTCCAAGGCAGGGGAGGTTCTAGTGGTTTTCTCTTGATCTTCTCCGTTATATTGGCCCACATTTTAAGATTAGTGCGGGGGTGGGGTTCTGCCAGCTGCTGAGTATGTCCATTCCAATTATGCATTTTAGACCTGCAGAAATAACCACAGGCTGGGCCCAGAGAAACACTGAGCCATTGTGAGACATAACTGAAATAAAGCACTACTAACTAATCCATAAGTTATTCCTTAAGCCCCTATTCCAACTGGTTTCCCTGGACTCAGATCCAGTTCATAGCCAGCGTCCAGCAGTATCCAAAAGATCTGATTATTTCATCTTTCTCAACGTACACTTAACCCTAGTAGAAGGTTAGCTGTCCCTTTGGGGAAGGCTAGGAGAAAGATTAATAACATAAATCTTTGGCAGTGTACCAGGGTCTTTCCTCAAGGGGACCAGCTTCTCCATCACTCGGAGGCATCTGAATCTGTAAAGTGGATTGATTCTGGGAACTGACTGAGGCCATGACTCTTGTGTTAGCTTAGCTTTTATATTTTAAGTTTTGTAGTTCAAATTGGACCCTCTGAGTTGGGGATGAGTAGAAGGAGCATGATAATCCCTTTCACACAACAATCTCCCTAAACTGGAATTCTTTTAAAAAATAGGTTTTTTTTTTTTTTTTTTTTTTTTTTTTTTTTTTTTGGCAATTTCACATACGTTCTATACTGAGTTTGGGGTATTTTCACTCCCTCTCCATTATCTTCTCTCCCTCCCTCTTTTTCCTGCTGAGATCTTCTTTGTCCCAACCACCAACCCCCTCCTATGTTGATGAATGTTCTTTTCCCTTTTTGACTCACTGAGTTTAACTGTGGCTGTGTGCATGAGCGTGAGCAGGGGCTGATTTACAGGAATGCGAACAACTTATCAGTGGCTACACCCCTGAAGAAAATGATGCCCTTACCCCCAGCACCCACTAAGGGCCCATAATCCCCCCCGGAAAGGTAGGGCCTCATAACCCCCTCTTGCATGTGTGGTGCGATGATGACGTGTCCAGTCGTGGGCAGATAACCACGGCCGCAGTGAGTTCCTGTGTGCAGCAGCCGTGTCCAGAAGACACCAATGCACAGCTCTCCTCCCCAGCCTTGGGCTCTTACACTTTTTTTCTTGCATTATTTTCCTTGAGCCTTAGCAGGAGGGATATAGCTGTCTCATTTAGAGCTGAGCATGGCACATCACTATCAGCCTTTTGACCACTGATGAGTTTCTGTGCTTATTATTACCACCTCATTGCAAAAGAAGCTTCCTCAATGAAGGCTGGAAGCAAAGCTTCTCCATTGGTATAAATATATGCAATTTGCAGAAGTTTGACATCATGTCCATTTAGCAAAACAGTAATAGATTCTCACCTATTTATCTTTTAGGTTTTTTTTCCCCTTCTAAATTAAACTTACTTCTGATATACTCACGGTGGTCCACCCTTTGGTGCATGTTACTAGACTTGTTTGCTAGGCATGTTCTGCCTACATGGTAAGACTTCAGTAGAAGCTATGGTTTGGATTCTTCTAGTCTCTCAGAGGCTCCTGTGTCAGAGGTGTAGTCCCCAGTGTGGCCATGTGAAAGGTAGCAAAATCTTTATGAGATGGAGCCAAAGGGAAGGCATTGGAAGTGTCTCCTCAAAAAGAATTAATATAGTTCTCATGGGCCTCAAGCTAGTTCTTGTGAGAAAATGGAAAATGAAACAAGGCCATAAAGTTCGAACAATGAAGTTTTTCCCACTTACTACTGAGCCATGGACCATAGTTTTTTAGATCCTGGCTCCTTGGCTTGCTGGGGACATTCTGAAGTGTGTTCTGCACAGTTTTCTAGACTTAGCTTGGTACCCAATGACAGCAGAGCTCCGCTTACCTGCTATGATAGCTGCTTCATAACACATCTCTCTTCTCTACCCATTTCTACCTATAATTCCATTTCCCTGTGGTCAGCTGAATTGTGGACTCCCCAAATTCAACATAGACATGTTTCGGAATTCTTAAGTTGGAATCTTTAACCCCTGGACCTCAGTAGGACTGTATTTAGAAATGAAGTCTTTAACGGGGCCAATCAGGTTCAAATGAGATCATGTGGGTGGGCTATAGTTCAACCTGATTGGTGTGCTTCTAAGAGAGAGATGAGGACACACAGGGAAGCCCAGAGTGAGCTGGTGGGAAGACACAATGGGGAGACGGCCATCTGCAAGGTGCAGAGGGGGATCAGGAAATAGCAACCCTCTGAGATTCTGATCTCAGATTGCAGTCCCCAGAACTGTGAGAATGGACATTTCTGTTGTTTAATCCACCCAATCCCCAGTACTTTGTTATATCAGTCTGAGCCAATTAGTTCATTCCTAATAAACTACTTGCCCTGGAATTAGTTCAAGGTCTGCTTCTGGGGATCTCAATCTAATATTCAAAGGTTATTGATTTTTTTTTCAGTTTTTCTCCTCTTCTAATATATGCAATTATGCTATACATTCCCTTCTAAGCATGGTTAATTTTGATATGTAGCATTTGGCAGTATAATGACAAGAATTTAGAGGAAAACAGTAAGCTTTGATAAGCAATATCATTATTCACTTTGAAATAGTTTCTAGATCCCAGTGTCACTTCTCTAGAGAACAGTGTAACTTGGAAAGGCCTCACATCAGCTGGATAAATATTCCACAATAGGTGTCCCTTCTGCCCAAAGCCTGGAATTAGCCACAAAGGAGCCAGAAGCACAGCTCAGCATGTTTCCTCGTAACATGCCTGCCTTTACAGGTTCTGCACAGGCACTACAATTTCTTCACTGTCTTAGTCACTTCTACTGCTGTGAGAAAACGCTGTAACCCAGGCAACTTATAAAAGAAAGTCTTTATTTAGGGCTTACAGTTTCAGAGGATTGGAGTACATGACCATCATGGCAGGGAGCATGACAGCAGGCAGCCAGGCATGGTGCTGGAGCAGTAGCTGGGAGCTTACGTCTTGAGACACAACCATGAGATAGATAAAGGTACGGGGAATGATACGAGTCTTTTGAAACCTCAAAGCCATGCCCCGTGACATACCTCCTCCAACAAGGGTAAAACCTCTGAATCCTTCCCAAATAGTTCCACCAAATGAAGACCAAGTGTTTAAACATATGAGCCTAAAGTGTGAAACTGTGGCAGTTTTTCTCTTCCTGATTACATTTATTTATTTTATTTTGGGGTGTGGGGAAGGGATGGTGCATGCCACAGCTCATATGTAGAGGCTAGAGTAAAATATGCAGGAATTGATTCTCTCCTTCTTCGATGTTGACACCGGGGGTCAAACTCAGATTCTTGGGCTTGGTGACAAGTATTTTTACCTGCTAAGCTATCTTGTCTGCCCCAAGTACAGTTTTAATTTGCATTTCTTTGACAAACAGGATGGCTAGATCTCATTTATATTACTTGACCCGTGCAGAGTCTAGTCTATAAAATTTTGTCCTCAAAACAGATGTTTTTCTATTTTTCAGGTTTTAATAATAATCAAGTCTATATTCTATTTTATAAGAATTGATGGTTCATTTTCCAATAGGTTGCAAAATAATTTTCTGTTTAAAAGAATCCATGCACTTTAGTGAATACTCACATTGTTTAGGAACCCAAGATGAACTTAAAAATAAACTAGGTCTTTCTTAGGAGTTAGAAAACTTCTTCTGTCAAGGACCAATAGCAAATATTTTCCTCATCTGACAGGCCATGTGGCTTCTGTTGTGACTGCACAACTCTGTCAATATGGCTCAAAGACAGCCACACTCAGTATGCCGTGACAGTGCCTTGATACAATGTTACTTGTGGACATTAAAATATAAATATAAATTTTAGAAAACATGTGTGTGTGTCATGAACTACAACTTTTATCTTTTCCCCAAACATTAAAAAAATATTCTTACAGGCCATGCAAAATCAGGTCACAGGCTATATAATGGTGTGAATCAAAATGTCTTCCACAGGCTATTGAGTTTGGACACCTGGTCCTCACCTGCTGGTGGTTTTCAGGAGGTTGTGGAAGCTTTGGGAGGTGAGTCCTGGCTGATGGAGAGGGTTCAACCGAACACACTCGAGTGTTGTTCCCTGGCCCTGCAAGTCCTGCTCTCGCTTTTCTGGTCCATCTTCCCTGTGATGAACTATGCCATGTGCTTTTGCCACAACAGATCCATTCTGCAGAGTCTGCCCTCCCGTGATGGACTGCACCCTTTGAAACCCTGAGCCCAAACAACTCCCACCCTTTAGATTGCTTGTGTTAGTTACTTATTTTGTCACAGAAGCAAGGGGAAAAAATAAACTAATTCAAGGGATATTTGTCTCATAGGATCTACCTTTACAAGGTCTGAACTGCATCAAAATTTGACTCTAGAATAAGAACAAAATATAAAGCCAGGCGGTGGTGGCGCACGCCTTTAATCCCAGCACTCAGGAGGCAGAGCCAGGCGGATCTCTGTGAGTTCAAGGCCAGCCTGGGCTATCAAGTGAGTTCCAGGAAAAGGCACAAAGCTACACAGAGAAACCCTGTCTCGAAAAACCAATATATATATAAAGTATTCCTCCTGTTAATGCACTCCCATTATAGATAACAGAGATTGGAGACCTTAGTCAGGTCTCCCAAGCATCTCTCTCCACTCTCATGCCTTACACAGATCTTATTAACTAATTCTCATGATTGTAGATGGTGAAACAGCCTCCCAACATCCATGGTACATTCTGTCTGCTCAGCTGTTTCACATACAACTTTCAGGTTGTGAATAGCCAGACCCAAGGCCCCACTCACCAGCGGTTCAGAAAAGCCCATTTACCCATCATGTGTAAGCACTTGTGACAAATTATTCATTTGGACACTGAGTATTACATAACATGCAGGAGGGAGAGATAACTCAATAATGCCAATGAATTGTTCGTAAGATAAAACAGTGATGTCTTCTACAGTAAGCATGAAATACCTCTTTGGAGGGTTGTCATTGTGCTGAAAGGAGCAATGTGGTTCTAGAACAGAAAGCAGAGGCTTTGGGATTCTCAGAAGACTGAAAACAAGTTCCCAAAGCTGATCTGGGGCACACATAAGTTACGTAAATGTCATACAAGCTGTCGGACATGGGCCCCGGATACCTGACTCAGGAAGACCGCCTTCGGACTCGATGTTCTCTGAGATGTTCTGGAGTCTCGTCTGTGTGTGGTTGGGGGCTTACTTCTGTCTCTTGATCAGGTAGCCAGCGTTATTGGGGTCTTGCGGGCTGTTGTTTCTTCCTAAGTCTGCTTCCTTCCAAGCCAGGGTAGAGTTCAGACAGACCCTCTGTGGTATTCCAACCTTTTCACAATCACTCGGCTTTACTTCTGACTACGTTCCATTTTGGTTGGATGTAACATACTTCCTGCTACTGTCAACCCAGGTCCTTACAGAATAAGAACTCACATTCTGCATCCTCCCAGGAGCTCAGCAGCCCTTCTTTCTTGGGTCATTTGGAATCAGTTATTGTCAATGTGAAAAACTAGGAAGTGTCTGGGTACAAATATCAAAGCATGTGCTTTCCTCCTTCTTCAACTCCAGTGTGTGGAGACAGTTCTATTAAGAAAGGCAGCCTGCCCCCTTTCATTTTACTAGCTCCAGGAGAGTTCCGATGCCGTTCACCAAGTCTTTATTCATAATTTGCAGTAGTATAGGGACCTGGCCCCAGCCATTATACAGGAAGCTAAAGCTGGTGGCTCTCTGAGGGGGAGAGGTCAGGTGCTTTGCAGTTATGCGCTCTGTCTAAAGTTCTTAATTTTTGGTTTAAGAATATTTCCCCCTCTTTTTGTGCCTAGATTGCCATCATGCTCACTGGCCACACAAGAGAGAGATCCAGACCAGTAAAAGATGCTAAAAGTATCTCTGGGGTACCAAGGAAGCCCCAAATAAGCAGGCTTCTTTTCCTTTGAGCCCTGTTTGGTGCCAGTTCAATTTCTTATATTTTTAAGGTTTAAAACAACTCTAAGAGGTGAGGGGATATACATGGATGCAGAGTGTTTGTGGGGAAGTCAGAGGAGATAGCTCTCTCTTTCCATCCCATGAGTCCCAAGAATCAAACTCGGGCTTGGCAACAAATACCTTTACTCACTGAACCATCTTGCCAGTCTGGCATATTAGGATTTAATCCTAACCTACCAACTGCCTGGCAATCTTTTTTTTAATGTGAGATTTGAAATAACGGAAAGCTAGCAGCAGAATTGATCAAGTCATTAAAATATCCTATACCTAGCCTCACTTGCCGTGCAGGGCATTGTTTAATTTGGGGTCTAGCCTACCATGTGTTTTGACCACCTGCACGTGCAGCAGCATGTTACGGCGTCACTGTTCTAGGATGTTCTTTGCCCTCCCTGGAGTTGGTAAAGTCTAGGACAGTCAGTAGAGTAAGCTTGACTCTCCCCTGGAGAGCACAGGAGCGTGCTTCATAAGGAATCCTTTGTATCAGCTGGAACACTCCCATCATGCCCAGGGAAAGTTCCCATGACCTCATTTCCCTCTCTTAATGTGGCTAACTTAAGCACAAGACAGAAATATTCTTAGGAGATATATGGCTTCCTCCTACTCAGAGCTGGCCTAGCATGGAGGAAAGAGGTCCCTGGGGTCAGAGCAAGACCTCATGAACTCTGGCCACTGTAAGACAAACAATGGAGACCTTATTCTAAATTGAGTTTGTAAGTAAAGGTTTTCCTGCAGACTTCCTTCCTCTCGCTCACTGCCTAGTGAGGCTGTGCCCCGATGTCCCCATCCCTGCCCCTTGTCTGTCATTTTCTTCAAATGGCCTTCTCTACTTAGGTTTTTCTTCCATAATTCTGTACAAGAGAAAAGATAACGACAATGTCTTTTCTCTTACAACCCGATAGCCATTGGAAGAGGAGGTAAGATTGATAAAGAAGAAAACAGTGTTTTGGTTTCTGTGTTCCTGTTACTAGTATTAGGAGAAGGAACATTGGGAAGGAACTGGAATTAGATAGTCTTTAGAGTGGGAAATCCCATGTTGGGATTAAGGGATTTACCAGAAGAGGACCAGATTCTCGAGTTGCCTTGCCTTTGCTCTGACTTCCCATGTGATGCTTTCTGCTGCATTAGAATGTAGCAAAAAAGGCCCTCACTAAGTGCCAGTGTCGTGCTGTTCGACTGCCCAGCCTCCAGGACTGTGAACTAAACAAACCTCTATTCTTTATAAATGATGTGGTCTGCAATAGTGGTATTCAGCTATTGCAACAGAAAACAGACTTAAGAGCACCTTACTGGCACATAATCATGTCTAGGACAAAGCAAGGTCTCTCCCATGCTTAGGAAGTCACCACACTGGACTAACACTTCTAGATGGAGCTGTTGTGTAAACCCTAAAACCCACACAGTTTGTTTAGGGTGAGACCTCCTCCCAGAAGTTCATTACACTAGATTGTCCTTCAGTAACATCCTTGCCTCACCACCTCCACTGCCCTGCTCTTGACATGAGGAAAGTTCTCTGACAGGAAAACTGGAAAAGAGATGTATACAGGGTATGAAGCAGGGAGAAGCTAGCTTCTGTATAAACACAGTCTTCCTTCTGACCAGTTGACAAGAACAACAGATTGTCTCCAAGCCACAATTGTCAGGTGTGGAGACCCCGGGTACCAAAGTGCATCCTTCTTCCAGCAAACAAGATCTTTTGTGTCACCTACGGAGAACAGTGTGTGTGCCTTGTGTCCAACAGCATCTCCCCTCGCTATTATCTGTCTGTATTGAGATATGTAGTCTATGCTGCCACAAATGTATAGCCCTTCCACCTCTGCTTCCCAGGTACTATGCAGCTTTCCTACGGAATCAATGCAATCATTTATGTCCATTATTGGAACATATCTTTTTCTCTTTTCCATGAACATGAGATAAAGCCATCAGCATACAGTTAGGACCCACATCGCATAAAAAAAAATGAATGTGTGTACATTAAATGTGATCTGTCTCCACTAATGCAACAAGGTGATGGGAGATTTTTCTCTCCTGGCCTTTGAGAACCCAGGAAATATGTTTATAATATTCTAAATTTTATAAACTTTCATTGTTTGTGCGAAGTAGCACTGTGGTTTCTCCTCCCAATGCATCACTGAAGCAGGGTCTCCTGTAGCTCAGGCTATCTTTGAACTACTGATTCTCCTACTTATCTCTTCCCAAGCGCTGGGATAACTGGGCTGCTCCATCATGCTGGCTCAGCACTTGGGCTTTTTAAACCCTCTGGTTTCTCCCCTGGAAAGACTGCTCTTTGCAGTCCTGGTAGACCCCCTTCTTTGGGTCTGAGCCTTCCTGTTCACTAGCCAGCCTGACTGCCAAAATGGTTGGCCGCGCCCAGGTGCGATGCCAGGTACTTTCACTCCCTTTCCATCACGCGCTCTGTTGGCCCCCTCTGAGCATAGTCTGCATCCATCTGCTCCTCTCACCCTTCCATGCTGAAGAAGTAGGTGTTGTTTCCTCCCCTGGAGGAAGCCCATATTGTTCTATTCCTACCACAGGAGCAACAAGGAAAAATATGGAGCGTAAGCCTGCGTTTCCAGGTCATCAACATGCGGGCAAGCACGCATAAAAATGAGTGCTAATGTGCTGCATGATTCAGTGTTTGCAAGACTCTCAACTCGTGTCCCATAGGCGACCCTGCCCCCCCCCCCCCAACTGCCGGCATCACGTGGTAATGAATTCTAATTGCAACCTGAGCATGACGGTTGAACCAGCCAAGTAGTGATCAAAGAAAAGAACAAAACAACAACCACTCGGAGATGGAGATAACTACCATGTCCTAATTAACTGGCAAAGTCATTGACAAGCAGGATCATTGGAGGTGATTCTGGTATTTGAAGCAATTATAACAGGTCTGATTTTCTTGTTGTAACACTGGTAGTTCCTACTGCCTTCTCCAACAACCAGTAAAAATTCTTAGCTATGAAAGCAGATCGAGCCTATGCACTAAAATAGACTCTCGGGTTATATAGGTTTTAGGTTCTACTTTTTGCTTTGGGCTTTTTGTTTTAACTTGGATTTTGAAAGTCCTTTAAAATAGCTTTAGACTTCTGCAATTGTTAGCAAAGCAAGAAAAGGACTCCAGTTGGGGGGCATTCTCCGTTCAATATGTAATTATATCCCTCATCAGCAATTATTTCGTTCATAGGTGTAGTAAGCCTTTGGCTTTTGTGCTTTGAAGTGAACCAAACCATTGGAGAACAAGACCAGACAAACAGGTCCAGTGTCTCATCTCACACTGACTCTTTTCTGTTATTTTCCTCCTCTCGCCTTCCCTCTCCTGTTTTTCACTGAGAGCATCTGAATGCGTGGTGGAAAGGAGAATCAGTCTGGTTTTAACGGTGTAAAAGTTCGCAATGAATTAAAAATGTCCAACAGAGAATTCTGAGCAGAGTAAATGGAGTTTAATGTTTGTTTAGTTCTTTTTCTTGAGAGGCTGTCTCAACTCCAGCTCATTCCTTTAATTGAGTATTGTTAGTTACCTGGCATTAGGTAAATATCCCCCAGCAGATTTCAGCCCAGAACAAATATTTACAGGTAAGCAGTAAAACCCCAAAAGTGGCCTGAACACAGCGTTCTCAGAAGGAGGTAGAAAGCGATGTGGACGGTCCTCAGACGTAGTCCTGCACACAGAGTCCACGCAATGGACCCGTTGAAGATGCTCAGACGATGTTGATTGGAAGAACGCTGGCCTCCGCTAGACTGAGAGAGAGGGTTAAAAGGCTCTGGGGGCTGGGATGTCACAGCACTAATGGGCACAATTTTTACAGACAGAAGGGCCAAGCCTTCGTCATAGCGGTAAATCTGTAGTGACAGACGTTTGTTCTATATTTGTGAATGACCTGATTTGGCATGCATGCAGCTCGCTCTACTGACAATAATGGTAACATGGTGTGAGGGAGGGAGAAGAAAGGAGAAGGGAGGGGGAGAGGGGCGTGGTGGAGGGAGGAGAGAGAGCCAGGCAGAGAGAAAGGGCGAGGGAACTGGGCTTGTCAAACAGTTGGAGATCAGGAGCAGCTAAGGGTGACCTAAAGAGAAGCTGGCCTTGTGGCTGGTTGTTTTAATTTGGAAGGAAGCTTATGTTTATTCCTAATTGATTTGGGGGGATGGCCTTCCCTTGCTCTCTGCTCCCTCCTTCCCTCTCGCTCCCCCGCAGTCTCTAGGGAAGGTATTCAGAACAGCTGTCAGACCATGCTAAGCGGATGCTTCTGCATCCAGAAATCTCCTGTAATTTGCAACATTTGATTAGCCGTCCACCCTCTGCCTTGGTCTTGCAACCCATGGGCATTTCAGGAGGAAGAGTAACTGGCCTGAAGTGATGAGAGGAAGAGAAGGCTGCCAGTCACTGGAAGGGAAACTGCACATGGTCCCTGCTTCCTTCCTGTCTCCCAACCATCTCCCTTTTAAAGTAATTCATAATGTGAGCACAGCACCCAAAGAGACCTCCAGCGGGACAGAGACAGACAGACAGACATGCAGACAGAGAGAGAGATTAGATGATGGTAGGTAGTTAATGAAAAGGACCTAGGGATCTTATGTCCTGTTACTAACTTGCTACATGACTGTGGGCAAATCACATTCTTCCTAAGATTGCCTAATTTGTGCTTATAAAAAAGGGCTGGATATATTTCTCCCCCTCTCTCTCCCTCTCCCTCCCCCTTTTTTTTAATCTATCTCTCTGTCTATCTATATGTGTGTGTACATGCATTTATTTATGCATGGGTGCACATGGTCGCATGGGCATGTGGAGGATAGAGGTCAGCCTTGGGTACCCTTCCTCAGGAGTCACCCACCTTGTTTTAAGACAAGAACTCTCACTTGACCGTGAATTTGAGGATTAAGCTAGACACTCTGGAGTCATCCACCTGTTTCTACCTCTCTATTGCTAAGATTTCAAGCTCATGGTACCATACCTAGGTTTTTAAGTGAGATCTGAGATTTGAACTCAGGTCCTTATGGTAAGCACAGTACTGACTGAGCTATCTCCCCAGCCCCTTGTACCCCATTACCTTCTACTCCGGGTCTCTGGTGTTTCTATTGCTCTCATTTTCCAGAAAAACAAACTTTTGGTGTGGGCTGAGGTCAAAGTCCTTTAGAAAGGAAGCAACTGTCTGACTTAACCCCCGTTCATGATGGAACTTTTCCTAGTCAAGTTTGCCCTTGAAACCAGCACGTAGGGTTTTCTTACCTTGGGGTCCGTGAACAATCACAGCAGAAGCTTTTCCAAAACACCCTTCCTGGGGACTGATTGACATAGACTAGGTCAGAGTCTCCATCTGTGGTTGACTTGGGTGTCCAATATTTGGAAAAGTCCCCCAAGGTGACTCTGTTCCATTGTCTGTCATCTATCAACCCTGGCCAGGGAGGTGGAGGCATCAGAGCACGATGAAGGAAGTAAGCACGGAATACTCAGAACTGCACAGATCCCTCAAACATGCCACACATCTCTGGGTTCGTCCATCCACTATCCATCCACCTGTCCCTCCATCCACCTGTCCATCCATCCACCTGCCCACCTTCCTCCTCTGCCCATGCACTTTTCTTCTTAGGCAGCCATCTAGAAACTGGATTTGGTATTATGGTTTGCTTCTTTTCCTTCAGAAACACCCCTTAAGGAATAAATGAGCTGCCACTGGGGCCAGGAGTACTTTAAAACCTGCAAGCGCCTGTGTGCACACCGGAGCTGGGGTTCCAGAGAACAGAGCATAAAGAGCAATCCCACTGAATTCCATTTCGGGGGTAGGATTCAGTTTCTTGAAGTAATAATGCTTCCTCTTTCCACCCTTCCCACGCACAGTCCACCAAAGTGGGAGTATCTAGGAAGGAATTGATTCTTCCCTCGGCCACACAAGGGGCAGCCCACTGACTTACTTATGAAATGTAGCAGCTGTGGAGATGGAGGAGGAAGACAACAACATCAGTTCTCACAGCTGGCATCAGGAGGTCCTTGGGAGAGAATGGAGCAAGGCAGGAGAGACAATGGTTTATTCAGCATAACGTGTGGACATTGAACACTCATGAAGTACAAGAGAAATCAAAGGTGTAGCCCCCACCCCCCGGTCTCACTAACCTGACAATCCAATTGGGGAGGCACACGAAAGGACTAATAATGTTCCATAAAGCCATGCACATAGAACCAAAGTGACCCATAGATACTATCCCCATAAATGCTATCTGCCTTTCACCTAAAACGAAGCAAATTAATTTTTTCTAGACTTTTTTATTTTATTATTTTATATGCATGAGTGTTTTTGCCTGCATGTATGTATGTGTACCACAAGTATGCCTGGTGTCCATGGTCAGAAGAGGGCATCAGATTCCATGGAACTGGAGTTACAGATGGTTGTAAGCTGCCATGTGGGTACTAAGAATTGAACCCGGGTCCTCTGCAAGATCAACAAGTGTTCTTAACCTCTAAGCCAGCTCTTCAGCCCAAACAAGGCAAATTAAACAAAGGCTTTATGCATCTCCTAACTTGCATTTTTCCTCCTTTACCAACCTGTACTTAATTTCCCAGGATCCTCTGCAGCTTTGGTGGGTAAATGACAGAGGAGAGATCTCTTAGAGTGGTCTCTACTCCTCTGACAGCATGATGAAGTGATTTGTGTCCACCTCAGAATGTGCCATTATTGGAGTTTAGGAAGGGGATGTTCACAGAATGAAGTTCAGATGAGTAACTCTCCTGGCGAGGTGGTACCACAGTTAGATGGACTCTCAACACAATATGGCTGCTACCCATGCAAGAGGAGAAAGCTTCGGACTCAGAGAAGCAAGTACATAGATAAAAGACATTTGAGAGTGGAGCCAAAGATTGTAGCTAAGACAGCAGACCAGAAAGACAACAGGAACCTGCTTCACCGTGACCTATTCCCCACATCTGAGGTGAATTATTCCTTAAGTTACAGGTGAGGGTGACACATGCCTACATAATACCCACAATGAGTCAAATAACCTGGGGATTACCTGAGTTATTTGTTATTACGAGTCTCAGCCACGAGTTCGTGTCTCAATTGTGTTGTCGGTCGACTATAGCTCTGGGAAAGTCGGTAAAACTTCCTCGATACTACTACTTCACTCCTTTTAAAAACAGAACGTCTTCTATCTGCCTGAATTTTATATGTGACAGTCATGGGAAAGGCAGAGGTCAACAACCAGGCTGACGTCAGTACAGAGGACCAGGGCTGTTCCTCTAAGGCACCTGGGTACTGCCTGGGTTGGATACCAATACAAATGCCAAAGGCCGATTCTTTCTTCGCCTTCATCCCTGTAGGCAAAGCCCCTGGTTTGAGGTTTGTATTGTTCTGTTCCGTAGGGGGAAACCACCCTCAGCAATCCTGATAAAAACACTTTCTAGGATGTCACATAAATACACCCTAACCCACTCCATCCCTCAGCTTATAAAATCACTCAACAAAGGACTCCAAAGGTTCTCATTTGATGGCAGGAACACAAGTTTAGAGTTTTTTTTTTTGTTGTTGTTGTTGTTGTTTTTGGTTTTTGGTTTTTTTTTTTTTTGGTTCTTTTTCTTTTCTTTTCTTTTCCCCCTTGAGTGCCTCCTGGAATATGTTCATCTCACAAACACCAGGGTCCCTCTCTTCACAGCCCCAAGAATAGATTGCCCTGTCCAGGACGGTTCCTTTGATTCGGAGCAAAGGCAAGCTATGATGGTAGCCTGCTATATCACAAGCAGCTGCAGCTGGAGGCTTGGATAGAAACTTTGCAGGGTGCAGAGGTCCCTCGGGTAACTGAGGGCCAGGCAGGCTTCAGGGTGGATCCCAGAAGTTGGCAGCAGGACCCCTAGAAGTCAGCTGTACCATCTGGACGTCCTCAGCAGTCACAGTAAGCAGAAAGGGTCTTTCACTTGCTCAGCACTTGTCCCAGGCCTCTCCCCAGAAAGCCCGCTTCTCTAAAGGGCTGGAACACGCCTTGCAGAGGCTGACCCATCAAAATTCAGGTCCCTGTTCGGTCTGATGTCCCAGCTCCACAGCTGCCTTGCTCCTTTGGAACGTCAAATCACCTGTTTGCAGATGCGATTTCAAGTCAGGCAGGCTCCGGTCTCTCCCTGTCTCCTGCCTCTTCCACCTGTCCTCACCTCTCACCACTTCAGAGCTGAGTGGGTACGGTTTTCCAAATATAATTTTGCAGCCAGTATGTGAGCTGGGGCTTCTAATGAGGCACAGTAATTGCTTCTGCTACTTTCCAAAATGAAAATGAACCTCCAAAGAGCAGCTGGTTCCTTGTTAGGCTCTCCTCCCTCCTACTCTGCATGGTGCATTCCTCCAAGTCACTCGGAGCTTAGCCTTGCCTGCTTTGGCTGAGAGCAGGACCCATGGGAGATTTGGTAGGAATGTGTGGAACAAGGAAACAGGACTGAGCGCTGGAATAAGAGGATTAATGTGTACTTGGTTATACTGATGGGAAGAGGGAAGGAGGAGGCTGAGGAGGGAAAGGTCCGGCTTTCCTTTTGAATTGTAAGATGCCCCATTATTGTGTGGTGCTTATCAGTGTTTCTGAAAAGATAACCAAGTGTTTAGATGATGTGGCAAAGATGTTTCCGCCTGCCTCCTTTTACCAAGAATCACTCTGAAGCAATAAAGGGAACAAGAAACAATAACACAAGCATCACATTCTGTAGGGTCAGGACATATCTGTCATCTGCAACTATAGTATATGGAGATGAGAAACACATGGAGAGATCGATGGTAAGCCACTCAGTGAATCCATGAAAAAGTCAGACCTAAGAGCCAGGGGACAGTGTCATGAATCAAGTCATCCCTCCCGCAGGAAACAGGGCACTCTGAGCAGTTGGCAGGCTTGGTACTTCCTCAGTCAGACCAGAGTCTAGCATCGGAGAAGGCCCCTGTGATACTGAGACAGAAACTGGTGAGGAGGACCTCCTGGTCCCTGGCCCTTCCCAATCACAGCAATAGACGTGGGCACCAAGGGAATGAGGAACAAGGCCATTTGTCCTCGATAACTGCCAAAGAGTAACTCTGCCAACATATGCTGTACTCCAAAGTCTTAACCAGTATTGTGCTTCTCCTGGAGACACTTGAACGAAACAGCTCTTCACCCCAGAAAAGGCACCACCACCACCAACCCAAAGAAATGATTCCATCTAAGTCCAGTGTGGTGAACCAGTGAGTTAACTGAGCTTACTTAGAGGGGTTGCTTGCAGGTTCATAGGTGACCCCAAATAACTGCACTACAAATGAATCCCATCCTAGTTTAGTCTCCCAAAAGCTACATAGAAGGAATTCCCCTTCCAGTTAACCTTGCATTTCCTGTATAATCTAAAACCCCTTTCCCCAGAGCCCCTCCAGGTAGCTGGGTGGCTGGCAGGAGGGAGTGTTTGGAATCTCAGGTGATGGTATAGCCTTCGTCACTCCCTCCTTTTGAGGAAAGAAGCAGAGGAAGAGGAGCAGTTATGGATTCAGGTCCACACTCTAGCAATACACGTCCTCAATCTAAGTCCTACCTTCTGTGCCCAATATCACCTACCTCCCCAGTATCACCATCAGCAGAGCCTGTGGGGGACGTTTTTCCCTTCAAACTGTGGCAGGCATCAAGGAAATACATCCCCTTCCTTCTCCTTTCCCATTCGCTACTGCCTGCTTCCTGTCTGTGCAACATCCAGAGCAAGGCTTCAGACCCCACCTCTGTCCAGTCTTGATGCTTCCGCTTCCTGTTTCAGAAGTTTATCAACGACACTCCATGGGAATCTGTGAACAAAAATCATCAGTCTCCTCAGCACTGTGGAAGTGAGGGAATCAAGACTCCCAAACCAGAGGGCTGTCACCAGTGCACCCAAAAAGGTCAGCCTGGATGACAGAGCCTGTCTCAAAGGCAAACACCGAAAAAACAAATAGAGGTTTGGGAGTCGTTCTCACTTCATTAAATTATCACATCTGTTTCATTAAATTATTAAGTCACTATAATTTAGTGAAAGTTTGGTGGATTCTTGTTTTTATGCTCCCCATGCACAGCAATGTATGGAGCTTGTGCCAGCCGCTCGGTAAGCATTTGATGAACAAAGGAGCCAGTCAGCCAATCAACACGTTCAGAAGAAGGATGCTGCAGAGTGCCAAGAGCTGGAAAGGCTGGGGAGCACAATCAGCGATTCTCTAAGACCAATGGAAACTCATACAGGCCAAGACAGTCCCCAGAAAGAGAATAACCCTGGAGAGCACGTGGCAATCAGGCTTGCTGTAATCAACTTTGGTGTGACAACGTTTATGATGAGTGCTGTGGGAATACCAAAGTAGGCCATCCCAGGAAGCAAGAAATAAGAAGGTGGTTCTAGAAAATATACCTTAGCCCCAGGTGTGGCTTTTTACATTAAGTATCTTGCAGAGACAGGGCAACCCATACAGTGCTCTTACTTTTATTAGAGGTTGGTCTGTTGTTGGCTTTAATTCACAGCCCAGGAAGCTTGTGGTCAATGGTATACTGAAAAGGGCAAAGTTCTTTGCTCATGGTGATATACATCAAAACCATGAGTTCATCTATTAACCATGTACATAGCTCAATTGTCTTAGTTAATTTTCTGTTTGCCGTGATCAAATGTCTGAAGAGAAGCAATTTAAGGGAGGAATGGCTTATTTTGGTTGAGCGGTTGAGGGTGCACTCCATCAAGCCGGGGAAGGCACTGTAGTGGGAAGCACCATGAGGACCCAGCATGGAGCTGTGACCTCTCCCCTCCTCCCAGAATAGGAGGCAGAGATCAGACAAGACATGGGGCCTGACTATGAAACACCAAGATCAGCCCCTAGTGACCCACTTCACCCAATGAGGCTCCACCTCCTAAAGGTCCCAGAGCCTCCTGAAACAAAGCCATCAGAGGGGGACCAAGTGTACAAACACATGAACTTACAAGGGACATTTTACATCCAACCCATAATATTTAGAGCAGGGCTACTACAACGGATACAAAAGGAAACAACTTTGGGAAATGGTCCATGCTGTTGACAGATACGTTGAACTGGTCACTGCTCTTCCTCGTCAACAAATTTTCACAAGCAAGCATCATACAGTTAGGCACTGTCCAAGGCAGGTGACATGGGATCACCAAGCACTCATTGGAGAGTAAACAGGTGACATTTCCACTCTGAAGGCTTTGGAAACAGGGGCTGTGGTGGTTTGAATAGATATGCCCCCAGAGGCTCATGTATTTGAAAGCTTGGGGTGGCACTAGTTGAAAGTAACAGGAGATGTTGTCCTTGTTGGAGGACGTGTCTCTCTGAGGCTGGGTTTTGGGGTTTCAAAAACTCAAGCCAGGCCCAGTGACTCTTTCTTCCTACTGACTGCAGATCTGGATGTAGAACTCTCAACTTCTCCAGCACCATGTCTGCCTGCATGCTACCATGCTCCCCTCCATGATGACAAACTCTGAAACTGTATGTAATCCTTAAATAAACGCTTTTTATTATAAGAGTTGCCTTGGTCATGGTGTCTCTTCATAGCAATAGAACACTGGCATTCATTTCTTTAACTAACTGGCACTTTCTAAAGTTTCAGTTTCGTGTGTATGTGTGTGTGTGTGTGTGTGTGTGTGTGTGTGTGTGTGTGTGTATGGGGAGAGATAAAGAGAGAGAGGATATATAGATATGGAGAAAGGGAGGGAGAGAGAGAGATTGGAAAATTCTAGAAAAATTCATTGGTTCTAAACTGAACACTTCTGAGTAGTGTGATGAAATATTTCATATCTCACTCTGACCTCTTTGGAATGTGAATCATTCCTCTGCCCAGAATAGCCACACTCTGCAAGTTACCTGCCAGTTAGTTCCATTACCAAATTTCCTGTCATGCTAGCTCAGTGCTATGTTCTAGCAGCCCTTATTTTACTTAATGCTCCCAAAGTGCAAGAATTCTAATATTGACAATTCAGGAGCACCAAAGAGAAGCCAGGAAACATTTCCTGCAAGTCAAGAGGTGAAAATTATCAGTAAAGTGTGGGAAAATTCATATGCTGCAATTGTTAAGATCTGTGGTAAGAACAAATATTGTATGCACAAAACCATGGGGGGGTGGAATTTGTGCTAATTTTGCCATTGCATCTCAAACTGTCAGCATCATGACCATAGTAGATGATAATGGCTTCATTAAGATGGAATGTGCATGGAATTATAGGATTCAGTACTGTGGATGAGGGTCTTGAAACATATTCCCCCATGGATAAGAAGGAACTTGCACACATTTGTTTCTTCTCAGGGACTTTTAGACTTGCCTATCACTCATCAGATTTTTCTCAAACTTCCCAGAATTGAGCATTTTATATTACACATCACACTTTGACGAATTTCCCTGTGCAATCTAAAATAAAAACACGTGAGAGAACTACATCCAATGGAAGCTCTGCCTAACAATGACTGTTCCATATTTATGCCATTACCACGCCCTGATCCAGCTATGCGAATGTGCATAGGGGTCTAGAATGAGCAAGGCTGGACCAATTGGGTTCTGGTTCCACTGTGGGACACATCCATAAACTAAAGTTTATTTGAATGAGGGCTGAGAAGCCTCCCAGGGGAGTATCAGGAAAGAAACAAACCAGGCATAATGGATTTTGCTCGAGGAGAAAGGCTTGATTATTATAAAGGATCGATCTAAGAAAAGTGCAGACTGGGTGCCTTAGATGTTCCTCTGTGTCAGCACCCATT
Organism: Peromyscus leucopus; assembly: GCF_004664715.2. Taxonomy (NCBI): domain Eukaryota; kingdom Metazoa; phylum Chordata; class Mammalia; order Rodentia; family Cricetidae; genus Peromyscus; species Peromyscus leucopus. The sequence continues at coordinate 19,917,949 of NC_051067.1, forward strand.
GGTCACCTGCCTAAGTCCCGTCAAGGAGTAGAAATGAGAGAGGGAGTTGTAAACAAAGACTCACAGTCCTTCCTTCCTTCCTTCCTTCCTTCCTTCCTTCCTTCCTTCCTTCCTTCCTTCCTTCCATTTTTGTTTGTTTGGGTGTTTGTTTGTTTGTGAAATGGAGATCTCATATATCCCAGGCTGGTCTGGAATATCTGATGTTGACCTTAAATTTCTAATCCCCCTGCCTCTACCTCCTGAGAACTGCAATTACAAACATGTGCCACCATGTCTGGATTATGTGCTATAGAGGACAGAACCCAAGGCTTTGTGCATGCTAGGAAAGATCTCTACCAGTGGAGCTAAGCCCTAGCCCAAGAACAACTTCTTTAAACTTATAGAATCTTGAGGCCTGGGTAGGCCTGCTTTCAACCCAAAGCATGTACTCTTCCTACCATGTTTTAAGACCTTGGTCCAAGCGCTCATGGATTAGGGATGCTGTTGCCTGGGTTTGTTCATATACAAAATCATAAAGTACTAAAGCACAGAGAGAGGTTAAATGATTTGTCTGAGGTTGTAAAGACAAAGGCAGTGAGTTAAGAGCTTAAGTCCAATGTTTTTGTTTAGTTTTGCTGTTATAATCCTATTATGCCACTTGGGGGAAGAAAAAACATACAGCCATACAATGAAATCTGAATATTTTACAGAACTCCGTCTGTTTCTCCATTTTAATGGTTGGAGGTTTGAGAATTGGCTTATTAGATCTTTTAATTTTCCTAGCTATGATTTTATAGGAAGAGAAATATTAGCTTTGGGGGCAGTAATGTGGATTAAATTAATACAGTTTCATATCAAATGACCGCAGCTAATATAACGTGAAATTCAACTTTAAAGTTGAATTTAGAGTCTGTGAGACACATTGTACTAATCAGAAATATATAATAAAATGAGATCACTGTGTTTTAAAAAGGGACTTGGAAAACATTGACCCAATTTTCTGACCATAGAAGGAAAAGTGGTGACAGGAAAGTTGGAGAAGAAGTTCACAGGTAGTGTTAGGGGAGTCTGACACTTGGTCCTGGAGAAGAGAAAGCTGAGGGCAAGTCTTGGGAACACCTGAAGGTCCCCTGGCTAAGAGAAGCCACTCTCTTCTCCACAGGGAGGACAGAGAAAGGTAAAGCTTTCCATGTGCACTGAGAGGTCTGTTGTGATGATATTGACAGAGATATCCTTATCTGGGACATCCTTTAGGCAGTGCAGATATATAAAGATTATAAGTAGCTCATATCAAGTACTCAATCTAGGGAGAAAACCGTAGCTATCAGGACGAATTTGAGGGATCCACGGTCTCTGTTACCATTTTGGAAAACTTCAATCATCACCATATGGTGGAAGCTAAAGGTTATTCACCAACAAGTCAGGGCAGGGAGGGTAGAGAAGCAGTGTGCCACTTTCGTTAAGTGTTGGGATAATCTCCGTGAATGCCACCCACTTTGTAGTGCTCTTTCCTAGGCCTGTGTTTAGAATATCTCTCCATACCCTCCTCCTGTGCCTTCTTTGGTCCAATCAGAGATGCCTAGTAGCCATCTGTTCCCATAGTGACAATCTATGAATGTAGAGTGGAAATAAGACAGGGCATTAAATTTTAAAAACTATCAGCCTAACTTCATAATGTGAATAATATGCTGCAGTAATCATCTGAAACACAATAGAATTCTGGGTACCAGTGATTATCACAGATTGCAGACCTCATGTTACCCCCTTTCTCTCATCACAGAAGGACTCTGTAGCAGGTGGCAGGGGACATGTGAGTAGCTTGCAATTAGAGGCAGGAGCTCCATCCTGGTGGGGTTTTTGTTAAGACCCATAAGCACATGAAAGGTGACTGGGATGGCACACGTCGGAATTTCCAGCCTGACCCTCAGTGTGGGCACACTGGCAGTGTCCACATTAGAACCACACACTACTAACTGTCCACTTCCATCTTCCAAGCTTTCCTGTCCTCTGAGTTCAGGTGCAGTGCCAATGTATGTCCACCACTGATGTCTAGGTCTCAGAGATAGTGGCTATTTTTTTCTTAAAACAAAACAAGTGAAAGTTCCAGAAAGATGATAGCTGCTCGTTTTCATTTTAGCAGACCAGGAAGTATCAATACCCCATAGACTGAATGGGTTCTTTATGCCTGAGCAAAGGTTTTCATTTAATTAGCTTCAAAGAATGACATCATGAGAAAGTTAAATCTAAAATCTCAGAGCGGTCTGTTCACTAGTTGTTAATAAGGCAAATGGCAGAACAAGTGGCCTTGACCACAAAATTCCAAGTCACTGCTTTTCCAGATGCCCTCAAAGTCTTTGGGCAACGTTTCCTCAATTTGTCACATTCGCTTCCTAAAAGAAGGAAGTGAGAGCCTCACCCCACTGCCTTGGTTCAGGCCCTCACCAGTTTTCTTTCTATTTACAATGTTCACAATCTGTAGAGTCATTTGTTGGAAAACAACCGTGGACTGTTGAGGGACACGCTTGCAAGTTCAAGGATTTAGCTTGGGACTGGATGTCAATCATTTGAAACGTATCCTGGGGACTTGGTCTCTAGAGATCAGCTGCTTAATTTGCAGCCAAACATCCTTGGCAGTAACCCTGGACCTGTACATGCAGACTGCTGTGGGATGGTCTTTCTGTGTGCTGTGAATTTGTGTTGTTACCATTGGTTAATAAAGAAGCTGCTTTGGCCTATGGTAAGATAGGTTATAGCCAAGCAGGAAATCCAAGAGAGATACAGGGAGAAGAAAGACAGAGTCAACACAGATGTTTAGAGCCATCAGGAAAACAAGATTTAGTGGAACACAGGTAAAGCCACAAGACATGTGTTGATGTATAGATTAATAGAAATGGGTTAATTTAAAATGAAAGAGCTAGTTAAGAATAAGCCTGAGCCATAGACTAATGTGGGGATTTAACCAGGCAACTCCACATAGTTTCAAGGAGGTTTATTTTGGGGTAACTTACAGCCAGTAAAGGGGTTGGTTACAGGATCTGGAAGAGGTGAGGTGCAGTCCAGCGGGGTTCTCTGGAGAACTCTGATTCGGTCTGCCATCCAGTCTCTAGGATTATGAGGAACCAAGAGAGCCAGCACATCCAGATCTGGGGTCTTAAGGGCTCCTGTCCCTGTCACACCCCAGGGACAGGTCCTAGGTGGGCGTGGCAGTTACTGGTTGCCACACTGGGGTGGTGCTTCAAGTTTAAAGCTGGAACAGCTACCCATTACAGTAGACCAAACAGTTTGTAAGTCATCTAAGCCTCTGTATGTTTATTTGGAACCAAGTGCTGTGGGACACAGGAAAACACACCTGATTTTCACACCTACAGAAGTCTAAGGCAGCCAGCAGGTAGCCATGCTGGTCTCTAAGAGTGATTATTGTCTAGTCAGCCTCCTTTGACCAATATCTGTCACGTGCTCACTACAGAAAGCAGCTATGCCTAAAATAACTCAGGCTGGGAAAACAACTTCCAATGACTGACTTAGAGAAGTCACTGAAAGACCTCCTTAGCTCTGCATAGGACTGCAGAGACCTACCACATAGGGTCAAACCTGGAGGCTTGGTTAATCCCAGCAGTTTTTAATGGATTTTTTTTTTTACAATTGAAATTTCAGATGCTGAATTGAGCAATGATGACTATTATGGTTTGGATATAAGGTATCTGTCCCTTCCTCAAAGTTTAGTATGTTGAAGACTTAGTCCCCAGCTGGTGGATCCAATTATTGAAAGGTGATTGGACCACACTCTGTCTTCATCAGAGAATTCATCCATGGATAGATTTCTAATTTTATTTCATTGCTGAGAGGTGATGGCAGCTTTCAAACGCGGGCCTAGTTGAAGGAAGTAGGCCATTGGCAGTGTGTCCTTAGGTGCTGTATATTATCACAGTGTCCTCTCTGTCCCGATTTTTGCTTCCTGGCTTTGGAGGGGTAAACAGCTTTCTTCCATTACACCCTTCCTCCCAGATGTCCCCACTTTATCATAGGTCTGAAGGTAATATTGCAAGCGTTACAGCTCCAGAGGGAAAGATGTCCTGACTGTTGGAAGTCAGGCTATACCTACAGCTGTGAAGGGAAGGTATCCTGGATACCTACAGCTATGAGGAGAAAGGTATCCTGACTTGTCAGGAAGTCAGGCTATATCTGAAGCTGGGTTCCGGTGGGGGATGGTCTCCCCACAGGATGTGGCAACCTCCTCCTCTCAGACGGCCACTACAGCTGACCTCTGCTCTGCTCCCCTAAGGGAGTTTCCCATTAGAGGTGTCCATTGTTTCTCTGCTCCACTCCACTAGGGAGTTTTCCAGCAGAAAGGTCCATTTCTTCTCTGCTCCATTCTGCAAAGAAAGTTTCCCAGCAGAGATCCTGCTCTGCTCTGGTGAAAGAAGGTCTTCACCCAAACCTCTTTGAAGAGATTTATTTGGGAAGGAGGAATCCAGGAGAGTGGCTGCCTCTGCCAGGGTGGAGAAGGACAGCTGCCAGCTGACCAGGCACAGGGCTTATGTATATATAGCTTCTTAGGGGTGGAGTTTTTCCAGGGAGAAGATTTTCAGGGTGGGAATTGGTCGGATTTCAATCCCCTTGAGCCTGGACAAGCTCAGATTGGCTGGACTTCATGCTCAGGGATTGGTTGATTTTCCTGCTCAAGGATTGGTTGGTTTTGTGCTCAGTTGGTCAGGGGCAGATCTGGCTCTGGTTTCAGGGTCGAAGTGCGTTTCTTTCACTGGCCCTTTTTAGCCTTTTGGCTCTGGTTTGAAGGTCAGGGTGTGTTTCCTTGGTTCTGGTTTCAGGGCTAAAGTGTGTTTCTTTCACTGGCTCTAGTTTCAGGGCCAGGGTAGGTTTCTTTCACTGGCCCTTTTACCCTACAAATACAGTCATCATATACTGAAAACTCTTATACCATGAGCTAAAATAAATCTCCCCTTCCCTAAACTGCTTTTCTCAGGTACTTGTTACAGCAGTGGAAAAATGAACATAATAACGATGGCTGTTTGTGTGAAAAGTAGACAAAAGGCAGCGAGACCCCAAGTTAAAGATGGAGCCACAATCATGACTTCAGACCGAAAGAATTATACAACCACCGAAAATGAAGTAAGCACCAAAATAAGGAAGGACAGTAGTTGTAGCATAGTTACAAAGCTCTCCTTTCTTGTGGAATTTCATGCTGGCGTGGTCCTCTTGGGATTCTCTCTCACCCTCCCCATGATTGTCCCCAACCTGCCCACATCTTACTTGTCTCTTTTGCCATGTAAAGCCCAGCTCATTGCCCCGTCCAGCCCTCCCTCACTCCGGTCCTTTTCTCACTTTCCTGAATTTAATTCCACTGGTATGCTGGCTGGTTAGCTGTTGTTGTTCTTTTTATCAATTTGACACAAGTTAGAGTCATCTGGCAAGAGGAAACCTCAACTGAGAAAATGCCTCCATCAGATTGTCCAATAGACAAGTCTGTGGGGACATTTTTAATGGTTAATGATTGGTATGAATCGTGCCACCTCTGGTCCTAAGAAGGTATAAGAAAGCTAACTGAACATGAGCCTAGAAGCAAGCCAGTGAACCGAGTTCTTCCATGGTCTCTCCTCCAGTTCCAGCTGCAATTAGCATGTGGAAGCTATGTAAACTCTTTTCTCTCCAAGTTGCTTTTGGTCATGGTCTTCATCATAGCAATAGAAAGCTAACTAGGAGAACAATAAACTCTGTCCTTACCATTGGGCATCCCACCTCATCTCTTTCCCTCACTTGAGTCCTGTGCCCCATCCCCCCACCCCCTTCCAATTTTTCAAGTTCTCGGAGACCAAAAAGCTATACAGAATTCTTCGAAACAGATGTTAAGGGGAAGAAGCCATAGTTATTGCTGATTTTTTTTCCTGTCACATATGAAAGGATCTAACACATCGCCCAGTCCCTAATAAGGAGCAGTATCAGTGAATAATTCATAATATTTAGCTGACAGTGCACATATGACTTGAACTGTAGCATTCCAGCAATACCAGCCACCAACAGATTCATTATTGAGACTCTTATTATTGACATAAATGTTCTTCTCTCCCATTCTTCTTTCCTTTTACACATCTTGTTTCCTTCAAGGGCATTCAAGAATGAAGATGTTTGGTGAAGGGAAGTTGGTCATTGAGTATGGTTTGTCTAGCTATGTTCAAATGTAGTCATAAACTGGGCTCTCCAAATGAGGTAGGGGATGGTAGCATACATTGGCTGAGTACTGTACATTTGACAGGCAATCAACCCCCTTACTCACTGTATCCAGAATGCAAGGTATGTACATACCTGAACTGGAGTTTTCTGCATTGAATTTATTCAACCTAGACAAACACAGCTATGTATTTGTATGTGTATCAAGGAGAGATGGGGTGAAGACCAGAAGAGAGAGGGTGTATTTACTATGACTGGCACAAGTGTTTGGCTTTCATGTCCATTCATTAAACTTGAACCCCCAAAGTGTGCATGAGATGCAACCTCCTTTCCTCTTCCACAGGTACCCCTGAAGTTGGCATCTCACTTTTAATCTCTAATTAAATGTATAATGCAGCTTTTTTCCTCCCTTAAGATAATTCAAGACAACTGAAGGTAAGAATTTTGTTATTCTTACAGTTAGAGGACAACTTAGTCAAGTTGAGCCCTGTGACACCACCCCACCCCACCCCCACGCTCCCATAAGCCTTTGCTCAGGGTTACATCGGTGATCATCAGGAACTGTGGCCCATGTTCAGCCAACACATCCTAATGTAGTCACATTGGCCTTTTTTTCTCTTCTTTTCTTTCTTTCTTTCTTTCTTTCTTTCTTTCTTTCTTTCTTTCTTTCTTTCTTTCTTTTGTTTTTTTTTTTGTTGTTGTTGTTGTTATCTAGCTTAATGACCACAGTGCCTTTCTAATGGATCAGACTCCACCCTGGTCCCTTGCTGGTTTAACAAACTATCATCATCTTGCTACAGAGAAATTTATTTACAATAAAAATGTCATTCTGCATCATTTTAGAGTGGTCAATGGCATCTTCTTTTTCTAGAGCCAATATATATATATGGAGGCCCAAAAAGTATGCTTATCTAAGATCTTGAAGGAAGGCTTTTGTCACTTGGCCTAACTAACTCCATCTTGTCCCTCTCTGGCTCTGCATTTGCCTCCTTAACTTTTTATTTTGAATTATCTTGAATTTCAACAATAAGACTGATCTAGAAACGTCTTTGTGACATGGGACTTATATAAGCAGTGAGCAAGCCTGAAGGATGGACTATGCTTCTACCTCCAGAGAGCTGGGATGACAGGTGTATACCACCACACTCCATTTCTGTGGCAGTGGTGATGAAACTCGGAGTTATCCACTGAGCAGTTTCCCAGTCATACTCATTTCTGTAATGTGCATACTGGAATAGGTGGGCTGAGCCTATCTTGTCACGAATGCCAGAGTCCAGGTTTTTTACCTAAAATCTTCAGTTACCACCATGCAGAAGATTGAGTTGGGGCTTGGCAGCACCTAACAGCATCATTTTGAGTTCATATTCATGCTCTGCCCAGCAGTCCTCATACTCAGCAGTCCCCCACCCAACAGTCCCCCCACCCAGCTGCTGTAGCATGAATCTTAAAAGGTCTTATTAATAAAATCAAACCTGATGCCAAGTATTGGGGTAAATGCTGGAAGATCAGAGAAGCAGAACAAACCACAGCTAACCTCACCTGGCCAGTTCCTCAGCTGATCCTGTTTCCTCAGACTGGAAGCCTCTGAGTCCTCATCCAAATGGATCTCAGCTGAAATGCTACTCAAAAGCCTAAAAGCTTAACCAGGATAGTTCCTGGTTTTCACACCTTATATATCTTTCTGCTTTCTGCCATTACTTCATGGGATTAAAGGCTCTTGTTACCACGCCTGGCTGTTTCCAATGTGGCCTTGAACTCACAGAGATCCAGGCAGATTGCTGCCTCTGGAATTCTAGGATTAAAGGCGTGTGTGCCACCATTTTCTTGCCTCTATATCTAGTGGTTGTTCTGTTCTCTGACCCCAGATAAGTTTATTAGGGTGCACAATATTTTGGGGAACACAATATCACCACAAGCTGCCTCACCCTTTGCTTAGAACTTAGAGAGACCACTTCAAACAAACAAACAAACAAACAAAAAACTGTTTAAGAATGACAAGTGACAGTCGAACCACTGAGAACAAATGGGGACTTACATTGTCTTTACTGAAAAATGTGTGACAAAGGCCATGGCTGCGTTGGCTTCTCGTGATGGTGTCGGGACTCCTGTGGGTAGAGAGATGTCAGCCTTGTTTTAAGTCTACATTACTACCCCATGATGTGGTACTGTTGGCCATTTCAGGGGCTCAATTCCTTCACTCATGGGGCAACCTCCAGGAAAGGAGAGAGACCCTCAGCTATAATGTCCGATGTCGCCCTGAGTGGCATCAAAACCTACGGAAGACTGTGCTGCAGAATGTTTTCCTTTTTCCGGATGCTAATGAGGGCGAGATCACAGCGATGGGTGCGCATGTCGGCAGGCTCTGCTGAGGAGTGTTTTAATGAGCCTATCTGTAATGAGGGCCCGATGCGCATTTCTATCTCCACACTAGCCCCTGTTTAAAGACATTTCCCCCCATTCTCACCCCCTTCTCAGCCCTGGCTTTAATTCTCTTAAACAGTAACATTAATTGGCTGTTAAGTAAAATAGGAGCGAGCACAATAGATTTATGATATTTTGAAAGGCTGTACCAGTTCTCAAGTGTTCAGAAAAACAAGCTTGGCTTTTATGAGGCGATTATGATTTAGTGTTTTCTCTCGCCCTGTTGAGTCTGTGGGCTGCCTCTCAAGCGGATCTGGGATGACTGTCAGAGCCAAGATTTACAGTCAAACCTTTTCAACATATAAAGCATGAGAGAAGTTTATTGTTTTGTTGTTGTTATTGTTGCGAAAGCAATATTTCCTTCTGTGGTTCTGTGCTGCTGGGTTTTGGGGGGCTTTCTCTCCCCCCCTCTTTGAAATGGTCTCTATAAATTACTTCTCCTGATAAGGCTGCTGGATCATCAAAAAGGGATCGTTTTTTGCAAGCAATCACGGGAAAGCATGTCCATTTAGATAAGCCCCTCCCCCCAAGCAGGAAACTTCCACCACTTCAATTTTCTGCCCTTTCCAAAGTGCTCAGGAATGGCCCACATCTGACGAGCTTGAGGAGTGAGAATTTTATGTTCCTTCTTCCTACACGTGTTCCCACGCTACCTCACCGAAATTCAAATTGCGTTTTTCTCTTGCCGTCTAGGGGCAAAGACCCAAGGACTTTGGCTACATCTCTTCTGACACCATGAGACTGTGGCAGTTTCCTTGTGTCTAGAACTCTCCCCGAGGCCTGGCCAAAATTTCACAATTAGTAAAACAAGACAGAGGGTGTTGGTCTCTAAAGCCTTCACCCACTCTAAAGTGCTAAGATTACCTATACATGATCCAACTATTTTAACTCAGGGTGTGTGTGTGTGTGTGTGTGTGTGTGTGTGTGTGTGTGTGTGTGTGTGTGTGTATGTGTGTGAAACTGACAGAAAAGGGGAGGATGATTTAAATCTCCCGTATTTCATATGTAGGACATTTACTGCCCAAACTCATATGTTAATGGCATTTGAAGTTGCGAGTCTTTGGGAAGTAATAAGCATTGGATGAGGCCATATGGGGCGGGGTACCCTTGGTGGCATTAATGGCTTCAAAAGAAGAGGGGAAAAAATCTGTGAGTTGACACAAGCTTTTCTTCCATAACTTGCTATCATGTTAGGATGCAACAAGACAGCCCCACCAGATACCAGCTTGGTGCTTTTCTTGGACTTTTCAGCCCCCTGAACTATAAGCCAAATGAATCTCTATTCTTTATGAATTAATAGGTCCGTGGTGGTCAGATGTAGCAACAGAAAATGGATTAAGACAACACAACAAAGACTGTGACCTTAACCAGACTCACTCTGGCTCCCCCGAGCCTGTAAATCTTGATCTACAGGGTCCTAGTCAGGCAATTTTAGCAGGACTCTCTCCAGGATCTGCTTGCCTGTGTCCACGTCCCATCCCCGGCATTATAGACACACAGCCACGCCCCGCTTTTTACATAGGTGCCAGGGATTCAAACTCGGGTCTCTGTGTTTGTGCAGCAAGCTCTCTTCCCCACTGAGCATCTCCCCAGCCCAGCAGGCTTCTAAATTTACAAAGCATCCCGCACTTCTAACATCTGAACAGTTTCCTCCTGTCTGTCATTCCTCCAGGTGATAGCTGATCATCTTGGCCTGTTTCCAGCAGGAGTCTTGTTGGGTCAGGCTAGCTCCTTTGATGTGTCAGCATTTTGCATCCACACCACTCACTAGGCTGCTTATCTGTAAATAAATACCCATTTTTTTTTCTCATGTTCAGAGCTGAGCACAATTCCTCCCCCGTGATGCAGGAACCCATTCCAGCAGTCCCCTCCTGGGTAGTCTTTCCTACTGTTGTTGACAAGTCTCAAAATAACTTCCTCTAACAGATGCTAGGAATAACACCTCTCTTTAAACAAGAAGTTAATGAAAGCGTCGGGGACAGAAAAAGACCCATTTCCCACGCTTCTCCATTTCCACCATAAACCTCTCTGGAGCGGTCTTCTCAATGCAGCAGCCTTCCCCACGGTGAGGCTATAACCATGGCTCACACCAGGAATACTGGGGAGAAGCAGGGTGGGGATAGAGAAAGGGAATACATGGCATGTCAAGGTCAGCAGCTTTCAATACCAACTTAGACTCATTAATGTTTTTTGTTCTTTTCTTTGGGATTCTGTCTTGCTGGGAAGTTCTAGGTAGTTGTGTTGGACAAGTTAGAGGACCCATTTATGGTCCTGGCCTGCCTACTCCTGATATCTTCAGGGAACAAGTCACTGAGTGACTCAGATCTGAGTCTAGAAATGGCATATGAACATTCAGTTACATTGCATATTGCATATGAAGAGTCCAGACATGTAGGCTAAATATGGCTCTTTAATCTGTCAATTATTTTGAGCAGAAGGTTCTAGGAAGGACAGCTGGAGTGGTTGCTGTCTGCTCTGCTTAAGCTCAGGTGTCACCAGGCTCCCAGGGAGTTTATTCATGAGAAGGGCAAGTCTTACCAGAGGGGAGAATAGAAGGTAACACCAGGGAATGTCCCCCTTCAAAGCCAGATCTTGCCAGTGTGATGAGATTAAGAGGTAGGGCCTTCTGGAGACGACTAAATCGTGAGAGATTTCTTTCTCAAAGTAGGGATTCTGTGTCTTTATAAAAGGGGGTCCAGAGAGCAGTTCCTTTCCTCCATCTCTTCTGCCCTGTGATGACACAGCGTCATTCCCTCCTATCCTTCTGCCATGTAAAGACACAGTCATGAGATGCCACCCACGTAGACACAGCCATGAGATAACATCCATGTAAAGACACAGCCACAAGATATCATCCATGTAGAAACAGCCACAAGATGCCATCCATGTAGAAAGAGCCACAAGATGCCATCCATGTAGAAACAGCCACAAGATGTTATCCATGTAGAAACAGCCACAAGATGTCATCCATGTAGAAACAGCCACAAGATGCCATCATGTAAAGACATAGCCATGAGATAACATCCATGTAGAAACAGCCACAAGAGGCCATCCATGTAAAGACATAGCCATGAGATAACATCCATGTAGACACAGCCATGAGATAACATTCATGTAAAGGCACAGCCACAAGATGTCATCCACATAGACACAGCTATGAGATGCCATCTTGGAAGCAGAGTGAAATTTCACAAGACACCACATCCACCAGCACCTTGACCTTGAACTGTCCAGTCTCTTCGATGGTAAGAAATTGTTTGTTCTTTACAAATGACCAGACTGTGGTATTTTATTATAGCAACACAAAAAATACAAACGCTTCCCTAGACAAACTGACATGAACCACATTTCTGATGTGTTTTCTTAAGATTCTTTTACTTACTCTTGTAGTGTGTTACGCCCCACATCCCATGACCCCATGAAGATAGTATATAAACTCTTTACTCTCACAGCCTTTTAAGCTAGCTACAGTATTTTGTCTGTGTATATAGTAAATTTGTATACCTTTTCTCTTATTCTTCTTTTTGTTTGTTTGTTTTGTTTTTTGAAACAGGGTTTCTCTGTGTAGCCCTGGCTGTCCTGGAACTCACTCTATAGAACAGTATGGCCTCGAACCCAGTGATCTGCCTGCCTGTGCATGCAAAGTGCTGGGATTAATGGCATGTGTCACCACTGCCCAACTTTTTCTCTATTAATCTGTTTTCAGTGTATTTCCAATACTTCCTATTAAGCCTAGGAGGATGGAGAGCAAGACTCCTTACTTATATAAATGTGTGCATGTGTGTGTATGTGTGTGTGTGTGTGAGTGCAATTCATTATGTATTATATACAGCACTGTGGAGTGTGAAATGCATTGGTGGCATCATGTATTCTTACACAGCTAGATGTTATGATGTAATTTATTACAGAAACAATGTACTGAATACTTTCCATGAGCCAGACCTGCTATTAAGTAGTTTTCTTATGTTTTTTCATTGAGTTTAGCTTATTCATTAGTAATTATTCAAATAGTAATCCCAGATAATATCTGATGTTAATTGTTTCTTCACTGAATTTCTCCTGTTTTCAGAATAAAGAAGCAAAGATACAGGGAAAAGGATACACTAAGGATGCCCTGAAAAGTACATAAAAATAGTGAATTAGGAATTGTTATCAATTTTAACTATTCCCCTCCCTGCACCCCTAGCAGCCCTAACCAAACACACACACAAACCCTTAAAGGTCTAGTTGAGAATAATTCAAGGATTCTATATATTCTAAAAATAAAAAAAAAAAATCTTTCTAGGTAGAATAATTGGCTTTGGATGTCCCCTTTCTCAGAGACTTTCTCCCATATGCCAATTCTCTAACACATAGATAATTTATGAAAACAGAGTAGACACTTTTTAATAATTAAATGATAGATAATAGGAACTTTTAAAATAAGCTGTGAGTGCGTAGAAAAGGAATGAGGCGTGAGACGGTTAGTTTTCCACGTATTTATTTAATGTGATCCCAAAGGCTATCCATTTACTATCCTATTCTCCACGGCCAAAGGTCCCCCAAAGTTTCCTTGATTTGCTAGACAGGGTCCCTTCCAACACATGCTTGAGAGTCTCAGTCAGCTCTAGGAAGAACCAGAGAGGCGGACATTCACCCCAACATATATCACCTCCCCATTCTCTCCAAATCACAGTGCAAACAATACCACAGGTAAAATTAGCCGCCACACTAATTGTGGAGTGCCAATGTGTAAAGAACACAGAAAGATAAATGGCAGATGCTGCGTGTGTTGTGTCATATCTTGTAATCTCTCTGGCTGCCAGAGTCCAGAAACAAAGGGAGAATTGTGCTCTGTTTGTCTAACATGCTCCATATCACAAATTGGAAATCCTTCCCTAATGAAGATATTGTTACGTGTCTTTTGTTAGCAGTTTTTAACAATGTTAATTAGGAGGTTACTGTGATTATTGTTCATCTCGTGAGGAATTAGGGGGCTTGCACCAGAGCTCTGGGGGAGCCTCGGATCAGGGGTGTCTTTGTAGGGAGGGGGCTGTTCGGAGAAGGGAACAGGGGGGAGAGGAGAAGGCTACAGCATCCCAAACATCAGTCTGCAGTCACAGGCAGAGCTTGGACAAGTGTTCAGTGCGAGCCCAGAAGCTGAGAGGTAACTCAGTTGGCCATGAGCATGTGGAATGATCACGTGATAGGTGCATGGATCTTTTATAAGGTTTATTTATTGATTTACCTGGAACTCACTCTGTAGACCAGGCTGGTCTCAGACTCACAGAGTTCCACCTGTCTCTGCCTCCTGAGGGCTGGGGTTAAAGGTGTGAGCCACCACTGCCTGGCTTTTAGAGGGTTCTTATCCCAATAACTCAGGTGAGTGTTGCTAGAGAAGATTCTGTTTCTTTGGGTCTCCTAGACTGAATGAGGTGTCCTCCTGTGGGAAAACAATGCATTGTCACAGACACCACACTTCAAAGGTTTCTGAAGTTAGAATTTATAGCAGCAGGTACAGCTTGGCTTTTTTTTTTCCCCTGTATCTCCCCACCTTACACCTCTGAGTCTCCAACACACACACACACACACACAAGAGGGGTGGAGAAAAGAGAGGGAGAACAAAATAGTTAAAAGGGTTTTTTTTTTTTCCTTTTTTCTTTCCTCCTCCCAGCCCTGTCTGATGCTTTTTGGAGGTGGTGTGACTGAAAAGGAAAGAGGGGAGGTTGGAAGAAAGAAGAAAGGAAGGAAGGCGGGGAGGAGGGAGAGAGAAAGGCGGGGAGGAGGAGGGAGAGAGGAAGGCGGGGAGGAGGGGAGGCAGAGACAGGGAGGGAAGAAGACAAACCTTTCTTTCTCATTTTGTTACTCTGTGACTGCAGAAGTGCAAACCACGTGCATTTTGAGAAGAAGAAGCCAAAGTGTGTGTTGGATAAAGTTTCTCCCTGGAAACGATCAGAACCCGGAAATCACCTGAGAGCCTCCTTCTCTCTCTAGGCAAAGGTTCCTGCAGAGAAGGAGGCAGGCACCCACCGAGGGGAGGTGTTGGGTTAGAAGTAGAACATGGAGACTCTCATCAGTTCTATTTTGGGCTTCACCAATGATTTCCCAATTCAAACTCAAGTAAACATCAGCTTGAAAGTATCCCTGGATTGCTAACTGCATGTATCCAGCGTTGAAGGGAAATCCCGAACAGATAGATACCCAGGGGTGGCTCTGTGCCCAGGCCTGTGCAAGGTACTTTACATAAACTCGATCACAGCGCTTAGCTTCAATCGCCAAGGGCTCTAAGGCCAATTTAAATGGCTCTCAAGTCTCCTTTATCCCTGGGGTGATGGAGAGAAGCATTGGCTGGGAAAATAAAAAGCCCTTTTATAGTCTGTAATCTCACAGACCACCCACCCCAGCAGTTTGTGCTTTGTGACAAAAAAAAGCTATCGAATCAACAAGGCATCAATTTGATGAAATATTGGTGAAATAAATGATCCCTACACATCAGAAAACAAATATAGAAGAAGTTGTCTTGTAAACTGTTAAGATGTCTGTGGTTTAGCAGAGATATTGTTGTACTGTGCAGGCATTAGTTAGTTAAGGCCACAACAGAAGAGAAGTAACTCTAATAGGAAATTAACTTTCAGAACCCCACCTTCAGGCAGTATTCTCATAACCAAGGTCAGAATAAGTATTTCTTGGGGCATTTGTTAGTGAAATGTGATCTAAAAGTCATATGACATGTTTAGAAACAGAGGTAAATAAGTAGATAGTTCTCAAATTCTGTGGCACAGTAGAGTGACTGTAGCTGCAGCAATGTGTATTTCAACGTGTCTGGAAGATCCCAAGGGTTGCCAGCACATAACACATGATAAATAAACATTCAAGTGTTATGGTGGCAATAAAAGTCCATTAAGAAGACTTTTCTGGTCAAGAGAATAGAATCTCTGGCCTGGATGGAGACCTAATATTCCAGTTGGGTCAAGCTGCTCCCTTGGCCAAGGAACCACCCCTAAGAAGGCAGACTCACCTTTAGCCATGCTGAAGAGGTGGGAAAATTAGTCTTTGAATGAGGTACTGTACCTTTCCTTCCCAAACTCACCACCCCTGGTGCAATTGGCTTAACGGCCACAGCCACACGGCTTTGCAAGCCTGCCTGCTTTTCAGAAAGCACCATTTGTTTTCTGTTTCTTTCTCTCTCTCTTTTTTTTTTTTTTTTTTTTTTTTTTTTTTGGTTTTTTGAGACAGGGTTTCTCTGTGTAGCTTTGTGCATTTCCTGGAACTCCCTTAGTAGCCCAGGCTGGCCTCAAACTCCCAGCGATCCGCCTGGCTCTGCCTCCCGAGTGCTGGGATTGAAGGCGTGCGCCACCACCGCCCGGCCCGTTTTCTGTTCCTTTGCCTTTAACACGGTGGACTTCTTTACTCTTTCTCTGAAGCCTCCCTCCCCACCACGTGGCTGACACAGTGTTTACTCCTCGCCTCTTCTCTTCCCCATTCTTAGGGCCACTGGTAAGATTTATGACTTGTCTTTCCTGGAGGTTTTTCTTTTAAATTCTAAGAAAAATTATCCTTGAGCTTCTGTGAGAGACTGTTCTTAAATTCCTCCATTAAGAGACTAAGGACCCCAAGATGGGACCCCAATATTCCTTGAATCACAAGGAAATAAAAATGCTATGACCTTGACATACCTTGTAGACACAAAGCCAATTATTGTGTTATAACCCATAATTACATAGAAATTATCTATCAAGGAAATCAGCTTTAGAGACTGTAACACTTTGAAGAGACAGAGGTTAGCTCACCACCAGCCCCTGGTGGATCAAAACCAAGGCGTGAAGCAGCTGTGGCCATTTCCCTGGGGTGAACACCTTCTATCTGGGTCCAGGGAGCATACCCTGGGCATGAGGACTTCCATCCACTTGCAAGTGGAAGAGCCATAAAAACAGGGAAACACAGCAGGACTTCTCCCTTGGGCCGACCCCACTCTGGGAAGGCTTTTCGTGGTTATTGTCTTTCTCATTGTTTCCTCATACATCTAAACTCACTCTGCTCACTCCTACTCCTTGTTTCCTTGTTCTGGTCAGGGTTGTTAGGAATCTGCAGCTCCTTCAGCTGCATATGCGCAGTTCAGTAGCTAAGCAAGGGGTCTTAGTCTTACATCATCAGTGCGCTGTGTGATCAGTGCGCTGTGTGATCATGCAATCAGTGCATGCGTGGCATAGTTCCGTTAGCCTACCTGCACATGTACACGGGAATCCTTCAAAAGCCGGACACAGACTCCTCTTCTCTTCTCTCTGTTCTCTCCTCCCCCACATCTCTCTCTCTTCCTGTACATGTGTTTCCCTCAGGCCTGGTTACTCTCTTCCGGCCCCCTGCCCACCAATAAAGCTCTGATACTGGATTTTGTCCTGTCTCATGATCTTTTCACCTGGTAACAGTGCCACTTATTATATTTTTAAAACAGCAAGGGTGGTTTCAGTCATCCAGCACCCTACACCCCACAAGTCAAGCTCACCCTGTTCAAAGAAAGGCCCTGCTGCCCTCACGGGTGAACCCAATCTCCTTGTTCCTTTGTGCTCCTGGTGCCCACCTCTTCATAGCTAGTGCCAAACACAAGGTACCCCTCAATGTGAGTTGTTGAATGAGGAACGAAAGCCACTCTGGATCAACTGGGAGAAATCCAGTATGGAATAGGAACACACACACACACACACACACACACACACACACACACACCGCCATTGCCCTTTCTCAAGAGCACATAGACAAAATGGGCACTGCATACCTTCTTTTTCAGAGTCCCAGACAGAATTCTTTGCTGGTCTGAACCCTTCAAAACCAGGAAAACCATCAGCTTCCATTGAGAACCCTTGGGCATCTTAAAGCAGGAGGAGGGTCCACTTTTCCAGTCATCTTTATCCAGGGACAGCAGAAACAGGCCAGGCAGGGAGCCACAAGCCCACCAAAATTTAGGCGCATGATGCCTGGCATCAGAGAGAACTTACAGGCTATGAAATGCTGATGGTTCATTACCATGACAAAAGTTGCAACAACTGGACAGGAAGCTGAACAAAAGACATCCAGCACTCTATTTGCAAGTCCAGGATTGTGTTTGTAATCTCTTTTTGCAGGAGAAAGAGACCACCAGTCAAAGGCTCCAGCACAATAGGAAGTTGGAATCCACAATGCTGAGACACCAGAGGGATCAGCCCAGGACATATCACACACACACACACACACACACACACACACACACACACACACTCACCACACACAAACACAGTGTGTGTATATCTTTTCTCTGTGTACACAGTCCACAGAGTAATCATTGTCATGCGTAAGGGTTTAACATTCTTGACCTATTCAGAGACTTTTTAAAAAATACATGCAACATGCTTAGAATGCCAATGGGAAGTGGGGGGGGGGGTGTTGCAGGAAAAATGAATAGTGTGTTTTCACCGAACAGAGCAAACCTCTTTAATTTGTTCACTGTGGAGCCTGAGAGTAAAGTCAACACCGTGACCTGCTAAGTGAGGCTCCATGAGCGTGATTAATAATGCAGAAGAGGAAGGCTTAGGAGTTATTGTACTGTATGGGTTCCAGGAGACAGTAATTATTGCAGAAGTCACTGACGGTTTGGGTTCCTAAGTTATACAAACAGTACATACAGGTCAGCCTGCTACTCTTTGGAGTCCTCGTCCATGGCAGCTGAGCCCCGCAAGTTTTGATTGCCCATCCTGCCACCCGCTTTTGTTACCTATGGGGCTGGTGCTGTAGAGCTGAGATGTAGAGGGTAACCGCGACTATCAAGAAGGCTCTGCTGCCATTGCTTTTGTTTAGCTGGAGCCGGGGGATGAAACCCACAGTCTACTCTATTGTCCCATTGCAAGTCAGGCTCGTAATTGGCATGTTGGTGTCAGTATTTAAAGAGAGGCATCATGGCAGCTCAGATGTGAGGCACTGTGGGGCAGAAGTGACTTCACCCCCAGATTAATCCTGCCTGGGAATTCTTTTCTGAGCTATTGCTGTTGCTGGCTCACAGAAAATGTTTGTTGCTGTGTGTGAGGGGACAGGTAAAGTTGCCCCAGGATTATCATGTGACAGTTAATAATGAATGCTGAGTGCTGGCCATGCACCTTAATGCATCCATGTGTTTTTTCCCCTCAACCTCCTTGGCCCCTCATAAACATTAGAAATATTGGCACCTAACCCACTTCCCATTCTGCCTCCTCTGATTTCTGTCTTGTTAGGTGCACAAATGTCAGCTTGTCGATAGCGTTTAAGCTTACCCTCATGTGAACACGGAAGAAAGAGGCAGCGATCCTTGAGCCATTTGAAGTAACAAACATTTATTGAGCAACTCAGTGTAACAATGAAGTAATTCAATGCAGCAAACACGGACGGAGGCTCTGACCGTAGTTATCGAAGGTCCGGAGTCATTAATAACAATCACTCTGTGACTTCCATGATGAAGTCATGGCTACCCTTGCAGTCATGACAGTGGCGTGTAGAGGCTTGGTGCAGATAAGAGTGTCTATTACAGGAGACTAGAATGTGCCTCCCCTAAACAAGCTTGATCCTCCACATACATGAGTTCCACATCCAGGCTCTCAGCCAACCTTGCAAATATTTGGGAGAGGGAAGAGGAGAATTGAATCTACACTGAGTATAAGCAGGCTTTTTATTTTCCCTGTGTGGTCACTCCCTAAAAATGTAATATGCTGGCTATTTACATATTATCTACATCTTGTTAGATATTTATAATCACCTACTGGTTAAGGTATGCAGCACATACATTTTGTTATATGTAAATACTATGCTATTGTCAATGTTTAAAAACAAAACAAAACAAAAGAGAACACAGCTCTCACCTCAAAGGGTATAAATGGCTTCTTTGGAGACAAATATGAGTGACCACAGCCAGGGAACACAGATACTTAAATGCCAACACAGTGACAGCTTCAAGAAGGCTGTTCTAGTAACAAGAAAGAAAGTCACAAATCAACACACTGTTGACACACATTTTTGGAAACATCAGGAAGAGGGCTTCAACAAGAGAAGTCAATGCCTCAGAGACTACCTGATATTCTTAGCTCTGGAGCTGGTGGAAGCTCAAGGCTTGATCACACACTCGAAAATGATTTACCTAAAAGTCACGGGTTGTGTGCACAGAGGTGGGCAAGAAATGACGATTGACGGGGCTAACGGTAGTCCACGAGGGTTTGGCTCTGGCCCTGCAACTTTCCAACCTTTCCACCATCACTCAAGTTCTCATCAGCCAATCGGCCTTGTTGAATGTTGAATGAGAGCGTGGCTTCTCTCAGGAAATGCCAGTCCATGCATTAATAGAAGGGACTTGGGCATCTTATCATTTTGTCATCTGTAGGGTATTCTGGAACCAATCCTTTTGGCATAAGGATTATTTTGAAGAGCTGTAGGTAGAGAGGCTCTAAAAATGAAGATGGTACCCACCTGCAATGAAAAGACTGTAAGAGACATCTGTGTTTATAGTTCCCATTCCTCCTGGTACCAGGAAAAGAGGGATGACTCTTAGTCACCAGCCGGTGGAGTAATGTCCATGGTGAAGGTGTAAGGTAAGGTACATCTGTATAGCAAAGTTCATTCCTATAGGTTAGTATGCCTTTCCCAGACAGCTCCCTGGCAGCAGGCTTCACATGCTTCTTTGTTTGTTTCAGTATTAGATGATGTTTAAATCAGTTCATGAGACTTACTTATTCTCCCTAGGTGCCTTTTGATGCATGCATGAGGCCTGCATGTTATTAAACTTTATCTATTTTTCTCTTATTGATGCATCTTTTATCACGGGAGTCCATCCTGCCTCAGGACTAGGGAAGATAGAGGAAGTCATTATTCCTCTGCTACACTAGTTGTGAGGACCAAGCATTCTACAGTTCACGCCTACACTCAGGAGCACCTGCCTGCCATCTTGAAAGCTACCTTAAAGCTTGTCCTGAGATTTTTCTCAACTGACCTGACAGAAGGATGGCTGTGGGGAGTAAATCCCTGCCATGGAAGTCTTGCTGGATGTATTTCAGAACTAAGACATCCATCCACTCCAGCATCAGCTCCCGTTTCACCCAGCCTCCCAAACCTCTGCCACCAAGGGTCATTAGCTCAGTTTACACATTCTTCTAAGAATCACCTGCCCTTAAGTCACCTTTCTTACAGATGATACAATTTATATTTTAAAGTGAATTGATCTATTCGTGTGTGTGTGTGTGTGTGTGTGTGTGTGTGTGTGTGTGTGTGTGTATGGGGGAGGGGGAGGAAAAGGGAGACAGAGAAACAGAGAGAAGGGGAGGGGCACATGTGCTCTCCAGCACAGGTGTGGCTAGGAGAGGATAACCCTGTAGGGTCGATTCTCCCCTTCCACTTTACACGTGTTCCAGGCATTGAACTCTGGCTTGTGTGGCAAGCACCTTTGCCTGCTGAGCTCTATCTGTGGCCCAGCAGTAAACATTTTACAGGAAATGGCACGTCAGTGAAAGGAGATGGATGAAAATTTTCTGGGAAAGAATCTCCTTCAAAACTAGAGTTAGGGTTGAGCCGCTTTTGTTTTGCTCCTCAGATTTAGACAGGCTTATTTCTCCTAACAGCATTCCCAGGTATTAATATATGATGTCAGCTTCTAATAGACATTAGCTGTTAAAATAACCTCACCTTTCTGAAGAAGAGCTTGCTCATAGGCATTAAAGTCCCTTCGAAATTATGCCTGCCATTGGGCTAGAGATGTATCTCAGGGGCAGAGTGCTTGCCTAGTACATACTAGGTTCTAGATTTGGTCCCCACCACAGCCCCCCACACACACACCTCTTCGCTTAGTAACCTACTTTCTAGTAATTCATCAGAGGACAGTAACTGGACAAGTAGAAAAAAAAATATGTGATCAGTATAGACTTGTTTATGATGGGAGCAGATTAGAGACTCTTAATGTCTAGTTATAATTCGTTAAAGAATGGTATGTCAGTTCTGTTATAATAGAAAAAATATATCGCCTTGAAGTAATTCACATAGCATATGGTCAACAGTAAAACACAAGTCACTAAATATTCTCTGCAGTATGAGAAACTGTACAGTACGTCATTATGAAATACACCTCTTTAGCATGTTTCTTCTGAGCATTGTTAACTGTACTTTCTCTGCTTGTCTTCCAACTCTCCCCTTCCCCCTGGAAGCCCTAGAACCCTTTCACTTGGCTTAAACTAGATAGCTCGCAAGTCCCATCTCCCGGTATTAGAATTCCTAGCCACTCCTCCAGCTACACGACCATGTGCTGGCAAGCTGCTTAGTCATCCCAGGGCCTTACCGCCTTTGGAATCCAGATGCTGCATGATCACATCATCTATGCGTGTGCCTGGCGAAGTAAGTAAGCCCATATGCGCATGTGCAAGGGGAACCTATAAAAGCAGGTTCCACGTATTCCTCCCTCCTCTTCCTGCACGGTCATTCCGTAGGCCTATGCACATCTTTCCTATTCCCTTCCCTTAATAAACCCTTATAGTGGGGTTTGTTGTACCTTGTGGCTTTTCTCGCACAGTAAATAGTGCCACTTAATGACACCCAGCACGCATTCCCTTATGTTTCTCACCTCTGTGTGCTCCCATGAGTAAGCCCAGTGCATATCTTAATAAACTGCTGCTTAGCTGGACAGTGGTAGTGCACATCCATGATCCCAGCATTTGAGAGGCAGATCTCTGAGTTCTGGGCCAGCCTGGTCTATAGAGAGTTCCAAGACAGCCAGGGCTATGCAGAGAAACCCTGTTCTGAAAATAAATAAATAAACACATAAACAAACAAACAAATAAATAGACCGCTGCCTTTCTTCTTAGAGTTTTTTTTCACCAGTCTAAATTTTTAGGGTTCCAGGTGAAGAGACCAACACAGCTAGAGTAAGAGATTTTTTTCTCCCCTATATATGACCCCATTTTGTGTAAGAAAAAGATTAAAATATTACACATAAAAATTAGCAGCAATTACTTTGGGATTATGTGATTATAAATAAGCTTTATTTTATTTAAAATGTGCCCCAATTTTTTGAAGTAATCATGTATTCTTTGTTTATTTTTTTTTGAACAATAATGAAAACACCCAAAAGAAGGTATCAAAATTTACCCTTCTTCCTCTCCCTCCTCTCTCCCCTGTCCCTCTGTCTCTGTTTATCTCTTTGTCTGTCTCCCCCCAAACACACACCACTCTATTGACTTATTTTTCTGGCAAACGTAACCAATATCCCAGTTGAGTGCCAAGTTATTAGCATGGGAAACTGTAATGCCCACGGGAAGATCAGAGACAAAAGCAGCACTGGCTGGTGTTGAGTTAGTTTGGAGACAGGTTCTCACTATGGATACAAGACTGGCTTGGAGCAGTAATCCAAGATCTATCTCACTGTATAGCTCGGGCTACTCTTGAGCTTGACATTCTCCTCCCTCTGCTTCTGAAGTACTGGGATCACCGAGTGTGCTGAGGTTCCCACCACACCCACTTCCGTGTGTTTCTCTTCTTGATAGCAATACCACGACCCTGGGAAAGGACACAAGGGTTTTCAAGAGGTTAACACCCTAATTCTCAACAAGGAATTCCATGACATGAAACCGTCCCCAAGAAAGTTCGTATCTAAGGAGAGATTGGCTGCTATCACAGGGAAGACTCCAAAGGCCAGCTGTTTACTCAGAGTGGCTGATTACACATTCTTTTGTGGGCTCCTGCCTGGAGATGTCACCTGCCTATTAAGACATTTGTCCATCATACATGTCTTCCCCTCTCTCACTTACTCACTCGCTGTTGGGTTATGTGGAGCCAGTAACTGTAAGTGTCTTTAGGTCTACATA
Source organism: Peromyscus leucopus (assembly GCF_004664715.2). Lineage (NCBI taxonomy): Eukaryota > Metazoa > Chordata > Mammalia > Rodentia > Cricetidae > Peromyscus > Peromyscus leucopus. The sequence goes on from NC_051067.1 coordinate 19,941,348, forward strand.
ACATACAGTGTGGCAACCATAGCCTAGGGCCTGGCATCTAGAATAGAGGCTGCATCATGGTGCCTGTGTGTTTAACAGCCTGAATGTCATCTAAGAGTATAAATAGCTCCATGTGGCTCCACCTCAAGCTGCAATCCTTTCTATGCTCTGCCCTATGATTCATGATTCCTTTTACTCTAGGACTCCATAGTCATATACTTTCTAAAATAATGTTGTCCATGCTCAAACCCCATTTGAATGGAAATCAAAGCTACCTCACCAAGTACAAGCTGGTTACTACCTTTTTTGTTGAGCATCTGGTAAGTTCTATTATGTTACTCTGTTCCTCATATTTGGACCCCACATTTGTTAGTTTGTTAGAGACAGGGTCTCACACAGCCCAAGCTGGCCCCAAACTCACTATGTTGACAAGGATAACTGTGAACTCTGAATCTTCCTGCCTCTTTTTCCCAAGCAAGAGGACTACAGATGTGCACTACCATGCCTGGATTGTGGTCCCCATGTTCTCCACCTCATCAACATATACTTTCCTACTTCACCGCCACCTCCAGCACCTCTACCTCCTATAGCTCGAGCAGCCAAAGATTTCTATTTCTGCAAGAGGCCAGCAGGCTCCCCAGGGTCTGTGATAAGTAGTTTTGGAAAATGGATCTCGCCCATTCAACCTCTTAAGATTAAGGAATGGAAATCTGAGGGAGGAAATAAGGCAAACTAGATTGTTGGTGATGAGGGGAAGGGAGACCAGGGGCAGACTAGGCAAGTGGCTAGAGGCGGAGACATCACAGAAGTGTGGGACAGCGGGACATCATGTGACCACTCGAACAGCAAAGAATCCTCCCAAACTGACAGGAACCAATAGGGCTGGCAGATGACCTCTAAATATCCTCTATTTGTTGTACTGGCGTCTCCATCCAATTAGCCTCTATTAGATACCTGACACCATGGCACATCAGAAAGTCCTACATGAGAACAGAAAATCCACTCTATTCTAGGAAAATCCTGACTCACTTCTGAAATTTTCTGCCTTTGCCAACTTTAACTCATGAACTATCCCTCTTTTCTATTAAACTCCATACCCAAGACATCTCAAACCTAGCAATATGACTCCGGAGGATGGAACTCAAAACCCCCACAAAAGTGACAGAGGTACCTGCTAGAAACGGAACCAAGGGCTACTTAGTAAACGGATATTCGGATTTCAGAGAAGTAAAGACAAGTTCAGAAGTGACACTCCGTCTCCAATCTGTCAGGTCCATCAGGCAGGTATGAGAGAAGCATTCTCCCCAACGCTAGGCTTGCCTTTCCCAACCACCTGCAGCAGACCACACAGAAGCTCGTCCTCACATCACCATCTGGTCATATACATCACTTCTGATAGTCTCAGTCACAAAAGCCGAGGAAACGGGAAATGTCTGCAGTGAGATAGCATGAGCTTCCCCAATGCTCTTTTGCTTTATTAAAAAAAAAAAAAAAAAAAAAGGAAAACAAAAACAAAAACAAAAACAAAAAAAAAAAAAAAAAAAAAAAACCAGGGCACAAAAATCTATAAAGTTGGGCAGAGAATTGAAGACATGCAAAGAACATTGTTTTTGTGCATGTTCTAAATAAGGTCATTTAGGAATTGGTGAACAGTGGAGGGAAAATATACGTTTGGGATGGAGACAAACCAATGTCTGTCTGTCTGTTCCCTTGCTTTCCTGCCTGGTGTCTTCTCAAGCCACTTTTGCAGAAAGCCCCAGGGTGGTGAGCTATTTAGTGAAACGTTCATATCTGACATTGCCACACATTTATAGAAAGCCAATTTCCTTTATGCTCCTCCTAGCAGTGAGCCCATGTTTCTCTTAGCCTTTGACTTTCTCTTCATCTGTTTCCACCCTGTATTTCTTCCTTCCTTGCCACTCAGAGCAGTAGATCACTGTGGCTGTTATCAATCCATTCTTGGGTTTTTGAGGACATAGCCTGGCCGTGTGAGTAAAGGTGCAGAGTGATGTGAGGTAATGGTACAGAATGGTCTCTCTACGGAAGGTGCAGAGTGATGTGATGTAATGGTACAGAATGGTCTCTCTACGGAAGCAGAAGGAAAGACGACAGACAACGTGAGGAGGGTGAGAGGTTTATGGGGGCAGCATCATGAAATTCAAAGGTGAGAGGGAGCAGGAATGATCTGAAAGCCTGCAGACTGATCAGCACATGTTTCTTGTGGGAAATGAGCACCCTGCATAGAAACAGAACTCAGGGATGCTGAACTACTGAAGAGACTTGTTTTAAAAAAAATGAATCCCTGGTAGAATTCAAGATAGCGGCAATTCTAAATTGGGTAGGGGAGGCGGGAAACTTGGGCAGGATGAGGCCTGTCCCTATTAGTCTTCTCGCTGCTGTGACATAATTCGTGACAAATCAACTCTAAGAAGAAAGAGCATTTTGGTTCCGCATTCAAAGGTACAGTCAGTCCACTGTGTTAGGGAAGACACAGGGGTGGGGGCATGAGGTGGCTTTCATGAGTTTGGAGTCAGAATGAGATTACTCCATCCACCTTCTCCTTTTTATTCAGTCTAGGACATGTGGGTTCACATGGAATGGTGTCACCTACATTCAGCCCAGGTTTTCTCAATTAAACCTTTCTGGAAACATCCTCACAGATATGGCCAGAGATAAGTCTCCTGAGGGACTCTAAATCCCATCAAGTTGACCCACCAAGATGAACCCCCACAGTTGCAGCTGGAGCTGGCAATTCCTCCATCCCTGACCAAAGTGGAGAAAGAGGTCAACAAGGTGTCACCGTTCCAGAATCCCCCGTCCTCCTCTCCTCCTTATTTTCCCTTCTGCATTCTCGGTGAAACATCCACAGTCGTGACACTCCCTTAGTTCCAGGCAGACGTTCCTGCCAGTCCAGTTCATTAAGATCTCTTCCTCCATAGTCCGCCAAATCCCTGCCCAATCCCTTTGTCCTTTATACAGTTTGCTGCATCAACTCCTTTGCCTGACCCTTTAAGATTTTTAGCATTTGAAGAACCCCCAGATCTACTGGTATGAGCCGGAGGAGTCTCCTCTGCAGCCCCTCTTAGCTGTGTTTGGTGAGGGGCGTGCTGGCACCAATCCAAATGTATGCCTAAATAATGAGCAGACCGGGGTCAGAAAATTAAAGCACAGCATGGATTGCTGGAGTCACAGTTTTATTGTCAGCGATTGCTTGGTGGCTCTGCATATGGAGAAAATCTTCACAGCTTCTTCCATTTTCCATGGCTTGGGTAATGTGCAAATAATTCCAGTGGTAAATATTTTATCCCCGCCCACAACCTATCCCACCTCTTCTTTCCCAACCAGGCAAATAGAATCACAGCTGTGAATAATGACATCTATAGGAAGGTTCTTGGACATCATCCATCTGAACTGAATACACACTGCCCAGACAAGATAAACAAAGACATGGAATTGTTAAAGGTCACATGAGGGATATGTCAGGAAACAGACTTGAGGGAAAGGGAAGTTCCTGTCTCTAGCCCAGTGGGTATAGATGTCTCCCCTTTGGAAGGTTCAGTCAATAAACAGGACAGACGCGGCAGAGGAGATGGGTCAGCCAGTAAAGTACTTGTCCCACAAACATGAGGGCCTGAGCTTGGATCCACGTGAAAAGCGGGATGTCAGACCCAGCAGCTGCCAAGAACCATGTCTGGGTTCGTGGTCCTACTGCAGCCCAGGTCTGTGTTGAAGTCCGAGGCCCATGTTGCCATAAAAGGTTACATGAAAGCCAGTTGTCCCGGCCACAACCTTGCGGTCCTGTTGGTGTCTGAGGGTCGAGCCATTCTGATCTGAGTGGCCTGAGCTTCTACCCAGAGCCAGGATGTCATCCGGCCTAAACCGCTGTCGAGGGCCTTGGCTGGGTCCATGATCCTGATGCAGCCAGGGTCTGTGTTGATGTCTGTAGCCTGTGTCACCTCAGCGGGCCATCGGAACCACGCGTGGTGAAATCAGAGGGCCATGCTGAGCAGGCCCCACCCTTCGCTGGTCCTGGGACAGCTGGTCTTGCCCCTTGCTGGACACTACAGCAAAAGAGCTGCCCCCACGCCCTGCACTCAGGAGAGATGGCCCCACCCCTCACCACAGAAAGGGAGAACTGACCCTGATGACATGGGCCTAAGGGAGCTGGCTCCGCCCCTTGCCTAAGGGGGTGGCCCCAGTGGCCTGGACTGACCAGCTCAACTACCACCCAAGGCCCTCACTAGGGCCTGGGGTTGGCACACCCTAACTTCTATCTACCCCCTCTAGGACCTGTTGAAGCTAAGGGAGGGACCTGTCCTGTGAAAAGATACCTTCCCGACCTCCATGACTCAGGACAGTCACAGGATATTTGAGAGGAGTTTTGGTGAGGATCCAGTGAGGATGGTGTACCAGAAACCAGAGGCCCTGAACCAGACCAAAGACTCATTGCAATGAACACTTGCAAGTAAAGCTGATTGAACAAAGGTGATCTGTGACACACCGTTCCCATGGCCACCATGATGGATGGAAAGGTGTTGGAGAGGGGGAACAGACAGAGGAGTGAAGAGGTTAGTGTTTGTTTGTTTGTTTGTTTATTTTGTTTTGTTTTTCTTCTTTGTTTGCTTGTTTTGTTTTGGATTGATTTGGTTTTTGTTTTGTTTTGTTTTAAGTTTTCTTTGGGGGGGCACTGCAGGGGTGAGGTGAAGATACAGAAGACTGGGAGGTGAATGGAATTGAGCTGTATGATGTGAATTCCCAGTTTCAGTAAAGAAATTGTGTTTTGTTTTGTTTTGTTTTTAAAGCTGGCTGTAACATCTTGTGCTTGCAATCCTAACCCAAGGAGGGGAGACAGAAGTGTTCCTGGGGTTCACTGGAGGGTCAAATCAGTGAATTCTAGGTTCAGTGAAGACTTCATATCAAAAACTAAGGAAGAGAGAAATTGAGGAAGACACCTGACACTAACTTCTAGACTCTATACACGTGTACACATGTGCATATATAAACACACACTCACAAGAATAGGACAGAGATGCCTTTAAGTTCCTTTGACAGATGAGGAAACAATCTCAGGGCTTCATAGGGAGCAGAAGGGGGAAACCAGGTCTCTTTTCATCATGGGATGTTGATTTTTGCTAAGCATGCGTAGTTGTTTCAAGTGGGACCAAATTGTGTTTGGTGACAACTTACACATGTGGAACACGTCTGTTATGAGATAGTGACAGGGGAAGAATAGCTATCACATGTCCGGTGCTGTCCAAGGTCATAGTCAGAGCCCTCATGTTCCATTAATTCCCCTAAATTCTGAGCATTGTGTTGGAGCCGAAGATCTCAACGTGTAAGCCACACTTCATCTCTAACCCACAACAGATCTTGGTGCCTGGTTCACACCGAGCCACTTTCTCCCATTTTCAATGCATTGTCCTCGTTCAAGGCTACTTCAGGCAACACCGTAGACTCCAGCTGGGCTCCTGGCCTTAACCCCTCTAGGTATCTGCATTCTCTGCTGCAGTTAGAGAGAGCAGTGTGTGTGTGTGTGTGTGTGTGTGTGTGTGTGTGTGTGTGTGTGTTGTGTACGTGAGTATGGAGGACAGAGAACTGAGTGTTGATCCTCAGGATCCACCCACTGAGTCTCCACTGAACTTGAAGCTGATCAATTGACTTGGTTGTCTGGCTAGCAAATGCTAGGAATCCACCTGCCTCTACCATCTCAGCACTGGGGTGTGCGTGCTGTGCTATGTCCCCAGGGTTTTTATGTGGGTGCTGGGGATCCAGGTCAGATCCTCATGATTGCACAGCAAGCACTCTGCTGACTGAGCCGCCCATCTCTCCAGTCCTCAGATAGATCTCTCTAGAACAATCAGCCCCACACGACAGAATGTATTTATAAATTGCACGCACGTACGCTGGCTCCCATATTAAGTGTATATGTGAAAAATCTGTTAGAAAATTTTAAAGGCTGTGTTTTAAACAATGTGATTAAAGGACCTAATATTTTCCTCATATTATCAAGCTTTAGAGAAAATTATTCAGCAATGCAAAACTGATCCTCTCCTTGCTAAAAACCAACACTGTCTTCGGATTGAAGTCCAAATGGAGAGCCATGTCAAGGCCCTTCCAGATGTGACTGAGAGCAATATCAAGGCCTTCCAGATGTGGTTCCACCTTTCCTTTAGTCCTCACTCCCATTCCTCTGCTCTATTTAAGTCATTTTCCTTTCCATTTCCTCCTCTTTATAGCCCAGGAGACCATCAGCTCCTTGAGGGCAAATCCTGGGGGTAGATGAGTAGTTTATCTCCAACACCATCAAAGTTCTGAATGGGGCAGCAGCCATTGGTTAAACGAGGGGTCATATCTGAGCTCAGCCCAAAGGGTTCTATTGAAAAGAAAACAGTGAACTTAAGCAGCCCACAGTCGTGCAGAACTAGTGAGTGTAATGTCACCTGCTCCCATTCAGAAAAGTCACTCAGCCTTTTAAGTCTAAGCTGTATCTTAATTTAGTAAATAATAGCATTTACGCAGTAATGAAGCCTTTAATTGGGTGGTATCTACAAGAGATCTCTTATTACCTAAGGACTACCTGTGACTTCCAGCCCTCATAGATGTTCCCAGTCCACAGGGTAGTCATTTATCTACCTAAAGACAGATGCTGCCAAAGAGGAAAACAATTACATCTTGCAGATCATAAGTTCTCCTTCCAAAGCAGCCCAAGGTCAGTAGCGCTAAGACGGCTATTCTGAAGACCCCAGGCTTCGTGCGATTCAGACCCAGTGTTGGAACAGAACAGTGTTATGATCCTTTCTGTGGTGGGCACAGGTTGCTGAAGCTTCCTAGGATGAACCCAGGGCACATGTTCTATGACTTCCCAATTCTAGAAGCATGGCCCCGCATGTTCGGTGAGGTATTGAAGGTTGTCACATTGTATGTAAATGACAGTTCAGGTGTCTTGTCAAGGTCTTGTTTATAATAGTTGATCCCAAGGGGTGGCCATGAGGAGAAGGCTGTAGTTTCAACTTGCCAGCTACTCCACAGGGAACAAATCATTGGAGGTGGCTGGGATGGGTCATAACCAAATACTGCAGCACCCTGGTGTGCTTATTCTTGTAAATTGAAGGTCTTTGGAGACCAGAGGACCCTGGAAGAGGCTTTACTCGGGTCATTCCTGTCTGTTTGAAAGAAAAATCTGGGGCTGGAGAGATGGCTCAGAAGTTAAGAGCTCTTACAGAGGACTGGAGTTCAGTTAGTTGCCCCCACATCCGACAGCTTACAACCACCTATAACATCAGTACCAGGAGATCTAACACCCTCTCTGGCCTCTGTAGACACTGCACATAAGAAACACACACACACACACACACACACACACACACACACACACACACACATTAAAATAAAAAGTAAAGCTTAAAAACATGAGCTTACAGAAAATATAGAAAACAATTTCTTAAAAAGAAAAATAGAGACAATCAGTTGCTTTTAATTCACTTCCTGGGATCCCATAACTAAAAATGTAACAAATGATAAAGACAGGATCTTCAGCTGGACACCTTGTCAACCGCTGCAGTCTGCCTCCTGATGTCAGCATGGGCGAATGGTCACGGTAGAGACTGTAGAAGTGAAAACGGACACATGGAGCCTGAATTCTAATTGAAAGTCTTAATTAGAAGGGAAGGGGAGTTGAGGAAAGGGGGGCATTCAGGCTGCCAGGCAACAGTGACAAGAGCAGGCCTTTATCAGGCTCTGAGAGTGGTCAGAGGTCTTGTCGTTGCTAACAGTCATCAGACTAGTCTGAGGAGATTTTTCCACGTTATGATCTAGGGAGCATTTGTCACTAGAGACATCATGATATACCTTGTACCCGGTGGGATTTTTATTTATGAAAAGTTGAGGGACATCGTGGATAGACAGCCTTCCCTGTATTTTGATGGGAGTAAAGGAGCTATTCTTGGTAGGTAATGTGTTAAACCTCTAGTCTCTTATCCCCCCAGAGGAATAGGAGACAATTTTTATTTCATTGGTGACCTTCATCTTCTAAATGGAATAATTTGCAAACTATTGCCTATCCACTCATCCATTCATTGCCCTAACACTCATTAAGTATCACTCAAAACTCACTTACTGACCCCCGCCCCCACCCCATGAACGAGGGTCTGCTAGTCTCTGGAATTCAGTACATTATTAAATATTCGCCCTTCTGCCCTGCCTCCATGCATGTTAACTAAATCTGTGTTCTCTTCTGTCATGAATTCATTAGCTGTCAGTTCAGCCCAGCAAACCTTCTGAGGGGAGGGTGAGCGCTTCCTCCTCAGCCCCAGAGGACCATGGGTCCTGGAAGCAACCAGTCAGGCTCCCGGGCTTCCAGTCCAGCAGTCCACACAGGCGTCTTTAGTATGACTTGTGACCCAGCCACTGTTCCATTCCCTGAAGAGAAGAGCATGCAGCAAGAGGGCCTGAGCTCCACTCTGGATTCCTGCTGCTGCTGCTGCTGCTGCTGCTGCTGCTGCTGCTGCTGCTGGAAACATTGAGTTCAAACGCCCCGAAGGGTGAAGTCTTTGTCCATCTGCTCTTCACTAGAAGCAGCACTTCCAAGCAGCGGGCAGTGTCCTGAATACCCATGTGGCAGTCTGAGACAAAGAAGTGGCCAGTGTGGATGATCACTTATCATTTCTCTCCATTTCTTTTCATTCGATAGGTGCAACTTTCCCACAGTGAGCAGACTGACTTTTAAAAATCCACAAGGCCTGAGAGGTGGTTCAGAGGTTAAGAACACTTGCGGCTCTTCCAGAAGACTTGAGTTCGATTCCCACCATCTCTGTCTGGTTGCTCACTGCTACCTGTAACTCCAGCTCCAGGAGATCCAGGGGATCTGATGCCTTCTTCTGGCCTCCATAGACAACACACACACACACACACACACACACACACACACACACACACACACACACAAAATTTAAAAACTCACCTAAAAAGGGCTGTGGATGTACTGTAATTGATAGAGTGAGTCTTACCACCACGTGCAAAGCCCCAGCACCACATAATCTGCATGCCTGTCATCCCAACAATCAGGAGGAGGAGGCAGGAGGATCAGAAATGTAAGGACCTCCTTGGCTATATATCAAAGTGGAGACCAGTCTGGGACAGATGAGACCATGTCTCAAAAAAAAAAAAATCTGATAACTTTAAAAATGCATATTCATTAAAATTAACTGACTTGTCTCCCTGAGGTTAATATTTAGTATTCCATTTCTCACAAGTATTGAAAAAATAGTGATTGTAGTGCTGAAGAGATGGTTCTGTTGGTATAGTGCTTGCTATAAAGACACATGGGCCTGACTGCAGATTCCCAGCACTCACCTCAGAAGCTAAGTGTGGCGGCTTGTGTCTGCAGGAACACTAGGAAGTGGAGGCAAGAGGGTCCCTGAGGCTCACCAGACAGCCACTTTAGTGAGCTCTGGATTTATTTTTTGAGAGACCCTGTCTCAGAAAAAAAAAAAAGTGAAACGAGATTGACAGAAGCACCTAATATCATCCTCTGGGCACCACGTGCACCACCTCTGGGAGAACAGCAAGAACTCTGAATATTTGAGCTGTGTCTCCAGCCCTCTGCAGCCTTTTAGAGTAGAAAAAAAGTAACTTAAGGACACTAAATGGTGTTTTTTAAAGACCCAAATGAAGTCATAAAGTGTGTGTGTGTGTGCGCGCGCGCGCGTGCGTGCGTGCGTGCGTGCGTGTGTGTGTGTGTGTGTGTGTGTGTGTGTGTGTGCATGTGTGTGTGTGTGTGTGTGTGTGTGTGAGAGCATGTGTGTGTGTGTGTGTGTGTGTGTGTGAGAGAGAGCATGTGTGTGTCACTGACAATGCAGCAGGAGCCATCCCGGCACCACTGCCTGCAGCCAAAGGGTCTCAGTCCTTAGGGACTCCACTCAAGCAAAGCCCGATTCAGAGCATCATTGCAGGAAAGCATTTCAGAATGAGCCAGCGTGGAGCAGAGCTGTACTTTACTAAAAAAGTATTCTTTTTTTTTTTTTTTTTTTTCTTTTGGTTTTTCAAGACAGGGTTTCTCTGTATAGCTTTGTGCCTTTCCTGGAACTCACTTGGTAGCCCAAGCTGGCCTCGAACTCACAGAGATCTGCCTGCCTCTGCCTCCCAAGTGCTGGGAAAAATGCATTCTTAACAGACTTACTAGAGTGATGTTCACAGAAGGATGAAGACACACCCAGGTGCAGGCGTGGCCTTCTCAAGACAGTCACACTTAGGTGTCCCACTGGCAGGTAGGATCGGGGAAGCTTTTAGAATTTTCTTGCTCATTGTGTTTCTAAGGAACCTCCCCCCCCCCTTCTCCTTTTTGATAATTGAGACTATATAAAGGTTCCCTAGAGGTCCTGCTTGGGGTTACTAATCCACAAGATAAATCAGAAGCCTCTAGGGTTGAGCAGAAGGCCAGAGGGTTTAGGATTTGGCCTTTTACTGTAAATGAGGTTTCTGGTGAGAGACCTAGACATTTTCAGGTTTGCACCTGGGAAGACAGAAAGGCCATAAACAAAATATCATCAATTTTGTTGTATTCCTGAAGCTCAGCTGATGAGAGGCCTCACCCAGACTCCTGAGTCCTGTCCCCTCTGCCTTCGGTGTTCCCAGAATTCTCTCTTTGCCTGAGTTTCTATCCCACCTCGATGACATCATCAAAAGGTCTTTCGAAAATACAGTCCAGAGATGGGGGAACAGAGGCGTTTTCTCCATGGAAGCAGCAGAGTTTGTTTCCCAAGTTGATGAAATTCTAATACAAAAACAAAACAGTCATTTAGTTTGAGCAACAATATCAGGTATGGTGCAAAAATTCACAAAATATGGAAATCAACATTAACAGTCAGAAGCTTAGCCCATATATAATTCTCTCAGCCCACTAAAAGAAAGAAAGCCTGAGGTAGGCGAGGGAAGATGTGTGTCACTGTGGCTTACAAACACTGTGTAAAATTCCTGCCTTTGAGAGTGATTTGAATTTTTACTTAAGGGGATGTTTTGGAGCTCAAAATGCAAAACGCTTCTGTTTTCTTTGAGAAAGTGCAGTAGGCACAGTGTATCTGTTTAAAACTAAATGGCATTTGAGGGCTTAAGTGTTTGGGTTCACGAAAAGTGCCTACACCATATGGTCTATCCTAGAGTAAGTAATTACAGACTTATTAAAAATACATGCTAATTTTACTCACCAACACTCCATGATAATGGCTTCCTCCGGATCTAATCCATTCTCTTGATTATACTTATCTATTTCTGGTACAAGGACTTCTTATCCCGAACAAAATGCAAGTTGACCTAGCTTCCTGATAGCTAAAGATCCAATCACAGCCTTGAATTGTCAACAATTCAAGGCAATCCCTGTCGCTTCTTAAGCTCTTACTGAAAACCAAAGGCCCTAGCAGAATAGAGGTTTCCTGCTTCCTTGACCCCTCAACCTGACACACAACCACCCAAACCCTGATAGTTGCACTGGAAACGAGGCAGAACTTCCTGGAGCACTTAACAATAAAACCACCATACTTGAACATGGTGGCGGCAAGTTTTATCTCTTTTTTGTTTGGGGAACTAACCTTGATATTGCTTCCAAATGCTGAGTCCAGATTGCTTATCTGTGCCTTCAGAGGTTGATTTGTTTGTTCTGGAGAGATGCATCTGTCAGCCATTAAAGTGCCTGCTGCACAAATATGAGGAGGACCCGAGTTTGATCCCCAGCTCCAAGTAGGAAAAGATAGGTATGGTGACAGGCATTTACAGTTTTAGCCCCGGGGAGTTGGAGATGGGCAAATCCTTGCAGCTCCTTATCCAAATCAGCAAGTTCCATGCCAGTGAGATACTGTCTCAAAAACAAAACAAAACAAAAAATAGTGCCTGAGGAAAGAAGCCTGGGGTTGACATCTGGTCTCCATATGCACCTCTGCACACATGCACATGCACAAACACATACATGTACCTGCGCAACATTCTGATGCAGCAGATTTGGGGTGTGGCTTGAGTCTCCATAGATATAGAGATAGAGATAGAGATAGATAGATATATAGATACAGATGCAGTTTGTTTGTTTTTCAAGACAGGGTTTCTCTGTGTAGCTCTGGCTGTCCTGGAACTCACTCTGTAGACCAGGCTGGCCCTGAATTCCGAGACCCACCTGTTTCTGCCTCCCAAGTGCAGGGATTAAAGGTGTGCACCACCGCTGCTCTATGGACTTCTTGGTTTCGAACCAGCTCCCTGGTGATGGTGTTACTGCAAGTCTAGGAACCATCTCTCAGGAGCAAGGACTTTGCTCACAAGACTCTCTGAAGCTGGCACACACACACACACACACACTCACACACACACACACTCAAGTTTGTGAATGGAGCAACTGGCAGCAACTATTAGTGGATTGCTTATTTGTTTATTTTTTTAAACAAGGTCTCACTATGTATGGCTGACTGGCCTTGAATTTGTGGCCATCCTCCTGCCTCTGCTCCTGAATAGTGAGACTACAGCTACAGGCAATCACACTCAGCTTAGCTCTATTTTCTTAGTCTTTCTTTCTCTTATGGGTCAGTCAGTTCTGTTATAAGGTCCTGACTCTCCTTTGGTACCATTCTTGAGTGTAAACACAGAATGATTTGAGAACAATAAACCATCAAAGTTTTGTTGCTTCTGATTATATGTGATACAAACTGTGGTGTTTTGAATAAGAATGCCCCCCACATGTTTATAGGTTTGAATGCTTAGTCCTCAGGGAGTAGCACTACTTGAGAAGGATTAGGAGGTGTGGCCTAGTTGGATTAGGTTGTGGTCTTGTTGGAGGAAGTGTGTCATTGGGGGTGGGCTTTGAAGTTTCAAATGCTCAAGCCAGGCTCAGCGTCACTCTCTTCCTGCTGTCTGCAGATCCAAATATAGAACTCAGCTATTTCTCCAGCACCATGTCTGCTTGCACACTGCCATGCTCCCCTCCATGATGATAATGGACTAAACTTCTGAAACTGCAAGCAAGCCCCAATTAAATGCTTTTTTGTAAGAGTTGCTGTGGTCACGATGTCTCTTTATGGCAATAGAACATTGACTAAGACACAAACCAACACCATCTTTATACTTTGAAATGGAAATAATATTATATTTACTCTTCTAAAGGAAAATGTAAACATTATGTTGGGGAATGGTAACACACCAAGTAAAGTGATTCTGTCTCAACAAGATGGCAAGGGGGGACAGAGGTAGTCTTCTGACTTCCATGAATGAGTACCCACAACCCACTGTACACACATATGAACAAGTACAGATGCATGTATATGAACACAAACATGAAAGGAAGGAAGGGAGGGAGGGAGGAAGGGAGGAAGGAAAGAAGGGAGGAAGGAAGGAAGGAAGGAAGGAAGCAAGGAAGAAAATAAAGCAACAGTCTAGCACTGACACATTTTGAATTTATTATGCAATGATTTTGAGTTAACCTTTGGTCATTGAATGTTCAGAAATCTTTGCTCCTAGCCAAATTTTCATGGCACCCACATTCTATTATGCTGTATCCTATATATGTGTATATCCTATATGAGGCCACAACTCACAGTTCAGGAAGCTAGACCTTAGAGTCACATGAGTGATCTGCAGAACTAGCTACCCAGTGGAAACCCTTGTTCATGTTTGCTGTGTTTTCTGGAGCATCTTCTCATGGCTGGTGTTACCCCCATGCCTTCCTTCCTTCATCTCAGCTAAGGGATGTCTTTTAACCTAGACTCGTGGCCCCTTTTGCTGAGATCTACTCTTGAGACCCACTTACTTTCCCTGGCTATCTTCTGTGTGTATGGCAGGTATACTCAATAATGTTGATACAAAACCACAGTCCTCACCTCAAAGTGGAGAAGAGATGATTTATGTTGGAGTCAAATATGAATGAGCATGATCCTAGAAAACAGACTCAGTTTGCCCCAAATTCAAAGTTGGTAACAATTCCAAGTTTTACAGAAACAGAACAAAGAAAATCATACATCAAGATACTTTCCAAACATTGGTGAAAATATCGTGGGCAGCAAAGCCAGTAAGTCTCTATTATAGGCCTCAGCTGCCCTCAGAGGCCATTCTTAGCCTTCTCGCTGGTAGAAACTGGTGGTCTGTTTAGTTAATACATTGCCCCAAGGTTTCACTTGTTAGTCACAAAGACATTAGGACCATCACAGAGGTGGAGTATGACAATCTGTTAAAGAGGCTAAAAATTTTTCCTCTTCCCCTGCCCTATGATAAGATGTGGTTTAGTAACAAAGCCTTATGGCGGTAGCTATGGCTCTGGAAGTGGGTGTGTCTAATGGGACTTGTAGTCTAGACTTTCATTTTAAGGAGGTCATAAATCCAGGACTGACTTGGAAAGAGTTGAAAAAAGAAATCAGGTGTCTAAATGAAATTCTCCCTTCATTACTTCCCCATGGTCCAGATTTCACTTTCTTTCCCAGCTCTCTTCCCATTTTGGTAGAAAAGAATGCTTAAGTCAGCAAAAAGATCACTACACCAGCAATTCTGTTGTGCGCATTGATTCTCAGGGGGCCGGAACAGAACCCCAAAGGTGAGAGAAAGGGAGAAATGCACAGGCAATATCCCAGCCGCTGTGTTTAGGAACCTTTTAGAGTGTCCCAGGAGAATGTGGCTCTGAATCTGTCATGGCTTTGGGGTTTCTCTTCTCCCCAGTGATCATTTGTTTCCAAGTTCCTATAAGGGCAGAATGTTTCCTTTGGTAGGAACTGGAAGATGGTAGCTGTGGTTCCTATAAATGATGCCCAGGGGTCAAGGGAGAGAAGATCTCTGGTGCAGTGACTGGAATCCCCAGGAGCTGACATGTCAAGCCATGTGATCGCCCACTACCACCTTAGTGAGTTCTATCATTATCTACAGGCAGTTTACATTTAAAGGGCCAAAGTCAAGTATCCAATCTATTTTCTTCTTTTGAAAGTACATTTACTCATGTGCTTATTTTTTTATTTAAGAATATTTTTAAATTCATTTTATATACCAACCACAGATCCCCCTTTCATCCCTCCTCCTGCTCCCACCAGCCTTCCCTCTCCCCCCCCCACACCCCCTTCTCTAAAAGGGTAAGGCCTCCCATGGGGAGTCAGCAAAGCCTGGTAAATTCAGTTGAGGCAGGACCAACCCCCACCCCACCCGCCCCGCGTCAAGGCTGAGCAAGGCATCCCACCATGCAGAATGGGCTCCAAAAAGCCAGCTCATGCCCCAGGGGTAGATTCTGATCCCACTGCCAGGAGCCCCTCATACAGACCAAACTACACAACTCTGTCGGCCATGCAGAGGGCCTAGTGTGGTCCCATGCAGGCTCCATAGATGTTGGTCTAGAGTCCGTGAGTTCCTACAAGCTTGGTTCAGTTGTGTCTGTAGATTTCCCCATCATGATCTTGACCTCCCCTTGCTCATAGAATCCCTCTTCCCTCTCTTCAACTGGACTCCTGGAGCTCTGCCTGGTGCTTGGCTGTAGGTCTCTGCATCTGCTTCCATCAGTTACTGGATGAAGGCTCTATGAAGTTAGGGTGTTCACCAATCTGATAACCGAGGTAGGCCAGTTCAGGCACCCTCTCCACTATTGCTAGTAGTCTAAGCTGGGTTCATCCTTGTGGATTCCTGGGAATTTCCCTAGCACCAGGCTTCTCCCTATTCCCATGATGTCTCCCTCTATCATGGTATCTCTTTCATTGCTCTCCCACTCTGTCCCTCTCCCAGCTCTACCATCCTGTTCTCTCATGTTCTCATCCCCCATCCCCTCCCCACTATCCCCCCCCCCCGCCCCAGTTTACTCATGGAGATCTCATCTATTTCCCCTTCCCAGTGCAATTCATGTGTCCCTCTCAGCATCCCCCTTGTTACCTAGCTTTCTCTGGAGCTGTGGGTTATAGTCTGGTTGTCCTTTGCTTTATATACAGTATCCACTTCAGAGTGAGTACATACCATGTTTGTCTTTCTGAGTCTGGGCTACCTCACTTAGGATGTTGTAACACAATCTTAAATGGTCTTATTAATAAAAAAAAAAAATGGAGCCAGATATTGGGGTAAATTCTGAAAGATCAGAGAGACAGAACAAGCCACAGCCAACCTCATCTCGCCAACTCCTCAGCTGATCCTGTTTCCACTAGTCCTCAGACTGAAAGCCTCTGAGTCCTCACTCCTGAGGGTCTCAGGTGAACTGTTCTAAAAAGCCTCTATTTCCTGGTCCTCAGGCCTTAAGAGCGCGAGTTCCTGTTTCCTCGCACCTTATATACCTTTCTGTGTCCTGCCATATTACTTCCTGGAATTAAAGACATGTGTCTTTCCCAACCAAAGGCATGAGTTCTCAAGTCTTGGGATTAAAGGTGTGTGCCACCACTGCCTGGCTCTGTTCCCAGTGTGGCCTTGAACTCACAGAGATCCAGACCAATGATTTCTGCCTCTTGAGTGATAGGATTAAAGGCATGTGTGGCACCACTGTCTGGCTTCTATGTCTAATGTAGTGGCTGTTCTGTTCTCTGACCCCTAGATAAGTTTATTGGGGTGTACAATATACCAACCACAGGATGATATTTTCTAGTTCCATCCATTTGCTTGCAGATTTCATGATGTCATTGGTTTTTACAGCTACTCATGTACTTATTTACTCAGTTTCTCTCTCTCTTCTCCCCTCCCCCAGTGTGTGTGTGTGTGTGTGTGTGTGTGTGTGTGTGTGTGTGTGTGTGTTGCTGGGGATCAGACTCAGTGCCTTGCATATCCTAAACACGTGTTCTATCATTGAGCTATATGCCTGATCCTTGAATTAATTTGTGTTCATGTGAGTGTGTGCACATAAATACATGTTCATATGAGTGTGTGCACGCAGGTGAGCATGCACATGTATGAGCTGGTAAGTGGTGGCCAGAGGTTGACATCGGGTATCCTCCTTTCTGTACACCCTACTTTCCAAGTCAGAACCACTCACTGAACTTGGAGCTCATGGATTCCACTAGACTGGCTGACCCAAGAAGTTCCAGGGATCCACCTGTCTTCCATCCCCCAAGGCTGGGGGCAGAGATACATGCCACCGAGGCCAACTTTTACATGGATGTTAGGGTCCCAGACTCAGGTCCTTATGCTTCCGTGGCAGGCACTGTATTGACTGAGTCAGCTCCCCAGCCCTCGAATTAATTTTTATAAAGCGTGCTAACTATGGAATTTGTTGCAAGAAATCTTGATAATTATGTTACATACTCAGATGCTATAAACTCAGAGATGAATGGGGCCCTAATAAGGAAAATTGGCTAAATGAAGCTGAGATTACAGTTTCCACAAACATCATATCATATGTGCAACACTCACAAAAGTGAAGATTTAAATTACATCTCTTCACCCAAACTTTCACCAAACAAAGTAACTATGTTATAATTAATACAAATTCCAAAGTACTGCACCCTACATAAGCAAATTTTACTGTGGAGCTAAGAATGGGGTACACCATTATTCAAGGCTTATGTAAGGACAGAATTCTCAAAATATTGGTGTCTAAAATTTCAGAACCACTGAAAATAGTACTCAGTACTTCGTGTACACATTGTGTTATGTTGGAAATCACTAATTTCCCTGAGCCTGTTTAGCTTTTTATTGACTGGTCCTCAAATCCTCCCACCTGCTCTTGTCCTTACATATGTGAGGATGGCCTAGCCACCATTCAGGATATGGTGTTTCTCACACACAAGCATTGTGCACAGTATACAACACACATGGTCCCCCATTCTCCTAAGAACTCATTTTTTTCTTAGTGGCTGAGTTGAGTTCTTTGGTCCACAGATATATCATCATGCTGAAAGACAAGTGGTAGAGTGAAAATGTAGTTTCCTGTCCATGTTTATTTCTCAGCTGAGATGGACCTCCTGTAACAAAATTCGAGTTAATGAGCAAAAAACACGATATTGTTTATTGTTGTGTGTAATTTGCAGATTCATGGGAGAAGGAAACTTTGAATTCAGGTTTACCTGGCATCTTTACAAAGAAGAGAAGCAATGGGACATAGAAAAAGGACTTGGAGTCTCTAGGAGCAGCAGCCTAGGGAAAGGCAAATGAATGGCCAAGAAAGATTGGTTAGTAAATTTGAAAAATCTTTATTACTATGGAGAGTAAGGGGGTGGAGGTGGAGTGAGGGGAAGCCTGCCTGCCAAAATGTGAAGGTCAGAGAATGGCTTCAGGAACTCAAACTCAAGTCACCTAGCACTTTTACCCACCTGGCCATCTCACCGGCCCTGGTTAGTAAATCTTGATATGTCGATTCCTCTGGTAACATCTTCAGACTGAAGAGGATCCCAAATTGTCTTTGATGATCTGCTGTGGGATGTCTTTCTGCATACTGTGAATATGAGTGGCTCCCACTGGATAAGAAATAAAGCTGCACTGGCCTATGGCAGGGCAGGATAAGGTTAGGCGGTACATTCAAACTGAAGACGAGACAAAGAAGGGTGGAGTCAGAGAAGATGTGAGCCTGAGGCCCAAGGAGCAGCAAGACGCCAGCAGACCAGGAACAGCATGGCCACCTGCCGAGTGGCAAACACATAGATTAACAGGAATGGGTGGAGTTAAGTTATAAGAGCTAGTTAGCAAAAAGCCTGAGACATAGACCATACAGTTTGTAATTCATATAAGCCTCTGTGTGTTTACTTGGAACCGAGCAACTATGGGACCAGGAGGGACACAGGAAAACTTCTGTCTACAAATAATCAACATTTGTCTTTTTGTTTTGTTTTGTTTTTGAGACAGGATTTGTCTGTGTATCCCTGGCTGTCCAGGAACTCTCTCTGCAGACCAGTCTGGCCTTGAACTCACCCATATCTGCCTGTCTCTGCTTCCCCAGTGCTGGGATTAAAGGCATGTACCACCACCACCCAGCAAAATTTGTCCTTCTTAACAGAGGAGGGACATCTTTGTCTTTGTAAATTTGTCTTGATTTGGAGGTAAGTTAGAAAGAGAGAGAGAGTTGAGAGCTTTTGGGGTTGTTCTCAGTTCCTCAGGAGGCATGTTAGGTAGAGATTACATGCTCTGGCCCTTTACAAAATGTAACTTAGAATGGTCACAGCTCTCCCGGCTCCCAATTTATAAGAGACTTGCTGAGGTCGGTGCTGTGGTTTAAAGGCTTGGCCATCAGCCTTGCAGTGCTAGTGCTAGTGTTGTGTGACATCATTCCTGGGGAGACAGTTAACAAACGTCCACTCACTCCAGACAGGAGGCTGAAGACAATGACATCAAAGTCCTTGATTGAGTTTAGTGAGGCTCCTTACTAGAGTATGGGCGAGGTACTAACAGGAGTAGGGATGACTCATGGGTGAGGACTTGTGACGGCCAGAATCCTGGTGCTCTCTGAACAACTTGCAGGCAACTCCACACCTAGGAGAGTCTTGCAGGCAGCTCGGCTGCTCCGAGTCTCCTCAGCAGTCCTTACTGTAACCTTGGAGAGAGAGGAGCCTTAGGAATCTGGTCAGTTCCAAGGACTTTTGGGGAGTTACGAGAGCTTTGCTTCCTAAGTCTTAACCAGTTTCCCTCCAGGATGGGATGTTTCAGCTCAGAGGAAATTGCTGTACATGGGGAGGTGATGGAGCATTTAGAAGGTGGGGACTCCCAGAAAGAGTCAGACCGCTGGGGAGGCACCAGAAAGGGGTCTTGAGATCCTGGCTCCTTCTTGTCTCTCTCTTTGCTTCCCAGCTGTCCTAAGGTGGGAGCTTTGCGCTCCCACATGTTTAAGCCGTGGGATCTGCCTTGCACAGGCCCGAAGATGGCGAAGCCAATCAGCCATGGATTGAAACTTTTTAAACCATGAGCCAAAAGAGCCCCCACCCCTGACACACACGCTGATAACGCAGGTGTGTTATCACAGTGACAGAAAGCAAACACGGGTAATAAACCAGGCCTTTGTCACCATACCCTGCTTTCCTCTGGGTTTGTGGGGAAGCAGAATCCTGTAAAGCCAAAGCTAAGCTCGTTCTTGTTTTCAGTTTTGAAAATAAATAAGCTCAATGAGTTCAGCTGTTTTTGCTAGTAAACTCACTTTGCTTGGTTTTTGTGGTTGTTGCTGTGTTGTTTTTGTTTTTGTTTTGTTTTTACAGCAGTGGAAAGAGCCATGAGCACAGTGGCAAGAGATCCCCAAACCCCACTGTCTTCATTTCTTCCCTAGTTACTAAAGCTCTCTGGAAGTCGACTGGACTCCCCACACCTCTGCTGACTCTTACCCCGGTTAGTTTGTTCTTCTGTGTCTGGGGAAACCTTACCCTCAGTGTTCCCAAATCACTGTGTCGTCCCAACTACAACCGTAGATTTCTCTCTAGGTCTGTCTGACCCTCAGCAGTGTTTGCAGAGGGTCCTGTCTGAGGGGAGGAGCCATAATTCCTGGATTCTT
Source organism: Peromyscus leucopus (assembly GCF_004664715.2). Classification (NCBI taxonomy): domain Eukaryota; kingdom Metazoa; phylum Chordata; class Mammalia; order Rodentia; family Cricetidae; genus Peromyscus; species Peromyscus leucopus. The sequence goes on from NC_051067.1 coordinate 19,961,707, forward strand.
CCAAAGAACTCTTCTCAGTTTGTCCCCCCACCTCTCTTCACATCTGACGTCTCCTTTTTAAACGTTCATTTTCTAGTTAAGCATCATTTATGACAGATGGTGCTGTGGGCTAATTAATAGACATGTTGGGAGCGCCCTACGGCACCTGGGGTGTATGTTCATCGGGAAGGTATCCAGCTTCTACAGAAATGTTCACTGGGATCTCAGAGTGGAACAAAGGTGGTACACAGTGCAGTGGGAAAAGATGGAGGAAAGGGGACGGAGACTCAGACCTGATAGTTGGTATGGTGGGGCTGCTTTTAAAATAAACGGGTCCCTTTCTCTACTGTTTAACTCGTTCCGGACCTGGGACCCAAGCCATCCTTCATTTAGTGCATTCACACTGTATGTGCATGCGATCTGCACTGTTGAAGGGAGGGGGGAGGGGAAAAGAGGAGGGAGAAAGGGAGGAAGGAAGGGAGGGAGAGAGGACATATCATGGTAAAGTGCAGTGGAACAGAGATGCTCCATAGTGGTGAGCAGAAATCCAAGAAGAAAAGATGCCCAGGGCTTCAATATCCCCTTCAAGAGGAGAGCTCTTGTGATCTGACCAGGGGCTTACCTCCTAAAGTTCCCATCACCTCCCAATAGCAACACAGACCAAGGACCAAAGAGTCAACCCTTAGTATGTGGGCCTTGGGGGGCGGGGCACTCCGGAACCAAAGTGTAACACCGTATGTGGCCAGGATTGATGAGCAGAATAAAATGAAGCCTCTACAACCACGAGTCAACACAAGGCTTTCTCCTTGTCAGTTGATTATCTCAAGTATTCAGTCAGAGGAACAGGAAGCTAACACATACCCCCATCCCCACCCCCACCCCGTGCCTCCTGGGGGGGGGGCAGGATCCCTTCTCTGTGGGGAAAGGAAGGGAAGGAACAAGTCAGTAGCCTCCAAGCTACTTGCAAGATTTTTTTAACAGCGATCAGAACTCTGCCCCGTTTCAGCTGCAGCTCTGTCGACTGCCCTTAGTAAGTGTTCCCACTTTGATGCCAAAAGTTGCTAGTGGTTTTTCTCTCTCTTATTCATAAGAGACGGGCAGACAGCTGGGCAAAGGAGCTAACTTGTCCCAGGAGGTTCCATGGCCCTCCTCTTTCCCGGTTTCCTATCTTACTGGGCCTGTCTCCCAATCACCTTTCTCTGTCATTCATTTTGCCCTCCGTAAGTAAACGTCCCCATTTCAAAACAACAACACAGTCCTTATGAAGCAGCTGTCCATGGTAAACTCTGGAGTGGGTCCTGACCCCAAGTCACTAAACTTACAAGTGGTAGGATGGAGTGGGCACAGCTGGAATGCCAGGCAGGCCGATGGCTAGTTCCCAGTCTCCTCTCTCCAGCATCTCCCGGGGCTCCTCGGCTCACTGCACTGAGAATAGGAACCCTAGGGGAGAACCTAGATTCACAGAGACCTGGAGCAGGCTATGTAGCCTCTTGAACCTCAGTCCATCACCCTACAAAATGAGCACCCACTGGCACATGCCAGCAAGGATGCTCTTACTAGGGAATGAGGTGGTGTTTGATTGTGCAAAAATCTATACAAATAATTTGAATTTTGTTTGAAGTTTGAAATTTCTCACTTATGAATATGGTTTTCATCAACATTACTTAGTATTTTCCTTCATTTTGTTTGAAATAGAGATTATCACCTTAGTCCATGTGTTAGTTCCTTCTTTTCCTTCTTTTTTTTTTTTTTTTTTTTTCAGATATGGTCTCATGTACCCCAGACTGATCTTGAACTTACTATATAGGCAAAGATGATCTGGAACTTTTGATCCCTTCCCTCTACCTCCAGAGTACTGAAATTACAGATGTGTGCCACCACGCACCATCATGCAGGGTTCAAACACCAGGCTTTACCGACACTAGACAAACATTCTACTAACTGAGTTACAAATCTCACTTAAATTACTTTTCTATTGCTATGATCAAATACCTGAAAAGAAGCACTTTAAGAGAGAAAAGATTTACTTCGGCTTGTGGTCTGAAGGGATGCAGCCTGTTATGGAAGCAAAGACGTGACGGTGGGAGTGGGAGGTAGCCTGTCACATCATGTCCACAATCAGGAAGCAGATGGAGATAAACGGTGGTGTCCGGATTTAATTTATTTTTTAATTCATGTTGGGACTCCACCCAAGGCATGGCACCACCCTCATTTAGAATGGATCGTCCTTTTTCTGTTAATCCTCTCGGGACACACACACACTCAAAGACACACCCAGAGCTGTGGCTCCTACATGGTTCAAAATCCAATCAAATCATTGAAGCCCAGTGATCACAGCTCAATGACATGTGAAACAGAGACCTAGAAAAAACTGAGGATTGAATAAACGGTGGGGCAGATGCCAGTCAAGGGTCCAGCTCAGACTGGCAGCCAGTTCATTAGAAAAGAATCCCGTTAGGACAAGTCAACTCAAACTTTCTTTGAAGCGACGTAGTCACAACAAGAACCAGGCAGTACTCTTTCACTGGCTTTCGGCCAGGCCAGCTCTGGGAAGTGTGGTCAGTCTCTTTAACTGAACTTGGCATCCGGAAATAAGGCTCAACCTCTTTAGCAAGAGGAAGAGTTTTCTTCTGCCCACTAAACTGTTTGCAAAAGAAAAGAAAGAAATGTAAATATTTGAACATCAGAAAATAAATAATGATCATAAATAATGCAGTCATCTTCCAGTGTTTGCCCACAACCATCGACAAGCTGCCATGTGAAGTCAGCTCCTTATAGCAGTGTCCACAACCCAGCAGCTGGGTGAAGGGTACCAGGGAAGCGCTCACCACATTTGCCAGGATTTTTGCATATTGGGGTACATCTATCTACTGGGAGGGAGTCACCTTTTCTAGTGCTTACAAAGCATAGTGCTGAGATCTGCTTGGGGGCCCTCTCCTGTGTTCTGTGAAGAAAAGAGAAACCACTTTTGCTTATTCCTGGCATGTTTCATGCCATCTGAATGATCAGTCCAGGTTCCTCCCCTGGGCATCATATAGGGTAGAGATAACAAAAACCTTCGAAGTCAACTCAAACTCAAATGACCACCAAGTACCTACGCAAATGACTTTGTATAAAGGACAAAATCCCGCTGAATTCCTGCTTCCCATTCACAAAATGAGCATAGCAGAAGCTGCAGTGTGGACACTGTTCAAAGATTAGACACAGTATAATTCAGGTACTTGGCACAAAATGGGCATAGCCATTTGCAGTCGGCAAATTGCAAAGAAGAATTTAGAAGCTCCTTAGAAAACGGAAAAACAAAAACAAAACTTCTGTACCTGGCCTGCTTCTTAAACACACAGCACCAACTGGAGTGTGTTTGAAAAACCATGTTCAAGTCATCATTCTAAAAATACAGACTCCCCAAACGGAAATGTGTTGCATCCACTTCTGACTTACACTCTTGGTAAAAACACAAGCAGATCCACCATACGAGGGGGGAGGGGGACTCAATTTGCAGTTTCTTGTTGTGTGTGTTGCCTGCCCAGGGAAACACACACAGTTGGTAACTCAGCATACCTCCAGATTTGGGAGGCAGGCATGGCTCTTGCAGAACTGAGTCTCACTAACAAAGAAGAGCTTCTACAAATGACCCGTCAGTCAGTGGCGCGTGAGCAGAGAGAATCGATTAGCTAGCCCATCACAGGAGAGCCAGGGTACCCTGAGAAAAGCAAGCCAGCACCTCAAACTTTCAAAATCAGCCTAAGGGTGCATTTTGTTTGAGGGGATTGGATGGAGTTGAATTGGTGAGATGCTACAAGTGAGAAGGTACCAGACTCGAGCTGGTCCCCTGCTTAGACGGATGGGTAAACCAAAGCCCAGAGCATCACACAGCTTGCTCAGTGACAGAGCTGGGGATGGAACCCGAGTTTTCTGACCTCCTTGTCATTTATAGCCATGTCTGAGATTTTCCTGGATTCCCCTGTGACTCTGAGGGCCCAGGAAATGAGTAAAGTCTTAGATTCCCTTGGCCTTACCCTCTTTAGATTACACCTTGCACAGGACGGCCCCACCCAGAGAGACAATCTGTGCAATTGAACATTACCTGGCTTACTGGCCTTCTGGCTTTCTGTGCTGCTCTGTGTCTCCAGGCCAGCATGGTGCCCAGCATATTGCAGGAATTCAATGAGCATTAACCGAGCGAACAAATTTTAAGTGTACACTGTCAAATCTTGTTAGTTTAAACAATGCAATGAACATGACCTTTGGCTGATAAGAGAGAAAGGCGAGGGGGCGGGGTAGAGTAGAGAGTAACTGGATAAACAAGGGTTTCAGCAAGCGGCAAGAACGACTCTCCACCCCTGCCTTTACCACCTGGATGACCAGTGACCCAGGACAAATTATTTACCCTTCCTCAATATTGTTTCTTTCAACTGTAAAATGAAATAAAATGATTCTTCTACGGAATTTTATGAAGGCAACCGAACAATATTCAATGAATGCTCGTCCTTGGATTCTGTGAACACCATGGGTTCAATAAATAAAAAAGGAAGCACAAAGAAGAGACGCCACGGAGACCTGAAGGATTGGCTGCATGAAAGCACTGGAACTTCGGACACACACCCCCACCCCCATCTCTCTTGCTTCTCGGCTGCCACGAAGTGAGCAACTTTGTGGTACCCCATGCCCCATGCCATGATGCTTCTTCCTTGGCAGGCCCAAAGGCAATGGAGTGAGTCAACCGTGGGATGAAACCTCTGAAACCGTGACCCAAAATAAATCTTTCATCGAGTTTATTGTCTCAAGTATTTTGTCACAGTGTCACAGTTATAAAGCTGACAAGCATATTCACATTCTGAAGTACTGCATGCCACATTCTGAGGTTGTGTATGTACTATATATGTCACAGCCTAAGGTACTATATATATACTATATGTCACATTCTGAAATACTTTGTGTTGTATGTCATATTGGAGGTTAGGATTCCAAACTAAAAATTTTGGAGAAACACGAGTCGGTCTGTAATGCCAATTTTTCTCTCGTTTAGACTGACTCTATTTCCTTCCAGAAAGATCACACTATTCAAGCACTATGCTGGGAATACAAGCATTCTCACTGAATTGTCAGGATAGCCTACGTATTACTCCCAGAGACAGGAATATCTCTCTCATAGCTCAGGATGGCCTCCAACTCTCTGAAGCACGAGGTTGACCTTGAACTCTTCTGGTCCTCTTACCTCCATCTCCACAGTGCCGGGATTACAACCATGTGCTACCACTCCCAGTTTCATGTGGTGCTCAGGACTGAACCCAGAGCTTTGTGCATGGTAGGCAAGCCCTCTACCAACGGAGCTATTTCCCTGGTCCAGGACACTGGCTCTCTGAGGGATTCAATAACAGAAGTCTCAAGTCAATGAATTAATTATAGGTGAAGCTAACAACCAAAATGGGTCCAACTGATGCAAATGACCAATGGGGGAAAAAACAACAACAACCACTTCTCACAGTAACACTGACCTCTTCTTTCTAGAATTAGTTTCCCCTTTTAGCAAAGTGGGTCACTCTAGGATTGCAGCCCCAGAGAGGACAGCAGTCATGAAATCTGAGAACATGGTCTTATTCTGGGAAAAAATTGTTGCAGAAGCAAAGAGACTTAGAATCTTAAGGAGGACAGAATTGTGGGTTCTCTGTTATGAGGTAAAGTGTCGGCAGACTCCCAAAAGAGACAAGGATGAGTGAGAATGGGAAGATGAAGCCAAAGATTGAAGAGATGCTTCACAAATCACAGAAAACCTGGAGCCATCAGAGGCTGGAGGAGGCATCTGGGAAGGACCCTTCCCCCAGTCAGAGATTGTCAACATGGCCCCCAACACCTTCAGCCTGGATTTCTAGCCTCCAGAACTGTAAGAGAACATATCTTGTTCCTCAAGCCCCATGTGTTAGACTTCTTTATTACTGCATCCACAGAGAAATCCTGCTCCGTGAAGCTCATGGTTCATTTCACGTCTCATACACAATCATTCTGTGCTGGCATTTCTTGACCACAGTCCGGGAATCATTAGCTTTTTATTCCAGCTGGGTCATCCAAGCCCCTCTCTGCTGTCATAGGCCATGCGGCCTGCAGACAAAGCCTTGGGCAGCATCAGGAGTCTGAGGTCAGGAGGACTTGGGTTGTCCAACTGCTGACAGAAAGAAAAAAAAAAGGGAGGGGCGTGGTCGGAGGCAGGTATGCAGGTTGGCAAACACTCACTTCACATCTTTTCTGTGACCTGCAAGGTCCCTTACCCAACCTAGGAGGCTGAACTTCAACAGGTCCCTGCCTTTACTCACTGAAAGAGAGTTCACAGATCATCTTTTGAGTCAGGCTGCTGCCTTGGGTGACCCATGGTGTCTCTGCTGGAAAGAGCTACAGCTGTGGACAGAGAGACATCTACAGGAATGGGGCCTCTCAGAGCCAGCACCTTATTATTTCTCAGAAACCCATAAAGAATCCCAGTTTCCAGACACATGGACGGCCAGGAATGCTCCCAGCCCTCAGTTTCCCAGCTCTTGGTGCCTGTGATTCTTTATAATGCCCTTGCTTTCTATGACAGGTTGTAAGCCTTTCTGCGTGTTGGTGGGGGAGGCATTCCTCCCCTGACTTGGACTCATCTTTCCTTTTTAAAGCTCTTCCCTTAGCCCGGTGTGCTCTTCATTCAGACTAACAATAGCCCTGGCAATAATGAGGTGGCAGCAGAGAAGAGCTACGGTTTAATAAAGCTGAGGCCTAGCAGCCTCCCACTCCCCACACTGGGGCTCTAATAAAGCCTTTTCATCGTTCCGGGGCTGTGGTTTCCACCCTGGCGTCTGTGAATGGCTTTCTCCACTGAAAGGACTCTTTATTTGTTCTGTAGGATGCAGTTAAGAGTGGCCACAGATTTCAGCTGCCTGGTGAGGCACTGAGGGGAGGCAGATGTGGAAACTCCAGCACAACCAGACAACGGGTCACCCTGGGACGTCCCAGAATCTGGATGGTTCTAGAAGATTCTAGACCATGTTCTTGAGTAAGAAATCAGTGTGCGTTTTTATCCCTAGCCTAAAACATAGCTAATGTATTACTTGGGACTCTCTATAAAATCTGTCTTTACTCTTCCATGAAATAATGGCTAGAACAATACAGGAGCCTCTTAGCTCAAGTCTTTCTGATAACACTTTAGAGGATATGAGCCAAGAGCGTTCGTCACCTCTGTGTGTTTACTTAGTACGTTGCTTATGCTGTTACTACGTGTGTTTTTAGAAAGTGTTTTCTATGCTGTTTTCATAAAGTGTGACTTTTAAAAAAATCACAAAGCCATATATGCCATTGGTTAAAACTCCAAGCGCTCACGAAATATAGGGTTTAGAAGCTGAAAGACCCTTGGAATCCCTTCCTTCCAAGATGTTGCTGATGTGTGTGAGGTTTTTGCTTGATTTTTTCCTTCTTAGTCCTGGGGAAATTAAAAGCTGTCTGGAGGAGAAAGCATTACCGGCCCAGGCAGTACTCCTCCACCTACCACACTCTTTTCCACCCAATAAGTACCAACATGCACCAGGCCCCTGCTGTCTTCTCAGGGTGTGAATGAAGGGCCAGCGAGTCACTGTTGACTTCAGAGTGCATGCTACAGTAGTGTCGATGTGCTCTCTCTGACTCTTAGGTCAGAACCCTTAGACACTTCAACTTAGCCATGTGTTGAGTAAGACATTTAAAGGGGTACCTGAGATTTAAAAAGTTCATAAGGGTGAGGTAATGATGTAACAGGGTATATTTTTAGGGAAAGATATGAGGCTGAGGATGTTACTCAGGGGTAGAGCATTTATTTTTATAGCATGGATGAGGGCCCAGGTTCCAAAAAAGACACCAACGAGTCATAAAATACGTCAGTCTTTCTGACAAGTGTGAACACAGCAGGAAGACAGTTTGCAAGAGAACCCCGCCAGAACCCCAGCACACTGGCTTCCTGATCTCTGACTTCCCAGCTTCCAGACCGTGAAAAACAAGTATCTGCTTTTGAACCCCTAGTCCATGGTATTTTGCTATGACAGGCCAAGGTGACTGATGTGGAAAGGTGTGTGTATATGGCAGGGGACAGAGGGAGAGGTAGTGGGGAGTCACAGCCCGTGTAGCTGTGTCCTGCCCTTGCCTCGTCCTGTCTTTGGTGAAGTCACTTTTCTTGGCTTATTGTCACGAGTAGCACGCTGGAAAGGGGCGTGGCATGTTGGTTTATGATACACATACCAGGACTCAGCCTTTCTCTTGACATGGGCACGTTGGCTCTCCCTATTGTAATGGTCCCCACAGTCCCCACATACCACTGACCTTGCCCACAGTGGGAGCGAACACAGAAACCTTTGATGGACATTGATGCTGTGCTTCACGCTCTCCGCCAGCTTGGCTCAAACACAAATATGCTTACCAGAGCCAATGGGAAGGTAAGCATTTTACCTCTGATGCCTCACGTTGAAAGCACCCGTTCTTACAAGTTGCAAGTTTGCACCACACATAATATTTGTGTGATTGATGACTTAGCCAGTCTCCTTCCCTGTTGTCCCCACAGGATCTGTATGGGGAGCTAAGATTGATCCCACCAACTTTGGAACACACAGACACTGCAAACAGCAACAACATGAGGCTCACGTGTGATTCAAAAAATAAACTAAGTCCCAGAAGGCATGTGGAGTTGAAGGAAAGATTTCCAGGTTTTTCTGTCAATCTTAAGTACAAACACAACTAATACTGCCTAGGTGTTATTCCAAGATGCAGATTTTTTTTTCTTTTAAAATAAGTAGGAATGGGGGGAAGGGTAAATTGGAAGGCACTGAATGAAAAGGCAGCCAGGAGCCCATGTCAGTACATCTCAGACCTTTCTGTTGTGACCTAAAATAGATTCAACATTGCCACCCTGAAGTATTTGCATAGGTCGACAGATAGATAGACAGGCACATACACACACACACACACACACACACACACACACACACACACACACCACATTTAAGGCAATCTCTTTTCTGAACAACAACTAGCTTTATTGTCTTTGGTAGTATCTAGGCTAGTCTATTTCATTTAAAATATTGAGAACTAAATTGACTTGCAGGCAGTAGCATTTGTTAGTATTTTTCCAAGAGTGTAGAAAAGGGACAATTGTTTTTTCAATTAGGGCCAAAGGCTGATCAGAGAGGAGACTGGGTAAGATGCTATATTTGGAGTTCTGTGATGGATCTGGGTTCAGGTGGCAGCTTTCCTCTTTCTTGGGTCCTCTGAGCTCTCTGTCTGGTAGGGAAAATGAGACTTTCCTTCTGGGGTTGCAATCAAAGCTTTAAAAGACAAATCATGCAAAATGCTTAGCCCAGCTCCCCACAAACGGTAGACTCCTCAAAAGACAATTGTTGCTATAAATGGGCAAACACCCCAAAGCCATGAAGCCCCCTTCCTGTTCCTGCAGGAAGCTGGCCCTGTAGGGCAAGGGCAGACAGTGACAGCCGTCTCAGATGCGCCTCTGCGATGTGGCAGGGTGTTCACTGGCAATCATAAATGGAATGTCACAAAATAAGCTCCCTCCAAAACAGACTTGCAAGTGAAGTGAGTCTTGATCCTGGAGTTCTATTGTTATTTTTGTTTCACTCCTGAGTAGCACTACCTTTCCAGGAAGGGACAGCAGGAGGCTGGAGTTCTAACCTGGCTCAGAGGCTAATTCTCTATGTGAGTTCCTGTAAGCATTTATTTCATCTTTCTGTGCTGGCCACTTCTTGTGATAATAGGATGAGAATCATAATGCCTGCCCACTGTGTCTCCCAGACAGGCTGAAAGGCCCTGAGTACATTAAAAACACAGAAAGAGGCTTTGAACCTTTGGTGGAGAGGCACATTATCAATACAAAGGTTTAACTATTTATTATTACCATCTATCTTTCCTGGGAAATCCATTGTGCAGATCCTAAGTTAGCTCTTTATCTTTTCTCCTTCTTCATTTCTTTTAAAGAATAAAATTCTTTTCTAAATACCTTTCAAAAGCAAATTTATGCTTTGGTCATTTGATTAATAGGAATGGAGGACACCAACTTCTCAATCAAAGTGCTTTTGAATAATTCAATGCCTGATATTAAAAGCAGAGAGTCACTGCTGGTGCGGTTTACTCTGCATTGTGAAGAAAATCCGATCTGTCTGTCCACACAAAGGACACCTCACCTGGCTGGCTACTCAGCTACTTGGCTTCTTAGGTTCCAGTCTCTCATTCAGACCAGTCCTTCCAGCCCCACAGTTTCTGTGTAGATATGAGAACCCTAGCCAGGACTACTCCAGTCCTAAGATCCTCGAGTGACAGACCTGGAAGAAAGGATTGGTTGGCTGGTTGGTTGGTTGATTTCTCTTTCATCTTTCTTTTGACATAGAGATCTCATGCATCCCAGGTTGGCCTTGAACTAGCTCTGTAGCCTATGATAAACTTCTGATCTTGCTACCTCCATTTGGTTTTATGCAGGGCTGGGGATGAAACCCAAGGATTGGGGCCGACTAGGCATATCTTTTCCAAATAAATTTCCCAGAGTGGAGCCTTTTGTAAATCAACACAAACTCTTTGTGTAGATTAGCTGAGATCTCCTATCAATTCAAAACCCTTAGGGGAACAGGAAGCCAGGCAGTGGCCCTGTAGGAACTTTGAGCCTGTGACCCCAAACACAGCGCAGACACCTGCATGAAATGAACCATCTGAACCCAAGTCCTCCTGCCCACAGGTGGCTCAGAATCCTCAAAGCATGGAAGGGAGGAGGACACAGAGCTGTCCTCTTCTTGCTCTTTGGTGGAACAGTTCCTACAGTCCTAAGGACATAGCCCTTAGTGTGTAGGACCTGGCTCAGCCCCCCAAGGGACTTGGAAGCCAAGAGGGCAAACTCCAGTGTCCTCCTTCCAAAGAATGATTAAATGAAATGAGTGGGGTCACCTGCTGCTGCTCAGAAGCAGCTGCTCTTGTTCTGTTCCTTCTGCCCTTCCTGCCCATCTCTAACATCCCCCTCACCACCACCAACCCTGAGTCCTCCTCCTCTCTGTTCCCACACCCAGGCTCTGCATAGTTCTCATAGACTCCAGCTGTGCTCCGCATCTGTAATTACCCCCTGACATCAATATTCTAATTCGCTTCATTCTCCCAGAGTCTTCTGGCTTTCTTTCTTGTTTACCAACTTCCTTCCATCTTAAGGATAAGACAAATGAGACTCCAGATGGTAAATCTTTTCTTCTAGAAATGGTATACTAAAGGCTTCAGAGCAAAGGTCCCAGCAACTTCAGTACACTCTCTTATGCTGACGCCTGGGGAGTCCTTGTCAACACTACTTTTGATACAGTGGTCTAGTGGGACCCAAGGATGCAGTACACAGATGGCCACTGACGTACAATGCTTTACTTTTTTGGGTTTGACCTTTATGTTGGCTCAAAAGCCTTATGGATTCAATAGAAACTGAACTCCGATCTTTTCTGGAGTATTAACACATTCTTTCTTCTTTCTCCCTCCTGCCCCCATTTCTGATAAAGAAAACAACTAACACCAAGCAGGCTGCTGAGATGTTCTGTAGGGGAAATGTACCCCATTCATTTCTTCCCCTAAATTGCTTTTAAATCTTTTTAGGATTATTTTATTTATGTGTGTGAGCATTTTGCCTACAGATGTATACCACGTGCATGTCTGGTGCCATCTGAAGCCGCAGCTCTTCAGATGTGGGCAGCAAGTGATTTTGCCTACTTGCTCATGTCACTAGCGCCAATTTTCTTGGTTTTGTAGGACCTCATCGTACTGGGTCAAGGGCACACTTTACTCCATTATGACATCATAACAATTTACACTGCAATAATTATTTCCAAACAAAGTCATGTCCTGGAGGTTAGAAATTCATGTGTGAACTTGGGGGAATTTAAATAAACCATTGATATTCACTGTTCTCTAAAAAAATCTCATCATGAAACCCAACAAAAAAAAACCTTGAGTAGTCTGGCAGTGGGGGTGCATGCCTTTAATCCCAGTACTCGGGAGGCAGAGGCAGGAGGATCTCTGAGTCTGAGGCCTGCCTGGTCTACAGAGTGAGTTCCAGGACAGGTATGGCTACACAGAGAAGCCTTGTCTTGAAAAAAAAAACAAAAGCAACCAAACAAAACAAAAACAAAAACAAAAAACAAAACTCTTGAGCACAAAGCAAAATATGCATGCAATTATGTTCATGAGCATAAATTATTTCCACGGACCTTTGTTCTGGATGACATTCTTTCTCTGACTTCCTCAGTTCCCTGAGAACAGCCCCTGGTGTTCTGAGATTTGTGCACAGAGATCTTCCATGGGGGACAGGACAAGGCTGTGAGAAGATGATCTCCAACACAGAAGGATGCAGGGCTCTCCTGATCCCTCAGGAGCCCAGGTGCCCAGTGGGCCTTCAGAGCTGCCCTAGTTGAGGCAAGGGAGCTGGTTAATCACGTGTTGACCAGTCATCATTACACCTTGGCTGCCATGATGGGCTAAGGGAAATTTCCTGGGAGCCACTCAGCTGTGAGCCTTTGGTAGCCAGCTAACCTTCTGTGACTTATAATGTTTTACTTTGGAAAGTCCAAAAGGACAACTGAAATTTAAAAGAATGAGGAGATGTTTATTCTCTGTAGCAAGGTAGGAGCAGACTGGAAGCCATTCCCAAAGTACTGCTTCCTCAATGAGGAAAGCCAGAGGCTTCTACATGAAGTTCATACATATTCATGTAGGAAACATCAGTAATCATATATGTAGGCAAACATGCTCTTTAGCAGGCTCAGTTGAAATCATGCTTCTTCAGATGTTCTCCATTAAAAAAAAGTATTGATAGAATGTTTCTGGGCAGAGAAATTAGGGTTATGATGAGCCAAGTTTAGGTCACCTAAAAGGATGCAGGCAGTATGACTTGGTGAGTTTAGCTAGGTCCTTGTAAGTTCCTCTGATGGGCTTTATATGAGATAAGAAGCAGTTATAGAATCAGGCTTTGAGTTGTTCAAGGGGCAGTGGCTTTTTAATTCCATAAACTTAGTTCTGGTCGTCCCTGAAACAACTAGTCCAGCAGTTCACACCATTAGCTGGGAAATCAGAGATTCTGTCCTGAAGAAGTATATCCACGGAGTCCTGCAGCATCCTCCACAAAAACAGACACTCAGCAAGGAATTAAAGTTAAAAGTAAGTAGAAGGTTTTCCATGACTATTCCTTGATATACACAAGATCCATCTTCTTTCTAGAAAAGTGCTGGCTAATAAATGACATGCATTTTATGTTGCTAGGGCCAGGCAGTTGTCTTTCCATGTGGGTACCTATTCCATACTCATATCATCACATACACTTGATATTAGCAGACTTCCTAAACCCCTAGTAATTAATGGTGGGTGTCCTGGTTGTTTCTGTCAACCTGACACAAACCTAGGCATGTCTAGGGGAAATGAATCTTAATAGAGAAAATGCCTCCGTATGACTGGCCTTCAGCAAGTCAGTCAAATATTTTCTTGATTAGTGACTACTGAGGGAGGACCCAACCCATTGTGGGTGGTGCTACCTCTGGGCAGGTGGTCCTGGTTTCTATAAGAAAGCAGGCTGAGCAAGCCATAGGGAACAAGCCAGTAAGCAGCATTCCTCTACGGCCTCTGCATCACCTCCTGTCTTGAGTTCCTGCCCTGACTTCCCTCGGTGATGGAGTGTGACCTGAGAGTTGTGAGCTGAAATAAACCCTTTCCTCCCCAAGTTGCTTTTGGTCAGTGTTTGATCACAGCATTAGTAAGCAAACCAAGATGGTGGGTACAAGGATACCTCATTCCATTTAATTAGAAAGGTTGAAAGTTTTTCTTTCGGGAGCTACATAATCATAGCTTTGTCTATCAATTCCTTTCAGTTGTTGGTTTTGTTTGCTGTTTGTTTGTTTGTCTGTTTGTTTCTGATTTGCCAAGAACATTACCAAGAGAAAAGCCAAATGAACCCTGTTATTTCACCTGCCCTTGCTGGCTTGCAAATCACTGATCTGGGAAGTCATAGACCTGTCCTATACATTCTTAGCCTCCCGCTAGCTGTGCCGAAGGTAACACTGCTGCCTTGCGGGGGACGTTTCTAACAGTTGCCTAGGTAACTTTCCAGGGACTTGAAGGCCACTTTTGCTGAAACCACCAGCTCTTCCCTTGGACCTGCAGATGTCTGATGGGGTGACGGGAGCAGGATGAAAAGGCTTGACATCTCTGTCTTCATTCTGCGTCTGTCTCCTTTGCAGCTGCAATCTGTTAGCTAAAGACGCCTACCAGGTGCCTCAAATGAAAACTCCAGACTATAAATGAAATGAAAAGAGGTGTCACCTGAGTCCCTGGGAGAGCTCTGCCTAGTCCCAGAAAACACAGGAATAAGCCCTCTGTTGTTAGCCGACCTTTCTCCTCCATTGCCCACATACAGCAACTGCAACTGTTCAAGTCCCTGGAGTGGAAAGTGATTGAAAGCACGAAGTCCCCTTCTCCATGTTCCAGCCACTGAATAAAGTTAATTCTTTCTTCTGCAGTCTCGGTAGCTGGCATTATAGAGGGGCAGCAGAATTAACCCCTTTTCTGTTACATTGCTTAGATACTTGATTCCTTAACCTTAATTTACCTTAAGCAGACTAAAACCTGATTACCACACCCCTGTCTTTTCCTTTCTGGTGCTCATCCCATCTTCATGTGCTAAGTTACTTCCCGAGGCAGGTCTAACATTGTCTACTTGCAAATGAAAGATTTGGAGTCTCAGTGCTACTATGGCAATATATTAGTTATGTATGGATTTTATAATTGTTTGTGTGCCTGTGCGCGCACACACACGATAGACATTTTTTCTTTGCTAGGAATTCATTCATTAATTCGTTTGTTCATTGCTCACCAGTAGATTTGAATCTGAAATGTCATGTTTGCATGGTCCCTAGTTGGTAGTGCTAATTTGAAAGTTTGGGGAACTTTTAGGAGGTGGCATATAGTTGGAGAAATTAGTTCACTGGGGTGTCTCTTCAAAGGCTGTGTCTTGTACCTAGGTCCTTGGCCTCCCTGGCTCTCTCCTTCCTTGCTGCCATGGAGTGAGCAATGGTGTCCCACCATGTATCCCTGCTGCCATGGGTCTTGCCATGTCCCCCAGGGCAACATGCAGCTGACCATGAGCTGGAACCTCTGAAACGATGAACAGAAGTAGTTCTCTTCAAGTGTGTAGTCAGATCAATGCAAAGAAACTAGCAGCAGGGTGGCCCTATGGCTGGCTGGGCTGAGTACTTCCAGCAGGCTTCAGAACACAGGTTCCATTCTGAGTTGTCTAGGAAATGGTGAGGTGGGAGGGGACTAAGTGGCTTGAGCAGGTAGAAGGTGGTCCAGACTGTGGGAGCTCTGATTAGGGTGTGAGCACTGGCTGATCTGAATATAGAAACAGGAAGTCTTCTGCACTCTAGGAACTGACTCACCTAAGGAGCAGTATCTCCAGAGGCAGCAAGACCATGGGATACAGAAACATCGGCATAAGAGGACGTGACAACATATGAATATCTTAATAGAACCAAAAGAATAATAAGCACAGAGCTTCGTTAAGTTACACATTTCCCTCATGTGTTGCTACCGTATTCCATTTTTCTCCACCATTAGCCACAAGGTTATTTCTCTCTTAGATTATCTCTTCTCAGACAACTCATGACCTTTTCTCTGCCATCTCTTATAATGACTTTCATGTAACAAGACACGAAAGTATGTTTGTTCACAGTTAAGCATCCATTCCTCTATGGATCGAAGGAAGAGCCCAAGTCTTAGGCATTTTGGTCATCTTACTCTCCACAGTACCTTACAGGTCATCAGGAATCAACATATATCTGTTAAAAATGCTGATGAAGTAACATCTTATGGCATTATGTGTAGGTTCTTTTTAGGCCAACAATCCAGCTTTATTAATAAACAGAAAGTCTTTTGGGGGAAAAGAAAACTCCAGTATATGAAGGTTACATTGCAAAAAAATGAAGAAATGTTACAACATGTTTGTTGGAGATAGTAGATTGGAGTGACATCAAAGGATCATTATGGTTTAATTTGAGTATCATGATGGCATTTAGTATGTGCCAATTCTGCTCTGAAATAGTCTTACCTTCCCATTAGATCCCCAAAGTAAATATGTCCATGGAGGAGTTACTTAGAAAGCTCATTTTTGGTTGGCCCTCATGCCTCCAAACACAATGTCTATATGTGAGCTGGGCTGGGTCTCTATCTACCTGAACTCTCATTAGAATCAAAGCAAACAGGCCTGATGGCATTTCTTTCTTTCCCCATGCCTAAGAATAAAGGCCAGACAGAGAGAGAACAGGAAATGAGCCAAAACTTAGGCTCAAATGTAGAATGAAGCTGACCTCATAGTTAAACCCCCACCTCGGATCCCACTCCATGGAGGAGGAAGAAACATGTGGTGGCGTGAATGAAAGAGGGATGGATCACTTCAGCTAAGAGGAACCAAAGTAAGGACCAGTCTACCTGTGAGCATGAAATGTCCCGGTCCACGGGAACCAGCACCGTGTGGCTAATGACTTGCCACAGCATGACCAATGAGAATAGCTCCTTTTTGGAAAATGCCACTTTCTCCCATCCCCAAAGTAAGGGTGGGTGGAACGGGAGAGCATTAGGCTCCTCCTGGAAGCAGATAGAATGCCATCCTCCTTCTAGCTTACCCCAGCAATGTCCTTGCTGAGGAGGCTCGGCCCCTTTCTTCAGCCTCCATTCTGGTTCCCACCCTTCAAAGTTATATCCATCTGCGAGTGAAAGCAGGCGACACACTAAGGATTCCATCTCCACAAAGACTAGAATCTATGGGAAGAAGAGCCAACATGCACATGGCACAGCCCTGCAGTGCATAAGTAACTGCTCATTCAGTTAGGCCAAAAAAAAAAATGTTCTTAGATCTTGAAAAGTAAGGCCAACCACAGCCTACAGACACATACATCCACGTTTCATGTAAAACCATGTTTGTCCTTTCTGAGCGGTGTTAGAGACATACACAGTCAGCCTCCTATATGTAAGAGTCTTGCACCCATGAATTTGACCTACCACAGGTTAAATTTGAAAAACTATTTTATCCTTACTGAACATGTGTACATTTTTTCCTTGCTCTCATTCCTTAGATGACATACCACCACAACTATTTGCATTGTGTTAGGTATTATTGTGAGTAATAGATGTTTTAAGCTATCCTGGAGGATGTGTACAGGTTATATGCAAATCCTACACATTTTATAGAAGGGATTTGAGCATATGCAGTTCTGACTTTTGATCGTGGAGTCATTCTCCCTCAGTAGAGAGATAGTTGCATCTCCTTGCACTCAGGGCACCCAATGCTGCATTTTGCAAGGCAGAATCAGTTGTTTCCTTTGCTTATGAAGTGTCCTGTCCTTTTTTCCAGTGCTTGCTCTGCTGTGTTTTTCAGGGGAGTTTTTTGGGTAAAAACTTGGGCTCTGGCCACCCCAACAAGCTAGGCTCAGCCACTCATCCTAACATACCAGTGAGAGATGTATAAGGGTGAAAACAGAAAGATTTATGCAGTATGGGTCTGTTGGAACAACAGTGACATCTTCCCCAGTCAGTCTTGGGTTACTGATGTGAAGTTTAGGTTTAAAGAAAGGGCAGGAGGTATGCATAATTAAGCAGTCCTGATAAAAGTATGATCCAGCCCATCTTTGATCCATCTTGGTCCTTGTCTGCCCTGCAAGGTGACCCCCACAAGTTGTGAACTTGCCAACATTGTCTTGCCTTCAAGGAAGGCCTGTCCTGTGAGGTTTTGTTCTTTCTGGCAGTTGAGATAAGTTAAGAGGAAAGGGCATTATTAAGGACATGAAAGTATGCCTGTGCCGTCCACCAAAGGACAGACGCTGAATGAAGGCAGAAACACCAGTTTTCCATCTTGCTTGTCCTTGCTTGTCCTCGTCTAGTAAGCTCACGTGAGGAGTCAAAGCTTAGCTACCCAAGTCTCTGCTTCAGAGTCTCCCAGAGAACCATTATTTTTTTAAGCTGAGTTCATCAGATTCCATTCAGAGAACTATGGCAGTGTCCTCCCTTTCCAGCTTCTGTGTTCTGTGGCCTAAGTCCTAACATTTATATAAACACTTTTAGACCAATACAGAAAGCTCACTCTGGCTTTCACTAGTCTGTGTTCACTCCCTGCAATTTGGGTTTCCTGTAGCTACTCACTGACCCAAGGATAATTTCTAGAATATGGGTCGGAATCACCCTGGGGTTAAGCAAGAGCACAGAGTGAACACTTGGTCAAAAGTGCTCTTGGCGACATGGAGGATGCCCCGATGGTCAGTAGACAGAACACCGTGTCCACTTCCCTGGATTCACTACACATCCTTGTTCAGGTCATTTTCCTCTGCACGGTGATATTAGTTACTTTCTAGGACTCATCCTTTAGTGCAGCTAAGCATTGTTTGCTTAGCATAAATGTTCTCTCCAGAACCTGAAAGTTATTGGACATGTTATAACATATCTAACCCCACAGTAATAAGAAGCTAATTATTTTACCCAACACAAACACACATTTTTTATTATGTTAAAGTATTTAGGCATGGGTCCACGTACACAAACAGCCATGAAATAATCAAATATCTAAATTAAAAATGGCAAGCTGGAAAAAGAAAATTGCAAACACAAAGGTGTGACTGCTATGAAAATAGCCAATTTAGAGAAGAGGTTGGCCTTTAATTGGCCAAGCTAAACAAGGCACAATTACTACTAACTTGATCCCCAAAGATCGGCTCTAATCAAATCATGTTTAACTTGGCTGGTTAAATTGCAGAGTGCACACTCCTCTTCTGATTGGGTTCATTTGGCTAACATATGGCCTTTCTGCGGCTGACTCTTCCTTTCCTGTGAATGGAAGCTTCATGGATTAGAAAGCTCCGGGCTTATTTTGTTGTTGTTTTAATGGCAAATTGTGTCTATGCGGTTTTGTTTTTGTTTTAAGCACTCTCCGGCAGAACTCCCTGAGCCCACGGTCATCATAAGTCTGTCATGGAGTAAGAGTTTGTCAAAGGTCTTTCAAAGCCCTTGTCCCAGTACTGGAGAGCATTCCTGCATATTTTGCTTTTGCTCTGCATGACAGCTAAAAAGGAAGGTTCTGTTTGTAGGTTTTGTTGGGGTTTATGTTTGTTTATGGTACTTCAACCTCCTGTGCTATGGGGAAGATATTTGGTATCTTAACCTCCTGCATTACAGAGAGATGGGCAATTTAACTTATACCCTAAATTTTACATTAGCCAGCTCAAGGATACTGCACAGTTCCACGGAGCACAATGAAGCATGGTTAAATATTTATCTCCATTTCTGTCGAAGTGTCTCACTTCAGAGAAAGCTGATTTCTCAGTACGGAATGGTCAGCTGCATGCATGCTGGATGAGCAAACATCTCACTTCATACATACCACCATAGATGCATGACACTAAAGCACAGGAAATCACTTTCTTTGGTAAAGAAACACATGTGCACGCACATATGCAAACATGCATTTGTTTACTGAAAAATCATTCAAGTGATTATCACATGCTAGGTTCTCTAGTAGGCCACGAATAAAACAAAACATGTAAAGCAAGCCCTCGTCACTTCAAAGCCTGTGGCATTTGCAGTCTGTCTGGACTGAGTTATTAGCTCAGAAAGTCAGGAGCAAAGTGGCCTCAGATTCTTTTTCAGCTCTCGTACCTATTCTTCATTCGTACTATAGGTGTGATTAGTCTTCAACCTCCCCCGCCCCCCACCTCTCACTAACATCTCATTCTGTTTGCCCTCCTCCTGGCAGTAATGTCCCTTCTCCAATCTCAGTTTCGAGTGCCCTTGTGCTCTTTCCAATCTCAAAATGAACTCTGAGGGAAGAGCTAATTAGTCTATCCTAGTTATAAGGAAATGCCTAGTAAGAAGGCTCTGTGTTAGCTGTCCCGTGGTGATTGGCCTTGAGGTAGAGCCAGCAGAACTCTGTTCATGGAGGAGAGAGAGTGTCTAGATACCTTCGTGTATATTATATCAAGCCTAAGTTTCATGCCTTACATATATTCTATTCTACCAAGTCAAGGCCTGCTCTCAGATGGGAAACCACTGGGAGGAGAATCCTTTGAGACATAAGAATGATGTTCTGGTTCTGCACTTTGGTCCTGGGGATTCTCTATTCTGTGCACTTATTATCTAAAGTAATATCCTGACAGGGAGCCTTTATCTGACACATTATTTTTTAGGGATCTAAGCCTGGAGTCTAAACTAATAAATTCTGTGAATTGGCATATTGCTCTGCTGTGAAGTTTGGACTTAAAGTAACACGTGGACAATAACACGGTGCTGTATGTTAAATGTCTCTTAGTCATGCGAATCATTAAGCATACAAGAGAGACAACAAGTAAAAACCAGTCAATGAATAGTAAATGGAGCATGAAGATCTGAGATCCCAAGGGTGTCAGTAATATAGACTCAATGCTATAAATAATAATTTTACATTTAGGATGAATTTCTTTCCCCCTGGGATCCCGGAGATGATATATACAGGATATGGTGACATATTGTTGCTGGGAAAGTCTGAAATCACAGACATTTTTTATTGCTGTTTTTCCAACAAAATATTATCCAAAGTTAGTAGATTTTTAAAATGAAGGTAATCTTATCAAAACTAAGAGACAAACCAGACTTGGTAGTGGACACCTGCAATGCTAGCCCTTGAGAGGTGAAAGCAGGAATAAGCCAGCCTGGGTTATATGACAAGACCTTCTTTTAAAAACTGATGATAAGATGTTAAGCCCCCCACCTATCATACATGGGCATACATGCACACTCAGCTGTGACTGTCATGGTGCTGAGGTTCCTGATGGGCCTTCATGGAGCCGTCAAAATGCCACTGTCTTATACACTATTTGTCTTCGTGGAGTCTGAAGTATAATAGTCAGACTCGGCTCAGTGCCTAAGCTATATGTCCATAATTCATTCCGGAGGGAACGAAATCTAAAAATGACTTTGGAAAAAAGGAAGGAAATTGTGCCTGTGAATGTGCCTGTGACACACTGGGAATCTTGAGTTCTGGGTTTAACTTTGGCTCCTAACAAATCCATGACCTTAAGCAAGCTACTTAAGCTCTTGGATTTTTCAGATTTGTCCCTTGCCTTTGCTCATAAGTCTAGCAATAAAATTCAATAAATGAACTCTTGTTTCTAACCTTTTATGCAGATGCTGTGTGTTACCCTGTATCCAAAAAAAAAAAAAAAATACACTCCAAAGACAAATCTGAGGATGCCTAAAATTCTTTCCCATGAACATTCATTTCACTGGACAATAAATAAAAGAAGAAACAAGGTCATAATACAAAATACAGTCTATCATTTTCAATGATTCTGACTCATCTTTCATGAACAAGTCACCTCTGGTGTTCTTATATTTAAGTTCTTATATTTAAGAAGATCAAATATCTTAGGCTGCTGTCTTTGTTGGTTTTCTGTTGTTATAATAAAGTACTTGACACTGAATAATTTATAAAGGAGAGAAGTCTATGTGGCTCATAGTTCTAGAGGCTGAGAAATCTGAGAGCCTGAAGCTAGGATCTAGCAGGGGACCTTCTTGCTGCAACATAAGACAGAGTATCCCATGGTAAGCCTGAGCAAATGTGTCAGCCTAGATGTCTCTTCCTCCTCTTATAAAGCCTGTAGGCCATCATGAAGCCCCAAACACACACCCTCATCTGACGCTACCTCCTCCCAGAGGCTCTACTTTCAAATGCTATTCACAAATAAACTTGGGGATTAAAGTTCCCAGCCCTGAAATTCTGGGAGACAGGGTCAAGCCATCGAAGCTGCCATCATCCATGAACAAAGGAAAGGTATCCAAGCATGGGATCAGAGACAAGTGCCAGCCATGCTCCCTCTTTGTCTGGGTTTCCAAGACATGAACAAAGTAGCCCCAACTAGAGAGCATTGTTGGACAAGAAAAACTCATCCTTGGGTTCGACCAAAGCTGAATGATATGGACAAAGAATTCCTGCATACACCCAGCATTCTTTAGACAATGATGTGAGACAATGGTGAAATACAGAACTCGGAGAAGTCTACCAAACCCACCTAGTCACTTTCTGCCTCAAGTTACCATGTCCAGCTCCTACCAGCGTTCCTTATCTTTAAGTCTCCTGTTGGCTTGGTTGTGGCCTTTTCACTCAAGTCTTCATTTTTGTGAGCAGAAACAAGAAGTCTGAGATTATTGTTGTATCTGCACAGAAGATATTTTGGACTCTGAGTGCTGCAGCCAAACTAGTGGAAATGAAATCTGTGGTCAGCAGGCATGCTGAAATATGCTTCAGGATGGTTCCGAATATGTTTACATGCCATTCAGCTCATCCTTGACTAAATCCTGCCTTTTGGGAAAGATCGTTTGTTATATCTTATTATAACAACTGTAGTGCTATTAATTTGTGGAATTATTTGAGAATTGACCCTTTTTAATTAACTCAGGTAATTGAAATTTTCTTATATAAGATTAAAAATGTTCACCTTGACATTCGATTTTATAGGTTGTGTAGGTCAAGTGAATAATCAGGGCAGTTTGTATAATTTAAGATTCTCTACCTGAAGAAAGAAGAAAATCATGGTGTCTTTCTTTCTTCTAAACAAAACTGAACTGTGGGTATGGGAGTGCATGCCTAAAATCGCCACAATCAAGAAACTGAATCAGAAGGTCTGTGAGTTCAATGCCAGCCTTAGCTTTACAGCAAGACTGCCTAGAAATAAAAAGTACTGAAATGGATCACTTAGTCATCCAACATTTATCAAATTACTATATGCCAGGTATTGTCACAAACACTCTGCAGAAAGAAAATAGTTACTCTGAACTTGTGAACTTTTGTTTTTATTCATTTATTTTAATTTTTGAGAAAGGGGTCTCACTGTATATGCCTGTCTAGCCTGGACTTGCTATGTAGCCTAGGCTGGCAAATTCACTCTTGTGAGTGCTTTTGGGAGCTTATTTTAGATATAGGCAGCATGTGATAGAGAAGGGTAGAACTGAAAAGTTACATTCAAACATCTCAAAATTTTAGTGCAGTTATATAAACGAGAAACAAAAACTCTGGTCTGTATCAGTAATTATCAGTAAAACAAATGGTTACCCAAACAGAATCGGTAGGGGCAATTGTATAGACTTAATAACTCCTGATAACATTAGTTCTTTTTACACCAGAAATTCTCATCTGAACTTAAAAAAAAAAATGTTATCTAATAAAATAATCCAACTGAAGCTTTTTGTCTTAAGAAATAGGATAACATAATAGGGAAGGAAATCCCTCTGACTCAAAAGGGCATGAGGGATTATCCCTGAATCTCAGTGAAACTTAATTTTCTTCTCGAGAATCGAAAGGAAAGAAATTGTTCTCATACCACACCCCACCTTGGATTTCATCCTTATTTGTGATCATTTTCTTCTGGGACAGGCCAAATCTGTGAGGATGTAATTATCTGTTCCCCTACCCTGTTCCAAGTGCCTTGCTTACTTACAAAGCCTAAAAGGTACTCAAAAATATTTGTTGAAAGACAGTATGCGTCCTGAAGGTGAGATGAGCATGCGTGACAGTTTATTGATACTGTGAACCTCTGTTCTTAAGGGGAACAGCTAACCTTTCGTGGTTTTAGATTTTGTTTGGCTGCTCCTTGAGGGGTACTAAACTGTCTCTAACCTTTGAAAGACCCAATAGTCTTGGTGTCTTCACCCTCATCCCCAGACACTCCCAAATCAGGCTTCAAAGGGAACTTCATCATGCTTCTGAGATTGTGGTCCACCCACACAGAGGTGCAGTTTGCAATGTTCAGCAGCTAAGGTCCATACTAGGCAGTTTAGTCTATTCTGACTGTGAAACTAACTGTCTTACACAGTGCTTGATGAGGACAGAAATCCATAAGGACCACACTGAAGAGAAGATCTAGACAACTCCAAGCATAGCCATGTAAGTCATGTTACCTTCATCTGTGGTCAGGCCTTCTCTGCCACTTTGAAGATAGCAAGTTCTTTCCCAGCTACTGACCCGAGCATTCCTTCATCCAAAGCCTACTGCAGTGAGTGTCCTCTGAGCAGCTGTTTGTCACCATCCTCTGTCATCTTCCAGACTCACTCACTCTTGTAATGAGCTCCATGTTGGAGGGAAAAGCCTTTTCCATCAAGGATTCTTCAAAACAACTGCCCTTGCCAGCTACCTATGACATCTCTGGTCTCCCAGTTTCTTCCTCTCACACCACTCCAGATGGCACCTGAGATCCACAAACCTGACTTTGTCACCAAGGGGTTGTGTTAACCCTTTCTGGGGAGATGTAAACATCTGTTTACTTCAGATGGGACCCAAGGACAAATCAAAAGATGATTCTACTAAAGTTCAACTTGGAGAACCAATGAGTTTATTGGACTTGCTTACAAAGCATGGGTGATGGGTCACAGATAGGAATGTGAGTGACTCTCAGACAGTGGCATCTTCTCAAAGTCCTACCCCATCCTGCTTGGGGACTTCATAGGGCCCCCCATTCAGATAGTCTTCCCCTTCCTCTATATCCTACACTCTTCTTAATTCACTTGCAATGTGGAGAGAGGCAGGAGGAAAGTAGCTAGACTCCCAGGTAAAGGTCTTCTGACCTCCCCTCCTCCATCTCCTAAAGGAGTGTCAGTAGCTCCATGACATTATCATAGACTATCTCTGTGCTATTCTGCTCTAACTGTCGAGGTTACTGGGCCAGGTTAATATCCACTCCAAGAGGGCCTCATGTTATACTCCAAGATAAAAGTATCTTACAGTACCAAGGCCGATACCCTTCCCTTCATGACTGAGCTGACTCCCAGACAAGGCCATATCTACCACCCATTCTCATCAGTCAGTGTGGTGTTCCATTATGTTTTGTTCCAGACAGTGACTCACTGGGCTCCCCTCTGAGAGATGACTGCTGAGCAATAAGGCTGGCTCCTGATGTCTCTGCTATCATTGCCCAAATCAAACTGCACAGTGGCTTTGTGATGACCACACTGTCTGCCATCATGTCTGAAATGTTTCCTTTATTTCCCTTCAGGGACAGCAATGTATTTCTTTTGTTTAACCCTCCATGAATGCCCTATTGGAACCCTCAAGGAGAGATGACTAGTTTTGAGGACACATGAATTCCAAGGTTTGATTGTCTGGCCAAGCCAGACACAGATACCATATACTAAGCCCTTCTCATTTCTTGAAAGCCAACATTACCTTGCTGTTACATGGGTCCTGACAATCATACCTGATGGAGGCAGCCGCCATGTGTCACACTTAACTGTTGATATCAGGTGTTGGGTACCAGATAGTATGAAACTGAAATGGACCCTCATTCTTGGTAGGAAGACATGCTTAATGTGTTTATATGAATATATGTGCATAGATTGGTTTGTATATGCTCACATGTGTCTGAAAGGGTATATATATGGAGAGGAAAAATAAAAAAGATATTTCTAGGAAATGGTGGATTCTTTAGAAGTGTCAGAGAATCCCAGGGTAGCTTTATCTAATGAAAAGTTATTAGTAGATGCCCTGGTTAGTTTTCATGGTAAACTTACCACAACCAAGAGTCACCTGGGAAGAGGGAACCTCAACTGCAGAATTACTTCAGGCAGATTGACCTGTGGCCATGTCTGTGAGAGATTGTCTTGACAGATGACTGATGTGGGAGGTCCTGGCCCACTGTGGGCAGCACCATCCTTAGTTATATGGGCCAGGGCTATATAAGAAAGCTAGTTGGGCATAAGGCAGTGAGCAAGCCAGAAAGTAGGTTCCTCTGTGGTTTCTGCTTCAAGTTCCTGCCCTGACTTTCCTCAACGATGAACTGTCACCTGGAAGTGAAAGCTAAAAGAAAGCCTTGCACCTTAAGTTGCTTTTGGTCAAAGTGTTTTATCACACTATTTTTAAAACAAGCTAGTACCATGGGGAGAGTCTTTGAAATGTATCTAAGGCCAACCAAATGTATCTGAAGCTGTTCCCGCAGAGTGGCCATGCTTGCCTCGCTTCCACCTCACAGTGTGTCGTGTCCAGCTCCAGACAAGAGAATGGATCTGTTCTCCCAGTTGCCAGCACAAAGCAGTCCTTTGTCATGAAAGCACTTAGACATGGTAGAGAGATGGCCTGGCTTCCTCGGCGGCTGACGTACCAAGCCCTGCACAAGTAAGGCTCAGCTCTCTCCTGGGTGACTGTTCCCAGAGACACAGCTGGAAAGTCCCGCGGTCCATCCTCAGCCTGGGACGAGGCCAGCACTGACAGATGCCAAGTGCTGTAAGAGAAGCAGTGGGGTGGGAAATGAACTCAGTAACCCCTGGGAGGAAACCGAAGCAGACTCTTTGCTGGAACAAAAATGCCAGTTAATCAACTGTCAGAAAAACAACAGCTATTGCTTGTTCCCAAGGAGGATGAATGGCATTTCTTTTTTAATTTTAAATAATTCCAGGCCCAGAGAAAAGTTGAACTAGAATGAAAATTCCCGTAATGACTTCACCCATAATCCTCAACTGTTAATATTCTGCTTTTACCAAGATTTCTTCATATTTTTGTGATTATGCATACATTATAATTTTAAATGATATCTACTATATGTTTGTCAAGCAGGGTCTCACTCTGTTGTCCAGGTTGGCCTGGAACTCCCTAAGGAGTGGTTTTGAACTCACAGTAATCCATTTGCCTTATCCTCCCATAAGCTAGGATTACAGATGTGAACCACTATATCTAGTTGAACTATTAGACATTTAGTTGCAGGCATTGTTTCCTTTTATTGATAAACTTTGGGTAATACTATTTAATTTATAGAATTTGTCTAATGTTATTTGATTCTCCTAACACTCTTTTATAGCAAAATTTTTTAAAAAAGAATTTTTTTGTAGTTGAGAATCAGTTCAGTATCTTGTGTCCAAATGGATTATTTTCTTTTCATATTCCTTTCAACTGAAATTGTCTCAGAGTCTCATTGTCCTTCATAAACTTAACATTTTTTTAGACATTCCTCAGGTTGGATTTGACCATTGTTTCCCCCATGATGTGGGTTGAATAATGCTCTTTGGGTAGGAATGCCTGAGAGCAATGTGGTCTCCTGGTACATTGTGTTGGAAGGGCCTAGGATGCGGATCTGAAGAAAGCACTTGGTCAGATTTCTCTACTACAAATGTGCTCCTTTGTCCCATAAACTGCCTCAAGGCAAGATCCTTTTCAGCAAGGTAAATATCCTGTTGGTCATTAGGATCTCGCTCTCTTGGTTTAGTATCCTTCAATGAGTCCCACCTCAGTCCATTCCTGTTGGTCATCAAATAAGTTTCCCAACAATATTCTTTCTTCTACATTTATTATTTGGTTTCTAACTTCCTTTCTTCTTTTAAATTTTTTTATTTTTATCCATGTGGACTGGCATAGTCTTATTTAACAGATGATTATCTGTAGTTAATGCAGAATGATTTTATTATTTTATTTTGAGACAGTCTATATGTAGCCCAAGCTGGTTTTGAGTTCATGATCTTCCTGCCTCAGCTTCCTGAATGTTGAGATGACTGCCATGCACTACCATGCCCGACTCTGATTAATTCTTGAATGGAAACAGTAAACCCTGGAATCTGAGAGGTCATAGCCTTTTGAATGAGCCTAGGGTCTTGTTTCCTTACAGCTAACTAGGAAATGAAGCTGATCAGATGCTGGGATGTTTCTCAGACCCTTAATCAACAAACCAAATTAGTGACTCCACTGTTTTTACTCCAAGTTGTGATATTACTACAGCTTTGTGCCTCAGACAAGGTGAACTAACCTGGAGCTGACCCATGTCCCAAATTCAGGGAGAATCAAGAATCTCCCTCACAGGAGCTAGACGCTGAGCCCAACAGACTCACCGTGTCTGCTGAGATTATTTGAAGGAGCCGTGACAGAACCATATTTTCCAAGAGAAGAAACAGAAGCAAACAGTGTACTGAGATACATTGGAGATGCATGGGATGGAAGGAAAAGAAGCTCCTTAATTCCCTGGGATTTTATGTTTTCTGGTTTCAGTGTGAACTGAGAATGCAGTGCTGTCATAGAGGATTTGGCTTGTGTGCTCAGCATACACAAAGCCCGGTGTTCAATTTCCCACAACATGAAAAGAAAACCAAGCAGTTTCCATCTTGTATTGGGTTGACTGGTGTCCATCTAATTCATGTCCACTTGGAACCTCAGAATGTGATTTTACTTTGAAATGTAATATTTACCAATATGATTAATTAAGGGTCCTAAGATGAAATTATTCTGAATTGGAGATGAGCCTTTAATCCAATGCCTAGTGTTCTCAAATGAAAAGAACATCAGACTTGAAAATGTATCTATGTGACACAAGCAGACAGTCTGGCCTCTAGAAGAGGAAAGTAACAAAGATTTACCCCTCAAGCCTCCAGAGGGATACAGCCCTGCCAAAACTTGACTTTGGGTTTTGTGCTCCAAAGCTGCAAGGGAGTCCATTTCTATTCTCTCAAGACACCTAACTTATGGTCCTTGGTTATGAGAGCCCCAGGAAATGAAGGCAGGTCTGATAAAAGAGGTGTTTGTGAAAAATCTGTGTCAACTGAGAAGTCA
Source organism: Peromyscus leucopus (assembly GCF_004664715.2). Lineage (NCBI taxonomy): Eukaryota > Metazoa > Chordata > Mammalia > Rodentia > Cricetidae > Peromyscus > Peromyscus leucopus. The sequence continues at coordinate 19,990,283 of NC_051067.1, forward strand.
CAATTGAAACCAAGTCCCCTGAATTCCCAAATGGTCAAGGAGTTTTTGGGGATTGTTGAAAGTTCAGTCTCTGGACCTCCCTTTTCAGGGATATTCCCCATTGCTGATCTGTGCACTATGCACCCTTAGGCCCAGGGAGGGTACAGACGGGATTCAGTGTAGACTGAGTGCATGGCCTGGTGAAGCTACTTACACACAATGTGTAAACAAAGTTCTTTGAATGTGGGCAAGTAGGAGATGAGAAGAAGAGTGAGTTAGGGCAAAGCCAGGGCCTACCTCTCTGCTAACTGTATTTCTAGAACTTCCTGAGAAGTCTGGTGCTACAGGTTGATTTAAGGGAACACTTGAATAGGTCAGAGAACAATGTTAAACTGCTTGTCAGCTAGGTGTAAAAGGTTTAAACAGCTTTAGAACTAAAAACTTCAAGGACATGGCTGTCCAATGTTGCTTCTACTTCCCGCCCCATGAGTTGTGCTAATCTTTATACATCATCAACTCTCCTCTGTTTTTGGTAAGCTGGCATGTCTTGATTTCTGTTTCTTCTCTCTGTAGAATGTTGGTAAACTTTATCATTATGGACATTCATGTTGATTTCAGTTTTTGGCTTGTTGTAGCTTTGATAAATATCACCAAATCCCTCATGTGTTCAATGCCCAGCCTGTAGCATCATTGGAAAGGGACAGAATGTTTAGGCGGTGGGCCAATGGTAAGAGGAAGTCAGGTTGTTGGTGGGCATGCCTTGAAGGACATATTGAGACATTGGCTCCCTCTTGTCCTTCTTGTCGCCTCTCTGCTCCCTTCAAGGGAGCAGCTTTGTCCATCACACATGCCCATCCTGATGTGCTGCTACATGACAGACCCAGGAGGAGCAGGGGCGATTTCCTGAGGTCTGGGACCTCTGACACTGTAAACCAAAGTAAATTGTTCTCCTTTTAAAGCTAAGTGGCTCCAGGATTTTGTTAACTATGGAAAACGGCCACAGAACAGTCATACATTAGACTGCTAATGCACCAAGTGCATACAACTTCACACAACCGCAGCTACTTCAATAGATAAAGTACTAGAAAGGGGATTTCTGAACCTATGGGTATACAGATTTGTAAGACTTTTCTACAGAGAAATCCTCTCTACATGAAGCATGAAAGAAAAGGGCTAGTCTCTCCATCACTGACAAAAGTTTTTAAAAACTCAAGATCTCTTTATTTTTACAGTGTTAGCAGCCAAACTCAGGACCTCGAACAAGCTAAGCAAGCAATCAACCACCAGCCTACATTTTTGACCTGGGTTGTTTATTTACTTCAAGTGCATTGAATTTTATCATAAGTGAGTTCATCTCCTCACTTTTCTAATGAATGGAACATTCTAGAAAATATTCTGTCCCAAGCGTAAGATCTGCAGGACGTACTAAACATATTCATCAGGAAGAGACAGGTGAAGAAAGAAAAGACACACATTGCTCAACTCCCAGCCGTGTTCAGGGCCAAGATGCTTCCATCTCAGAGATGTTGGTGTTCTACTCTTGAGCATGTTTACTGAAGGCAACCTTCAAACCTCAGTTCTGAGGAAGACACATGTCTAGCCCCATCTGCCCCCACCTCTACCCCACTCCCACCCCCCGGGTTTCACTTTGTTTTCTGGGGAGCTCAAGGAGATAATGGTAATGCGGTGGAGGGACACTAACATCTTTCTCCTGAGAATCAAGGTGGCTTGTGTCAATGCCAGAACAAGAGTGGAAGTCCAGGTGGGGCGGCAGAGCGAGCAGCCTGTGTGGGATGCTTCAGGCAGTCACAGGTGCAGGGAAAGAACTCCCAAAGTATGCGACAAGGCCTCTATGATGTACAGAAGGAGAAAGGACACTAGTTCAAGACTAAGAAAAGTTGAAAACCAAAGACATTAGTCATCAACTTGCTTCGCCCTCATATTCTTAAGGGCTTATTTATTTATTTTTATGTGTGTGGGTGTTTTATATGCATGTCTTTATGTCCACCACATGTGTGCCTAGTCCCTGAAGAAGCCAGAGAGGGATTTAGAGCTCTTGGAGCTAGAGTTCCAGAAGACTGTGAGCCACCATGTGGGTGCTGAGGACCAAACCCAGACCCTCTGCAAAAGCAACGACTGCTCTTGACTGAGCTGTGTCTCCGTCCCTGTCTGTCACCTGCATATTCTTCCCAGGCTGTCTCTGTCTGCCCTGCCCCCCCACACACACACATACCAACAGGCTGCACATCATTCCTTAGCCCATCTGTTGATGGAAAAAACAACAACAACATGGTGTTGCACACAAAGTACAAATCTAAAATTGCACGCCCAGCCCTTTACCCCAGCAGAATAAGTCGGCACGGCTTTCTGTTCTTCAAGCTGGGCTTATTCTTCCTTCTTCTCCGTGACAGTGTCGAACATGTGAATGGGCTTTGAAAGAGACAAGAAAGCTTTAACAGGACATGATAGCTCGGAAGCCTTGGGTGGAAAAGGATGTGCTCTTGAGCGTGCACAAGCACACGCGTGCGTGTGTGCACACACACACGCACACACGCACACACGCATGCATGCACACATGTGCACAGCCCAGCTGGCACATATTTAGCTTTCTGTTCTTTCAATTCACTGTAACATAAAGAAAGAAAAAAGTAAAGTATTCCGAGCTGTGTGTGTGTGTGTGTGTGTGTGTGTGTGTGTGTGTGTGTGTGTTGGTGGCAAATGGGTGACAATATCAAAACTATGGACAGTGTCCATAATGTGTGTTCTTTGTCTCATGGGTCCATTTATTTTAGTAATGTTCTATTTTTCTGTCAGTCAATTGTGTCCTTACATGGAATATCACAGTCCAGTATCATTTTAATTCATGAGAAGGACATTTTGACAAAACAGCACTTAAACAGAACTATTGTGGGCATTAGGAACACCTGTCATTTGAAGGATCAGAGGTTTATCAAAGTCCCCATCTGTAGTTACACGTGGCAGCTACAAACTCAGCTCACCCACGACTGCAGTGAGAGGATAGCTTTCTGCACTTCCCTTGAACCTGTTCTGTCCAGAGCTGCCATCCGCCTAGGGGCAGAACTCATTCGCAGTCAGTTCAGGATTTCCCCATCTCACATATAACGCCACAGTGGTGATGCCAGACAGGACTCGAATACCCGCTGACATTCATATCAGAGTCCTCCAGCATTCTAACCTCCCCACTCCAGACACCCGGGCAGCCAGCAGCTGGGGGCCCTCAGAGTGATGGCCTGGGCTGAGCAGAGTGTCTCACCTACAGCGAGGCTCTCTTCAGGGCAGCCCTCATCCATGCATGATCCATGCAGGAGTAGAAAGACCCACACACGTATTCCCAATTTGGACGACACTTAAAGACCACTGTAGCTTCTGAGGTTCCCTGTGGTCCACAGAGGCCTGCCTTGAGCCTGCTCCACAGTTCAAGTCTGTCTCCAACCCAGTTCCGCTTACGTTCCACTAATATTAGATGCTTCCATCAGAGGTTATGTCCTGGCCCTATGTAGAGGTGGAAGTGTCCAACGTTCCCCTGTGAACTTCCTGCATGTTAATGAACAGACTGATGCTGTTAGGGATGAAAACTCCAGAGACACAATGCATAAATAAACCAATTCTGATGCCTTTAGTGGTGCCATCCTGGACAAGATACTCCCTGCCTCTGCACCTCAACTTTCTCATCTGTGAAATAGGGGTAATAATATTGTTCTTGTCTTACTAAGAAGGAGAGAAAAATGAGAGATAAAAACATGCATTAAATACGGTCTAGCACATGTAAAGGTCTGAGTGAATGTTCTATGAAGTACACAGGTCTTTGTACCTTTTAGAGAGTGTTCTGGTTGGCTTTAACATCACACAACTTAGAGTCAATTGAGAGAAGAGTTTCAGTGGAGGAGTTGACTGGATCAGATTGGCCTGTGGGTATGTCTGTGGGGGATTGTCTTGATTATTAATTGCTGTAACAAAGCCCAGCCCACTGTGGGTGGGACCATCCCTAGAAACATGAATCATACAAGAAAACTCACAGAATATATACCAGGTGCCCACAAGCAGACCAGCAAGTGGCACTTTCCATGGTTCCTGCTGTGTGTCTTGGATGGAAAGGGATGTAATGCTGTGTGGAAAGGCAAGCAGACTCACCTTCAAGTTCCCGCCTTGACGCCTTCAGTGATGGACTGTGACTGGGAGTTGTAAATAAACCTAAATTGCTTTTGGTCAGAGAGTTTTATCACTGCAACAGAAATGAAACTTGAACAGAGGGCAGGAGTTGAGAAAATCAACAGCCATGAAAAGAGCTCATGAGTCGCCTTGATCTTTGCTTCCGAGATAATGAACTGGTAACAGTCTAGAGACCATATAAAAGGAGGAACAAGCAAGGGATGTGGAGAGGAAAATGCTAATCTTTCAAAACGTTGTCCTGGTATGTAGCCTGAGATCTTTTTGCATTAGAGGAAGCTTGTGCACAGAAATTGTTGCCTAGCTATCTTGAGAAAAGGCTTCCTTTACAGTCGGCGATCCTAATATTTGGTGACCATTGTCAGATCTGTAAAGTGCTTCTAGTCAAAATTCAAGCACTAAGCTTTTAATTAGGCTGTTCCAAATCAGAATAGGAAGACAGAAGAAAAGACTGCACTGAATTAATCAAAACAGTCCATAAATAAAGTCCCTTAGTGGAAGAGAAGGAAACAGGGATCAGGCTTTCACAAACTTACCCATGAATCTTCGTGTGGCTGTTGGTTTTCATTGGACCTTGGGTGGGCTGGGAAGCACCTAAGAGGTTGCTGAGGAACGGCTCTGGGTATGTCTATAAAGGCTGTTTCCAGGGAGAGTTACCTGAGTAGGGCAGACCTGCCCTGATTGGAGAGCACCATCCTCTGATCTGGGAGTTCAGACAAAAGAGGAAAAAAGAACAAGTGAGCTTGGAGTGGAGTCAGCGTCCCCTCCCTCTCTCCTCATCCTGTTTACCGCGATATACAGAAGTACCTTTACCACCCGCCCCTACCACCATGATGCCCTGCCCGAACACATGTGGCTGAGTGCCTGGGGACCGAACCCCGAAACCATGAGCCAAAATAAGTTCTTTCTTCTCTTTTCAAGTTGTTTGTGCCAGGCATTTTGTCGGTGATGGGAAAGACAGCTAATCTATTCCCTAATGTAAAACTGGCTTTGATGGGCTTGGACTCCCCAGCAGCGAAACAGCAAGTCTTTTCTCCTTGGCAGGTGCCTAAGATGCTTAACTGTCCCTCCGCAGCCTTACCTCTTACCTTACCTCTCTGGTATGAAGCAGAAACCTGAAGAGTTGCCAGCTAATTGAACTAGTCTGGGATACTTACCCCTGCTAACCTCACAGTTGTAGGAATCATCCAGTTCTAAAGCCAACAACTTTGGGGAGAGGCACCATATTGACAATAGCACTAGAAGTATGGCTTGGCTTCGGAATAAAATATTTATAATCCCTCTCTGGGGGAAGCGAGCTTAGCAGAATGAATCCACGGGCTTCGGCTCTCCTGAGGTATTTTTCTCATTCTCCCTGGCACGGATAAAATCTAAACTGTACTTAAGAAACGGTGTTAAATGTGTTAGTTGACTGAATCTGGCATTTATAATGCAATTTAGCAAAGTTTTATATTGACAGCATGACATTTTTAAAGGGCCCTTTCTGATTAACAAGGTTCGGAATCACTCCCTTGATTATGCTCGCAGAGGAGTATAAAACGCTACAGGCCCGGGGAGCAATGAATCGGAGGTCTGTTAGCGTTAGACGCATTTCGCTTTCTTAGTGACCATTTCCAGGGAGGATCAGACTGCAATTGCATGTTTTCCTGACAGAAGAAAATCTGTTTTCTCATTTAGCGGGGGCTGCCTGTGAGCAACAGGCCGCAATAGGCAGAGGAGATGTGTAGACTCCAAGTCAAGGCCTGGAAACCTCTCCATAGAAGCTCCATGTTGCCTCTGGTTGTCCTGTCTAGACAAAGCCAGTCTAAGAACTCCAGCAGAAGGCAGGCATCCTTCCAAAGGGCAAATCGGGAAAGGTTGGAATTTATCTTAGTTTCATTACTGTTACTGTGAGTGTCTTCTGCTTATCCCCCTAAATATGTAACAATTTCATTCGGATCTCAAGGTGGAAAGAAACACACCCGGCGTCTTCGTACCAATGGAATAAATGCAACATAAGAGAGTAATATAAATTATCCCTGCTTCCTTCACAGAAGACCCCACTGTGCACTCTAACTCCTTGTAATGATGCTCTATTGACCATCTGACCAAATGTGAGACATTGAGAAGGGTGCTACAACCTTCATGTGTACATGTAGAAATACTCCCAATACAAATTTCTGCTCTAGCCACATTTAAGTGTGCCAATCAATGGCTTAAGTGCATTGGCTGTTAAGAGAGCATCACCATCCTCCAGCTCCCAAACTTTTCAACTTCCCAAACCAAAGCTCTGTGCACACTCAGCAGTAATGCTCCCTTCCCAGCCCCATGGTCCTGCTAACCTATGAATCTGATTCTTTTAGGTACTTTAAGTCAGCAGGGTCACGCGCTGTTCTTCCTGTTGTGACTGGCTTTCTTCTTGGCACACACGCCACCATTCACCCATGTCGCAGCATGTGTGGGAACTGCCTTCTTGTGAACGTTGAACAGTTTCACTGGAGGGTAAGTACTACATGCTGCCAGTCCCTCGTCCATCAACAGACACTTGGGGTGTGTCCACCTTTTTGCTCTAGCAAACGCTGCTATCATAAACATGAACGCACAAGTGCATATGCACAGGCATGCAAACTGTCTCACCTCTGATTGTGATGATGACCCTGGAACTGAGATACAGCACCCGTTTCCCAGGTGAGGAAAGGGGTGTCCACAGAGATAAGCTGTACGAAACCATAGTCCTGGTAGGTGGCAGTTCTGGGGTGTGAAGCCATGTCTACTCACCATCTGCGTCACCTCTGTCCCCTGGTTCAGTTCCATCCATCCATGTGTGATGTCCACTCAGCAGTAATACTTCACTAGATGCGAGTGTCCTTCAAGACAGTGGCTTCTTCATCACCAGTTATGTGGTAATTTTTCCTGCTGATGAGTTGACGAGAACCTGGTAAGAGGTAATATCCGAAGACTTCAGATTGCAATATTTCAAGATTCCAAGATTCTAGAGGGACTTGATGTCACATGACTCTTCCTCAGCTGACAGATAATTAATGACCTGTGAAACTGGCAGATGATTCCTGAGCACACCAGTACACTGGAGTCTGTCTTAAGAGGGGAGGGGAAGCTATTCCGGTCTCAAAGCCATGTGTCAGTCAACCCGAGATTCTGAGAGGGCAGACCCACCCCAGGGAGGTATGGTGGCATCTGGGTATCACTTCTGTGATGGTTTGAATAGGTGTAGCTCCCACAGACTCACGTGTTTGAATGCTTGGCTCACTGTTAGGAGGTGTGGCCTTGTAGTAGATGTGGCCTTATTGGAGGAAGTGTGTCACTGTTGGGACAGGCTTGAGGTCTCATATGCTTAAGTTAGGCTTAAGTCTGTGGATCAAGATGTAGAACTGCAAGCTCCTTCTCCAACACCATGTCTGCCTGCATGCTGCCATGCTTCCTGCCATGGTGATGATAATGGACTAAACCTCTGAACCTGTAAGCCAGCCCCAACCAAATGTCTTCCTTCATAAGAGCTGCCATGGTCCTGGTGTCTCTTCACAGCAATAGAAACCCTAACTAAGACAATTTCCTCTGCTGAAGTCCACCATAGGATTAGGGAAGGGGAAACTGGCATTTTGTTTCTGGGCTGTGAACCCTTACTGGTATTTTGAGAATACCATCTGTTCTGGCTAATAGATAGTTTAATATATCTGAATATTTATGGCCAAGTCCAACAAAATGTTTCTATTTGCTGATTTTTTTTTTTTTTTGAGACAGGTCTAATGTAAGAGCTCAGGATGCCTTCCAACTCACTCCATGGTTGATGATGACCTTGAACTTCCGATCTTCCTGCCTTTATGTACAGAGTACTGGGATTGCAAACAGACAGCACCATGCCTGCTTTATTCAGTGCTGGGGATGGAACCCAGGGACTTACGCATGCTAGGCAGGCACTGCACCAGCTGGGTTCCATCCACAACTCCAGATTGCATTACTGTTATTTTCGTTTCAAAATAAGAAAGAGGAAGCAAGAGACAGAAGTCACAAGTGAGGGGTGAGCCAGCTGCTGCCCGCCTTGCCCAGGTGTGTCAGTGTGGCTGTGAGTCAGGTGGAAGAGCTTCCCTCAGGGAGATGCAGTACACACTTTGTGGTTACTGCTCCCAAAGGAAAAAAAAGAGGGTGGGGGGAGAAACTCCTCCCTGACACTCGGAGCCCTGAGGCCTCAGGGAACACCACTCCTGTAACATTCTGCAATGAGAATGGGTGATGGGGGTGGGGAGGGATCCTGACATTGGAGGCAGGCTACCATTTATTGTGGAGGTGGCTCGAGAGAAAGACAACATGTTAGGTGAAAAGCTGATGAATGATGAGGGTTCCCCAGATTGGACCACTTGTTGGTCCGCCTACCTGTTCAGGTGGGACAGAAACAGAGAAACCCAGCCACTTTAGCATTCCTCTCCGACTTCTCTATCACTAAAGGCTGTGGTCCAGCTTTTAGAAATCAGTTATACATACAGATATATATATATGAAAATGATTCAATGAAGCCCATTTCTCTGTATGCTAACCAAAAAATTAATAAATTGAAAATTAAAAATCCATGAAAAAAAAAAGAAACCAGATGACTTTGGGGTTCCTCCCACCTCTGACATCCTGTGCCTGGAGTCAGCAGTATTAACAAAGTACAACTGGAAGCCTGACAAACTCTTGAAGGGAGGGAGGCTTGATAATACACATCCTACGGAATACGGCCGTGGTAGTTCCTGGGAAACAAGCTCGCAGGCATGTTTCTGATCAGCCCAGGATACAGAGCTCTAATATGAGACCCCTAGACCCAGGCCCAGTGAGAGACCTGGCAACCTGACCTTTCCACCATCCCTTTATATCCAACCCTCCAGGCATACTGTAGCTCCCCAACTCAAAGCCTCTCCTGGCCCAATGTCAAAGTTAAAGGCCCTATGAGCATCTCTGTTCTAGGTACTTCCTTCAGGAGGGTGTATTCCTTAGTCATGAAGGGAAAGCTATGATGGAAGGCAAGGCCAAGGAATAGAAGCAATGTATGAGAGGGGCTCTGTCTTACTGGATGTGCCTGGCTGTGTGTGTGTGTGTGTGTGCAGGGGCACACCTATGTGTGTTCACATGTGTAGTGTGAGCTTAGGCTCAAACCCAGTGTATTTTAAAATAATGCAAAATAACATCAAGGGAAATCTTGCCAATCAATATTAACTTTTTATTTGAGGAACAATAGCAAAGAACAGTCAGGAATGAAAAATCTCACCTGGAAAGGACCAGAGTTCCTCTTCCTGTATATCAAAGCCGCGCCGTCTGTGAGGCTCAGACATAGCACATTGATTGGTTGGATATTTACATGATTAAGCTGCAGATGGCTGGTGTCCCACACAGGCAGTGTGCCTGCATGGTTTCCAACTGATGTCCCCCAGCTGAGATATTTGGAAGTCCCCTAACAGCAAGGACACTGCCAGCAAAAACATATACAAAAGAAACTAGGCAGAAAGAGCCCTGTCCTGTTATGGGATGTTATGGAGGGTGAAGAGCCTTAGACCCTAGTTGTGAATTACCTTCAACACCAGTGCACCTATTTCTCATGTCTACGCTGCCTAGTGATTTGGGGCTGAGGCAAAGACCAGTCCTTTCTGTTCATTTCCAAGCTAAAATGTGACTTCACCACTGTCCAGCAGGAACAGACTCACACGGAAGTTCCAAAGATGGTTGTCCGCACACTTCTTAGCCCAAGTTAGCCCAAGATGAAAGCTATGATGGAAAGGAAGGGAGCTTAGCTTTGGAGAGAAAGCCAGAGCCTCATCCAGCAAAGATTCCGTGAGGCCACCACAGCTCACACGCTGCTCTTTCTGACGTTAGGTGATGGGGCCACTGCTAGAACCTTCACCTGCATGAACACAATGAATCCTAACAAAAGCTGCTGGTCTGTAGATTGTAAAAGGGATGCTGAAGCCCTTTGAGGTTGAATGGCTTGTCCAAGGACACATGTGGGTAATATAGAGCCCAGGCGTGTAAGCTCCATATTCCACAGCCAACAAGCACTGGCCTGCTTTCTCCACTTCCCTGGGCACTGGAAGAAAGGGTGTGCAAGTGAGTGCACGTGTGCCTGGTTCTGCTTTGTATGGCTGCTTATTATTCCTAGTATGGTGCCTGGGAAAACAGGAGAGAAAGGGCTTTGGAAAGAAGGCATATACTCCAGAAGGTAACCTGTTGGCAGGCTCCCTCGCATGCCCCTCTAGGGGGCATGGTGAACTCTTGCCACGGCTTGAACGACCTCTCAACAAGTTCATGTGTTGAAAAGTGAATCTCCAAGTTCACTTGTTAATGGTAACAGGAGGTGAGGCCTGTGGGCAGCAATCAGAATTGGATGAGGTCGCAAGGGTGAGGTGGTGGTTAGTGCCTTTGTCAATGAAAAGTCCAGGCCAGCATTCTCTCCACCATGTTAGGAGTAGTGTAAGGTACTCAGTGGCTGGCACCACGCTCTTGGATTTCCTGGCCTACCAAACAAAGAAATAAATTTCTTGTCTTTATAAACTACCTTTTAATATTTTGTTACAGGGGTAGGAAATGCAGTCCAGATCTCCCCATCAGCCCATAGCTTCTCTGACTATGTAAGCAATCAGAGGTCAGAGAAAAACTCACAGAGTCAATTTTCTCTTAATCCCAGGTGGGTCCTGGGATCAAACTCAGGCCATCAGGCTTGACCTTAACTGAAGTTAAAAGTTCTGTCAGATTCCTCATGGAGCAAAGCACCATGTGATGTCGATGAACTTGAAAATGTAATGTGTCATACAGCACCCAACATCCCAGAGCAGAGACAGAATCTACGACTTGGGACTCTAGCTAGAGTTACCCCAAAACTTACCCTTATGTCTGTGTCCTCGTAACAAGTGATCATTGCTGGCTCGCTGCTCTCCTGGCTGTTGTACTGAACTCACAATCAGTTAGTTAATGATCACATTTCCCCTTACTTCTTCCTAGCTCCCTCTTCCTCCTCCTTTCCCAGCTTGGTGATTCTAGGCCAGACCTACCTAGAGAGTGCATATTTATCCTTAGTGAGAATTGCTTGGCTACGTTATAGTCTCCAGATGTACAAAGCTTCACACTTTTGCCTGTGACAAGAGAAAAAAATATATATATACCAATTGTATGTATATAAATATCCATCCCTGCAAGATCAGACTATTCCCACCATGTCAACACTGACAGTTTGTTTGCACTAGTATGGCTTAGGTACAATTTGTATCAGTATAAATATTCCTTTAGCTTTACTGCTAATTATATCAACATAAAGTTAATTTATAGTGATAATCACCATCATAATGTGTTGCTGCCAAACATCCCCACTGATATTTTGCAGCATGGTGTACACTCAACCATTAGCAATCACCCATCACTCATTATAATACTAGCTTAAGAATTTCTCTAATTGTCTCCTTCCTGAAGTTCACAGGAAGCAAGAACAATGGAAGACTAGACAGAGTTCCATCATTTTATTAAAAACAACAACAACAATAACTTCTTTTTTCACAACATCCTATGAAGTTAAGTGCAGGTTGTGAAGGAGGGACTGTCCACCCCCCACTCCACCCAGTATGGCACAAACATATTAGCAACTGTAAATTCAGTTTGGGACACATTAATTGAATCACAACTGTCACACTCAAATGCCAAATAGCACATAGCATCGGTGACACACCACCTCTAAACCCAGGCAGGACCAGGAAAACTCCAGCTACACCCTCATGTCAAGATTTTTTTTTTTTAATTCTGCTGCTTCCTATGAAATCATTCTACATTTATTTAAGGTGTTTGTATAGAAATGATACAGCACATGTAGGGGTTGCTACCTTCTGTGGTTTTAGGGGCCATGGGGAGGTCTTGGACCATAATCTCTGGAGGTAAGGGGCACTGTGTGTAGACATGTGATGTCTGGAGGAGTTCTGGGACATGCACCCCATGCTTGCTGAAAGTCCTTCCCCCTCCACAGGACTGTGTGGGTGACTAAGCTCTTACAGGAGGCATACTGTGCTCTCCTGTCTCCCTGTCTTTTAATTTAAGATATTCAAGGTGCTTTTGTGATTCAAGTCATTGCTACAAGTCATTCCTTGGATAGCCTTCCGTGGGAAGTCAGTGGACTGCTGAGGACATCACCTTTTGCCCACTCTTGCACCATGAGGCACTAGGCTGAACTCTGCCTAAGGGATGCCCCACCCAATTCTCAGTCTGTATTATTCTCACAGCAGACTCCAACCCCCCACCAGGCTCCAGGCATGAAGTATGTAGCTAGGATAATGTGTGCATCCTTCTCCATTACAGCGAACAGTCCGGGGGTCAACACATGAGCCAGTCCAGTCAGTCAGAGTTGTTGAGATTCAAGCTTAGAAAGGAAATTATTTCTCCTCTGCACAGAGTAACAGGCTCAGGGAAGATGTTGCGGGATCCTACCCTGATCTCAGTGGAAATGCCAAGGATGAAGCATCTTACTGAACACAGCATGGGGAAACTGAGAGCAGGACAGCAGACTTCAGGACATTTGAGCTTTCAAATAACACTGCACTTGACACCAGTGCTTTTCCTGATTTTTAAATGAAAGGTGTCAAGAATCTATTCTGCTTAATGCTGTTAAGGTGTTTACTGTTACTCGTGACCAAACTATCCTATTGGGTGCAGGAAGTGAGTATTGAGAGGATTATACCCATTGTAAGATGGAAAAATGGACAGAAAGACGGGATACCTCATGAGTATAAGAGTCCTAAAGATTAAATACAGAGAATAGCAAATCCTGAATATTCTGTTATTTTTTAAGTACGAAATAGTCCTTGTAAGTTCACGTGCTAGAATTCTCATTCCTCGGCTGGTGCAGCTGTATTTGGAGACTGCAGAACCTTTAGGAGATGGGACCTTACTGAAGGAAGCAGGTCGCTGGTATGTATGTGAGGGGTGGGGAAGTCTTAGTGGTCACAGCTCAGCCTCATTTCCAGCTCAATGGCTCTCAGCTTCCTGACCCATCAATATGAGAGCAAGCATCCTCAGAGTCCTACTGCCACAGCTCAGAGCTACGGAGATCTCTGCCACACTTCCTCTATGTGACGAGTTTGCAGCCTCTCAAAATCTGAGCTGAAGCGTGCCCCTCCCTCCATTCTGTTCTCTCTGTCCGGCATTTTGTCAGAGCAACGAGAAAAGTACCTCGTAGGCATTCCAACACCAACGTGCCCTGTACATACAGAGAAGTTTAAACAACACTTAAAAGCTTGGCACCAATTCCTGGTATAGAAACTGATGTCTTATATTTTTCAAATATATTGAAAACTGATGTCTTATATTTTTCAAATCCAGTCTCCACTGGATTCCCTAGCAGAGAAGGCAAATCTCGGGGTTGACAAACAGAAGCCAGGTGAGGTAGTATATTAGACTTTATGTGATGATCAATTCTAAATTCAGAGAAGTTGAAGAGAAACAGAAATACAATACGAGAAGCTAGATTGTATAATCCTCTCGCCCTTAAGAAATTGAGTTGAATGTGCCAAGCTAAATAAGTGTGAGAAAAATCGAATCCTGAGGGCTTTTGAAGATGCCATTTTTCATCTCTGAATCTGTACTCCCAGCACCCCACCTGCTGCTCAGTGTAGTGCAGGGGCATGTTATCTGTCATGGTCCCCCCAATTAGCACTTTGAATGCAACCACAACAATGGGGACCATGCCCTCTATCTGCCGTGGGCGGGCTGGTTTCTACAATTAAGCTGGAGTTCAAGTTTTGGCTAATAACAGACAAGGAATGTGACGGCAAGGGAATGCTTATTCATTAGCTCATGCTAATGGGTGCTAGAACCAGCCCCGCCACCAGCCCCGCCACCAGCCTGCTAGTGTGAGAGCCAGGCGTGTGGTGAGACTCTGATCTCAGAGTGTCTGCACATTTATTTCCCAACATTGCTGAGGTCTGCCAGTTATCTGATCATGAACAGTTTTGAGGGAAAAGAAAAGGATAATTTGTTTTAAGTGCCAGGCTTTACGCTCTGTATTCTATGAAACAGTCATTAATTATCAATACAAGGCTGATGGTACTATTATGAGGCCTGTGTGCTTACAGGGACTGTTCCATGGATTGCACTCAGCCTTTGGTGAGTGTAGGGAAAATAATTATCTTTTATTTATGCGAGGCAAATGGTAATTATCACATCAGTCTGATGTTTCTGAAAAGAGAGGTCATCGCAAAGCAAGAATTGGACCGACTACAGTCATCTCCTGCTATAGCATCCAGACTCCGGCTCAGAGACCACACTCCTCACATGCTTGCTCGATACTCATAGAATATGGCACACTGTTGGCATAGAACCTGTGTTTAGTCTCTTGTGTAATTTAAGATGCCCCTAGGTTACTTATGGCACCTACCACAATGCAAAGGCTGTGTAAATAGCTGTTTTCCTGTACTGTTTAAAGAATAATGACAAGAAAACCATGTACACATTCAGGATCCTTGTTTTCTTTTTCTTCTTTCTTTTTCCTTTAACAAGTGTTTTTAATCCATGGTTGATTTGGTCCCAAGATGAAGAATCCATAAGAGCAAGCTCCATCTGCACCACACTGGACACTACTGGATGTGGAAAGAAGGAAGTTGGTTTGCTCATGACTGAAACTATAGCGATTCACATAGCCATTGTTTCAACACAGAAATATTAAGTGCTGGGGTTAAAGAGACAGGTCGCTCAACAGTGTGTGCTGTGTAAGCATGAGAACCTGAGATCCCAGAATCCACATGAAATGTACACCACAACTCACCATGCTGGTGTACATTTTTAATTTCAGTGTTGGGAATGTAGATACAAGTAGTTCCCTAGGGCTCACTGGTCATCCAGTCTAGAGGAGTCAATGAGTTCCAGGCCAGTGAGAGACTGCTTTAAAAGAAAGAAAGAAAGAAAGAAAGAAAGAAAGAAAGAAAGAAAGAAAGAAAGAAAGAAAGGAAGGAAGGAAGGAAGGAAGGAAGAAAGGAAGGAAGGAAGGAAGGAAGGAAGAAGAGGAGAGGAGAGGAGAGAAGAGAAGAGAAGAGAAAAGAAAAGAAAAGAAAAGAAAAGAAAAGAAAAGAAAAGAAAAGAAAAGAAAAGAAAAAAGGACACCTGGTTTTCTCACCCATGCACACATACACATTTACATGCACTTGCACACATATGTACATCTACACAAACAAGCCTCCAAACACATATGGACTGGGCACCTACCAAGTGTCAAGCACTCTAGTAGCTGTGTCGTGTTTAATATTAAACAAAGCAGAACTCCCCTGGACTTCTGCCCATGTCAGTCCTTTTGGCCATGGGGAATTAGATCTCAGGAGACAGACCCTAGTTATGATTCTCGTAAAGGAAAAGTTATCATGGAGCATTTGCTACTCCATAGTGAGTCTGTGACGACCTCTCATAGGCAGGTCATCCACACTTAGGCACTGGTGACCTAGAAAAAGTACTGAAGGTCATGTAAACAGCGTATTTGAGCATTTGGGATTGCAGGGATTAACCTCCAGGCATTGATACAGACTTTGTTCTTTCTAGGTCAGTTGGCTAAAGCAAGCACACAGCCCCTGATCCTCTTTGTCCCAGTTAGACCATTGTTCTCTATTGCACGGACAGGGATAGTACTCAGCCCTGGTGCCAGGTAGCTGTCTTGCCGGACCAAGACAGGGAACACATAAGGGTGGTGCATGGATAAGACAGTGCTTGCCAGCGACTGTAGAACAGACAGCTTAAAATATATGGAGCAAACATAATGAGTCACTTTTCAAAAACAAGAATGCTTGTGCAAGCCCACCGAACATCTGTAAGGACCATGCAAATCCATGGTGATGTTCAAGTCATCTGTGGGGGTGGGGGGTGTCATGTAGGTCGGACTCTGTCTCTGTATTACAGCAGCTGCAGATGTGTTCCTAAATTGATGCTTCCATTTTAACTATTAATAATGTGGAGTCAAGTCCCAACTTCCCTCCAGAGCACCATCTATTCCAAATTAATTTATTAAAAATGCATTCTAGTCATTAGTGCTAGGCAGATTTATGAAAAGCGGATCATCAAGGATCTACAGACATGTGAGCCCTGATGTTCAGGCCATGCTTTCCATTATTTATCTAGAATTCTGGTCGCGTGCATCCATCCTCGTAGGCACTGGAAGTTATTTATTTCTCTTGATCCGTTTCTCGTGGAGACATGACTTTCCAGCAGTGACTGACAGGTGGTAGCTGGCACTGGTCTGGATTAACTTCCGTTTAGGTTGAGAGTAAGTGAAGAAGCCGTTCAGATTTTAGTGGATGTATTCGCTAATGTTCAAGGAATGCTTAAAGTTTCTTGTTTTGCAATGATGAGCCTTTGGGCTTTTAAATTTTTTTTTTCTGACTGGCATTTTTACTACTTTCGTTTTCTTTTAGTAGGTTGTGAGCTGATTTAATGACAGCTGGCAACACTAGCTATAAAATATACTTCTAAAGGGAAAACTTAATAACCTAGACTCTTGCATGGGTTTCTTTATTAACTATTTCATCAATGGACAGTGGGTTATGTTAATAAAAGAAAAGATGGGGAAAACCCCCCAAAGACTCCTTGCTTTCAACCAGCAATCATAAGAAGAGTTAATGATTCCTTATGAAAACACATTCCTTCATGATGGAAATGTGTTTTCCTTGCAATCACATAATCCAGAGTTATGGCCTTGAGCACTCTTTCCCCCAAATGCATGGGACCACAAGGGTTTTGTACTTAGAGTTACTCTTTATCTTAGTGCTGCTAGTGGAAAAGAGGGAAATGCAGAGTTTTAGAAGTGGGAAGGATTCATTTACAGTTCTACAATGCATAAATGTTTCTCAGTTAACCTCGGCTGTGTTTCAGGCTTTACATTAGACAGTGGAGATACTGCAGAAACTAGCGTGAGTTGTTTTCCTGCCTAAGGTTCTCATAATTTAGGTGTGCGTTGTGTGTGTGCGCGTGCCTGCGTGTGTGTGTGGGGGGGGGTCAGAAGAGACAGCTGCCTAAGGAGAGAAGCAGCGCAGATGGGCTGATGTGCTAGTAACTGAGACAGCAGGTACACAGTGAAGGAGGAAGCCTGAGAGGTTCACCTTCCGCTGGGCTTTACTACCCAGACTTAGACCCATTTCTAAGAAAGCAGTGTCCTGAGCCTGTCTCAGAATCATTAGGGTGGAATCTCCAGACGTGGAGGAACAAAGCTGCATTTAAAAAAAAAAAAAATGCTTTCTGGTTAGCTGCAGCGTGGCCAATAATCTGTTTTATCCCAGTACTTGAGAAGCTGAGGTTAAGAGGTGTTCTGTGAGTTCGAGGTCAGCCTGGGGTACGTAGTAAGTTCTTGGCTACGGTGTGAGGCTTTGTCTCACAAAACAGAAAATGAAATAAAATGTTTTCTCTGTTGTTCTGCTGGTCGGGCAAAGCTGGGATTATTTGTTTTAGTCTAGTCAGGCACTGGTCAGGGGGATCTGGAAGGGCAAATGTCTCTCGAACTAAAAACTGAATGCTGGAAGGGGGCTTTCCAGGCCCCTAGAGAAGACCATGGACCCCAGTTCCAGGTTTCTTGCCTGCATTTTCTCTGCCATGTAACGCACAACAATCTCGGCAGAGCTAAAGCTGAAGGGTCACTGTCCCCAAACCCAAGGCCTGTGTGTTCCTCTCTGGGAAGGGACCTAAGCGATGAGCCTGGGGAAAGCTTAGACAGGAAAGCACAGGGCTGGGTGATGTCTTCCTAAAGCATTGGCTATCTCCCTGGGACCACAAACAGGGTTCCCTGGTCACAGCAATTCCAAAGGGCCATGTGCTTTTCACTTCCAACTCGAGGCAAAAGGAGAAAAGACAGGAAAACCGGGTGAGCCTTTCTTAAAACTCAGACTTTCAAAAGTCTGAGAAAAGGGTTCTCTACTCTTTAGAAGTATGCAATATAATTTTTAATAGCATTTTTAAAAATCCATATTTTGAAAGGTAACAGTCTAACCACCATGGGTCAGTTTCTGAGTTTCTGGTTTGATATGCAGGCATCTTGAAACAGCCAATCCCGTGTTCTAAACACAACTCCTTGATTCCTCTCTCGTCTTGCTATGTTGTTGTTGTTGTTCTGACATACACGCACACCACACTGTTGATCATTCCTGACCTTTACAAATCACTTGTTTAATACAATATTAACAAACTTTGATTTCTGTTCGATTGGTTTTATTCCCCATGACTGCACTTGCTGCACTCAATCAGAACGCAGATGTAGTAGTATAAATGAGTTATGAAAACGTTCACTGGGGGACTCGACAATTTATTTCACACACACACACAAATTCACTAAACAGAATTTCAGAGATATTAAATTTTTTCACACCAACAGGAGGTAGAAGGAGTATTACTCTTCAAATGAGTTTCCTCTGCAGAGTCTTCCTTTGTTCCAATCACAATATTTGATGTCAAAACCTTAGATCCGTGGGTAGAGGAACGCATCTCCCTCGTGGCTGGGGACTCAATTTATGTGGATATGAATAAGATTTATGATGTGTAATAAACATTTCTAAAATGTGGCAAAAGAGTGAAGATTTAAAGACACTTACTAATTTAGGATGACATTTGGAACATTCACAGTCTTTGGAGCAATCCATATTTCAGGTCCCGATACAGGTTTCCAGGCAGGATGCCTATTAGGAAATGAAAATCATGTGTGTACTTTTCTCTGTCTTTGTACGGCCCCCGTTCCCATTTATCGCTACTCAGTAGCTGCCCCATTCATCAGTGTTTAGTGGTGCCTTTATGTTCAGCACCTAGATGTTAAACAAATTAGACTCTTAATATATGAGGTATGACCATGAGGTCTAAAAGGACTTAAGAAAAAAAATACATGGGTGGAAAAAAAGGTTGGCAGAGCTTCACTACAGATACTTCGTTAGAATTATACATTTTCTAGAGCTGATTTTGACACAGAACTAGGTTTGGGGGACATCTATGCTGTTTTTCCTCTGACATGGAAAATTAAACAAGTAAAATCATATAATTAATCAAGGAAACATGGGATGAATTTGCAAAGCTGGTGCTTGGCCAATTTTCACACATCTGATTCACCAGGCAGTCTTCATTTATCGGCTAATAAGGGCTTAGGTAAACCCAGATTAGTCTGGGCCCAGCCCTTCCATCCATATTTGATCTCACCTGGATGTCAGCCCTCTGAGCTGGCCTGGCACTCTCCATTCAAGACCTCTTTTATTTCCAACACAAAATGGTCTCATGTTGTTAAATGGTCTCTAATTTTTCTAATAGTAGACAGTAGAGTTTCTTGCTGGTTTTTAGTAAGTATGCTTTATTTCACCTCCCTAATTTGCTCCCAGTTGACTCCAGTTGCATTTACTTGCACAGAAGGGAGGGGCCAGGGCTACCCTGAAAGCCATGTGCTTGGAGTTGCCCTAATGATCTCACAGGGTGTTGTGTGTAATGCAAACCCCAGGTCCCCTCCACTCTGTGGAGATGCCAGTCTCGATGATTGACATGGACTCAAGCACTCATGGCTGCTTTACACTCTGTCGTTTCCTCTCTCCCTTTAACTACCCAGGAGAAGGCAAGCCCAGAACGCTGGAGGCCTGGCTTTCAGGATGTATACAACATGCCAAGGAGCAGGTCACAAACAGTACTTTGTCCCTCTGGGGTCTAGGTTCCTTCGGAGAAGGAGTCTATGACAAGCCTTGTGGTGGCCCGATCTCTACATTTTTACACACACACACACACACACATTAGAGAAACTGTAGCACTGAATTATGGTCAGCCTTAGAAGAGAATTTAACTCATCCTAAGGAGTCCCATAATGTTCAATTGTCCGTATTACAGGCAACTATTTTCTCTCTTCTCACACACTAGCACCTTACACTCTTCATAGAGGGCTTATGAAAGACCCATGAACTTGCTTCCATGGAAAGTCCTTACTACAGTACCACCCAGATCCTGCCCAGGCTCATAAACAAATGGATGTGAAGTCAAAGTTACCTCAGATTCCCATGATCAAGATCTGGAGAAACAAGTCAAGGATGCATAGCTTACATTGGTGCTGTATCTGTCGGGGGTCTCCAGAGGAATGGACCAGTAGAATGTGTGTGTAATCATACCTAGGTATTAATGTGGGTTGGTGCCCATCATCAGAAGCTGGAACTGCATCATGTATGGTAGTGTGGAGAGCTAGAGAAAGCAGTAGTTGCTCAGTATAAGCACATGGATGACTCAAAACAACTCATGATGCATCCTCAGTCTGAGGCAGAGGACAAGAACCAGGTCTCTGGTGTGAGACTTGCTTAAAGACTGAAGAAGAACCTGGAGTCTGATAACCAAAGGTCATGACACCAGGAAGGGCAAACTTGTTCAAGCACTTCCACTTTCTTCCCCATTTTCTTCTATCTGGGGGATTAAAGTTTCAACACATCAACTCTGGTGGTCATATTCAAACTACCAATAGATGAATGGATATATAAACCATGTTGCATCCAGATAATAGAATAGTATTCAGCATGCAAAAGAAATGAACACTTGGACTAGGAAAGGATCTGACTTTAGATTCCTAGCACCTACATAAAATGTGCAGACACAGAAAGATATGTCTAGAGCCCCAAGAGGAGGGGATGTAGATATAGAAAGATCCTTAGGGTTACTGGTCAAACAGTCTTGCCAAGTCAGTGAGTTCCAGATTCAGTGAGCAAGGGCTAAAGACACCTGACCTCAACTTCTGTCCTCCTTTTGCATGCACACTCATGGTTTACACACACACACACACACACACACACACACACACACAAGTACACACACACACACACACACACATATGCACACACACAGGAAAGGGAAGGGAAAGAGAGGGAGAGAGAGAAAGGAGGACTAGAAATAAGCGATCCAGTCATAAAATGACTAAGACATTTAAATGCATGTTCTGAAGTGAAGGAAGTCATTGTGAAAATGGCACATGCTGTAGATGTCAACTATGACATCCTCAAAAAACGGTGCAACTATGAAGACAGTAAAGCAATATCTGGTGGCCACAGATTTGTAGGCAAAGAAGGAGCAATGGGCAGAACAGGATTTTTAGGACAGTGAAGCCACTCAGCATCACATTAATGATGAGTATACATCATTACACATTTTCCTCAAATCTATATAGTGTGTAACACCAAGAGAAAACTCTAAACTATGGACAAGAGATGATAATGGTGTATGGGGTCTGGTTCAGCAGTTAAAACAAATGTGCCATTTCAATGGGGATGTCGCTAAAGGTGGTGGCTATGCTTATGTAGAACCCCAAAGTTCAGGAAACTTTTTGTACCTTCTGCTCGGTTTTGTTGTGAACTCCAAACTGCTCTTAAAAATTAAATCATTTTCTCTTTAAATTAAAAGGTTCAATCCTGTAGTATATTTCAACCAAGAATGGAACTGTAGATCCAGAAGGAAGGATGGGAGGCTGTGAAATTGATCTGGCTGAAATCCCCATGGGCACTAATAAGAGAAGATACTGGGTGTGCCTTCTTCATCCATTAATTGCTTTGGGAAAACCACAAAAGCCTCCTAATGTTTTTACTGACGTCAGAGTTCCCCCTCAGAGAAATAAACCCATCACCACATCCCAGCTAAGGTAGACTATGAACCTTGATGAAATCAATTAGACAAAGCCTAAGAAACAGCTTGCTTCTGTTTCACAAAAGTTCATTTGGTTGTTCCTTACCCCAGTGGAGAGTCCGTTATGTGTATGTATGTTCTGTGGGTTTTCCCATGGATGTTTCTAATGTGGTCTCTGAGGCCAAGAGCAAGGCTAAATTGAGTGAAGAATGAAGGCTTCCTGCTAAATATTTCAAGTGCCTGTTTCCGTGAGTAGCCTGATATTAGTTTCTATAGCTCCTGACCTTACAGAGAGCCTGCTTACTGCTAAAGGCAGAAGGGATGTAGGTTGAACAAGGTTAAAACAGTTCTGAAGAATGAGGTTTATCAGATGTCTCTAGAGAAAATGCAAACTCTCAATGCAATAGTGTCAACCAAAAGGGTCCACACCCTGGGCTGGAGCAACACCATGGCAGTTCGGATTGTGTACCGCTCTTCCAGAGGACAAGTTCTGGTGCCAGCACCCACTTCCCTGGTGGCCCCCAAATACCTGTAGTCCCCAGTCCTGAGCTCCAAGAAGCCCTGAGTTCATAGGAAAAAAAAATCCTAGCAGTCCAGGTCACTCCCAGAAGTAGGCAGCAGAAGTCTGGCTCATGTGTTTTCAATGCTTGGTCTCTCATCTTATTTGTATGCAGTTATGTATCCACCTATGAGCTGAAGGTTGATTCATTTATTCAACCATTGAGTCATTAAATATGTGCTCAGGACTCTCTATATGACAATTCCATGCTAAGCTCTGGGAAGAATTAGAATAGTAAATCAGATGGCTTCCTGCCATCTCTTCAATACATTTTCAGGCCAGGATTTGGGGGCGGGGGTGATATGGAGGGATATTGTGATTTGCTTCGCTTTTGTTTCATTTGGCAAGGTTTAATTTCAATCATCTGCCCTGGTCACCAGTGAAATGCCTCTATGCTTTCATGATCCTTCCAGACCAGGAATTTTGTTTGTTTGTTTACGCTGGTTCTCTGTTTGCTCTAGTTTTTTGTTTCATTGTCCAAGATAGTGGTTGGTTTTTAGTGGTTGTACATTATATCTCTGTTGTTGGGAACAAAAAGAGCCAGGGTCATTCACGTGGAATGATGGACTCTGAACGAATCATACCTTATAAATGATTCTTGCCTTCATCTCTTTTGGGGGGTGGTAAAATCTAATGAAAATAAATAACAGAATTTATGAGGCTAATGTGGGAGGATTGCTGTGAGTTCAAAGTCAGCCTGGGCTACCCAGCAAGAACTTGTCTCAGAACAAGGGGTGGGCCCCTTCAGTAGATTTTAAGACTTCTCAATTCCTTTTTCTCAGTTCCCTCACTCCAAAGTTCTAGCTTTGACTAAAACATAACAGTACCCCTGAAATCCATTAGACCAAGAATTTGGTCATGGCAGGTTGTAGAAATAGTTGAGAGATGCCACAGTGACCAGTAGCCTTGGTGCTGGAGCTGAGAAGGGGCGTGGCTGACCCTGGGCTGGGAGAATGAGCGAGCCAGCCTCTCCCCCTCCCACTCTGCTCTCCATTGCCAAAGCAGCCAGAAAAGGGGAGACACAAGTCTAGGTGAAGCCATCCACAAGTCAGTCTTCAGGACATGTGAGGATCTGATGGAGAAGCCAAGCCAAATAATTAATTCAGCCATTCTTGGCAGTGAATTTCATATTAATATGGATAATATAAAAACCTAGGAAGCCATTATTTTGGGCTGTGCTTTGTCACTGGGCTCCTCCTGACCAGACTAAAAATCAAAATGGAGTAACTCATGCTAAAATTCAAACCTCAGCTAAGCTAAAATTATCTAACATTCTGAGAAATCTGGTAAGGTTGACAGTCAAATTTCTCTGCAGGCCAGGTTCCTTCTACCTAGTCCTTATAGAAAATGGTGCCTGAAATGTCCCAATGTCCAGCAGGCCATCACTAATCCACCTCACTGTATCTATAGCCCAGTCTTATTAGGAAGGGAGCTTGGAGAGAATAATCTGCTTCCAGTTCCCGGCTTCTGATTTCTTCTGCTTTTTCTACCTATTGAACTAACTCCATGCTGTTCACTTACTCTCTTGCTTACTTGATGGATTAAGCCTTGCCCAATTCTAGAGCTTAAATAAAGGAAGGTAGGATCATTCAACTAAATTGTTGGGATTTTACACTTTTATACTATTAATTAATTTTAGTATCAGGCAACAAAATTAGCAATATCACTATCACAATCACTGGTCCTAATTTCTGTTGTTGTTAAACCTGGGATTGCTTCGTGTGCTTCGTTATTTGTTTGTGGAGTGTGTGTGTGCATGTGTGTGTGTGTGTGTGTGTGTGTGTGTGTGGTGTGTGTGGTGTGTGTGGTATATGTGTATGTGTGGTGTGTGTGTATGTAGTGTATACATGTGTATGGTGTGAGTGTGGTATGTGTGTGTGGTGTGGTATGGTGTGTGTGTGTTCTACTGTGCCTCCTGTTGCTATGATAAACACCACGACCAAGAGCAACTCAAGGAAGGAAGGGTTTATTTCAGCTTACAACTCTGTGGTGTACTCTACCATTAAGGGAAGTCCAGGCAGGAACTCAAAGCAGAAACCTGGAGGCAGGATCTGAAGCAAACACCACAAAGGATTGCTACCCACTGGCTTGCTCCTTGTGGCTCACTCAGTTTATTTTTTTATAGAACTCAGGACTACCAGCCCAGGGGTGGCACTCCCCACAGTGAGCTAAGCCCTCCCCAATTAATCATCAGTAAAGAAAATGCCCCCCAGGCTTGCCTACAGGCCAACCTGATGGAGGCTTTTTCTCAGCTGAGAGTCCCTCTTCCCAGATGACCCTAGCTCAGTGATTCCCAATCTTCCTAACACTGTGGTCCTTCAACACAGCTCCTCATGTTGGGGTGACCCCAATTATAAGATTATTTTCAATGTTACTTCATAACTGTAATTTTGCTACTGTTATGAATCCTAATATAAATATCTGTGTTTTCTGATGGTCTTGAGCAACCTCTAAAGGGACCGCGACCCACAGGTTGAGAACTGCTGCTCTAGAAAACAAACAAAAAACTAGCATGGGGATTGCTTTAGTTAGGGTTTCTATTGCTATTATGAAATGTGACCAACAAGCAAATTGTGGAGGAAAGGGTTTATTTGGCTTACACTTCCACATCCTAGTCCATCACTAAAGGAAGTCAGGACAGGAACTCTAACACGGCAGGAACCTGGAGACAGGAGCTGATGCAGAGGCCATGGAGGAGTGCTGCTTACTGGCTTGCTCTCCATGGCTGGTTCATGCTGCTTTCTTATAGAACGAAAGACCACTGCCCCAGGGGTGGTATTGCCCACCATGGGCTGCACCCTCCCCATCCACTATTAATTAAGAAAATGTCCTACAGGCCTGCCTACAACCCAGTCTTATTAGGCACTTTCTTAATTGTGGTTTCCTCCTCTCAGGTGACTTTAGTTGTGGCAAGCTGATATAAAATTACCCAGCACAGTGATGCATGTGGACATGTGTGTGCAAGCTGCTATGTAAGCACAGAGAGGCCTGAGGAAACCATCTGTTGTTCAGATCCCTTCTTTACTTCCTTGAAGCAGGATCTCTCACTGAACTTGGAGCTAGGCTGGTGGACAACAAGCTTCCTACCCTCCTGTCTCAAGCTCACAGAGCACTGGGGTAGATATAGGCTTGTGCATAGCCACGCCCAACTTTTTATGTGGGTGGCTACTGGAGACTTGAACGCAGGTCAAGTCACGCTTGCACATCAAACATTCATACCTAGTGCCATCTTCCCAACCCCGCTGTGCTCTCTTAATAGGGCCCAAGTTTCTGGTCCAAGGATTTGCTGGTTTCACCATTTTCTCTTAAGCAACTGCTGATTTCTCAGGTAACCAGGGCACAGAATGGCTGAGGTCTGAGGCAGGTTCGGAACTCGCTGTCTGGAGCTCATCTCCCACCCTCAGGCACCTCCATCTCCAGACAGGAAAGAAGAGCTGGAACTCCTAAGCAGAGTTGTAACAATACCCTTAAGTATTATTCTTCCAGAACAGCACAACTATGCAGAATGAGCAAATACAGAATTCTAAAAAGAAAAGAAAAAAAAAACCTTAGTAAAATGCACCAGCTCTGACTGACTTAACAAGCAGGGTGCATTGTGGCTACCCTGTTAAAAATCCACTGATCATTTTCACAACTTAGTTATTCTCGGTGTCTATTTCCTTTCCAGGGAAAGAGAGGAGATAAAAGAACTTGAGCGTCTTTTCTCTTTACTGAATGCTTCTTCTCACATTACTCCTGAAGCCCATTTCTGGGTACAGAATATATTTAAAGGGCTGCCTTCTGATTAGGAAGAAAAACATATCTAACTAATTTCCTATGGACTTGTAAAACATTTTCTTCATCTTGGTGTGTATATTTCTGCTCTAATTGAAATTCCTAAATAGTCACTTTCTGAACTGTCAAAATTGTAAAGCTGTTGATGGGTGCAGCTCTGGGGTTTCCATGGTAACTACTTTCATTGCCTAGGAGACGCTGGTCTGCTGATGCTACCACTGAACTGGCTCAAATCTTGAAAACTTGGCGGTACCCAAAAATGTGCAAGCATGTCCTGAAAGTTTAACAGGCTTTTCTTTTTAATGGCTGGCATCAAGTGTGGTTGGATCAGGGCTCAGGCTGAGATAACTGTCCAACCTCAAGTTCTTCATCATGTTAATGACAGGATATTTGACAACCATCTAACGCTACCAGGTTCTATTTGGACAATGATCATTCACATGAATAATTTCCAAGTAACATTGCCACCATTCACTTGGGCTGGAATAGAAGGTGAGCCAGGATGACAGAATCTTAGTTCATTCATGAGACAGCAAGATGTTCCTACATATAAGGCAAATGGGTACACAGATCATCCAACAAGTCTTCTGCTCGCTCTCTCTGTCTCTCTGTCTCTGTCTCTCTCTCTCTCTCTCCCCCTTTCTTCTGTCTTTCTATGTTTTTTCTTTCTCTCCCTTGGCCAAAGAAACAAGAGACACTGGAAGTCATAAACATCATGACTTGCTCTGCATTCTCCTTGTTTGTTGGAATGTGGCCTACCATTTCTAAGCCATCTCTTGTTCAACTGTGATTGGGAAAGTTGCATTAAAAGTAAATCATTCCTTGATCAGTGGTTTTCCTGGTGAGTGGTTGAAAAATTATTCAGAGGGAGGGAATTCAGCATTCTCTTCTCTCTCTCTCTCTCTCTCTCTCTCTCTCTCTCTCTCTCTCATCCACAAAACTCAAGCTTCTTCTAATTACATCCTGAGGAACATTTAAACAGGGTGGTCCATTTTAAAGCAGGCACATTTAAAGCGATTTTACACTAAATGAGTTTGCTTTTAGACGAGTTTGGCTGGCTCAAGAATCCATCACCACATGCAAATGTGGTGATAAATAAAGCTTTGGCTGCATGGTGGAGATGGGGAGCATTTCAAAAACTGATGTTAGCGCTGTCTGCTAAGTGAAATGGCATCCCTTGAACACTCCTCGTATTTAAACATTTAAATGTATGCCACTGAATCCAACGCGTCCATTTGATGTGTGTCAATTCGTGAGTAACACAAAATAACATGAGGAAGTGTGAGTTTTCCCTCACAAGTTAACACTGGTGAAAATCCAAGGGTGAGATGGGGCTGTTAGGAGAAGAACACGAGGGAGGAAATGGCTCCCTGTGCTTATGGAAGGAGTCATTTCAAAGTCACTAGCTGGTGAAATGTGAGCGGCTGGGGCCAATTACAGCACATCTCTTTGGGATCTGAAGCTGTTGGCATTCTTAGTCTTGGTTCCTAGTGGAAGACAGACATCAGGAAAAGGGGAGGATCTCAGAGCAATGACTAACAACAACTTCATAGGCTTTTAAACCCAACTTTCCAGACCTCATACACTGAACAGGACTGATGCTAGACTTGATAGCTGGCCTAATTGTTACAATGTAACTGTTCTTGGTCAATTGTATTTTGCAATACCAGTTTTCCCCAGTTGTCTTCAAAGACTGCAACATATCTATGACACATATTTTTAATTATCTACCAGCTCCAGTCTTTCTTTCCCATTAGTAATTTATGGAAGCTGAGTGTGTGGCTTCCACAATAGTAAAATGACCCTGGACACACAGGCTATCCAGTTAGTGGCTTTTAGGTGTGGCCATGTGGCTGGTTCTCAGTGGAAAATGGAAGTGATCTGGATTACTTCCAGACATGGTGGAAAACGTTGCACACGAGCTCCTCTGGGACCTTGCCCATCTTCTGGAGACACAGAAACCAGCAGAACACTCAAAGGAGGGAGCCTGAATCCCAACCAGCAGAGCATTCAAAGGAGGGAGCCTGGATCCCTGAATAACTACACCTGATTTGCCTTGTCAACCATGTTCTTACCTCTTAAACTGGTTGAGAATGTAAACTTGTTCCTTTAAAAAATTAACTTAAAAAATTGATAAATACTTTTACACCTTTGCATCTTCAGATATAAAATCCTAAAGAACACAGGCACTGAAAGTGGTGGTTATAACTAGAACCAAGAGCTGCCTTTATAAGTAAATCATTCCCTACATGTTTAGAAGAAAGATTCTTTCTTTTAAAAATGATTTATTTTATTATTTTAAGTGTGTGTGTGTGTGTGTGTGTGTGTGTGTGTGCATATACACATGCATGTGCTTGGGAGTGTTGGTGACCAGTGGGCCGGAGGTGTCAGAATTAGACAGTGGTGAGCTACCTGCTGTGCATGTGAGGAATCAAATGAAACTTAAGTGATCAGGAAGAGCAGTATATGCTCTTAACCGCCAAGCCATCTCTCTGCCCCCAGAGGACACACAATTATCTAAGCTGAGAACTCAGAAGAATGTGACAGGAAGACACACAGAAATGGCGGGCAAACACTATCCAAGTGAATCGGGTCCAATATTGTAGTTTCTAATACAGGACATGTGCCTCTGGATTCATTTTTTAAATATTAAACCTGACTTTAACGTTCTTCTGTATATAATAGAATTCTGCATGACTGAGATGAATCTGAGATTATTTTGCGAGATTTTCTCACCCAAATACAAACTTTTCAGAGAGCTTATCTACATAGTATGTAAAAAACTGTCGCTGTGATGCTATGAAGTGCTTGGCTCAGCCGCGAGGCTCTTCTGATGCAAGGGGTGCAGCCCTATCCAGTGGGCACTGTGTCAGGACCTGCAGAGTCCAAGCATCTTCTCTACCTTCGAGGTCTCGCTGGCTGTAGTGCCTGGTCCTCTGAACACCTAACTTGAGCATCCTAAGAACTTGGCTGTCTCTATCTCTTTTAAGGTTTAGATGTAGACATTGGAATGTCACTTTTATTGGTCAAAGAATTTTTTATATTCAAGAGACGAGGGTGAGATCCAGCTCCCGACAGAACAGGTTGTATTTACGAAGGAGAAAGGCATGGCCTGCACTTTCAGCGTACCTACTAGAGGGCATTGTAATATAACAAAGAATATTTCTCTGCTTTATTCCCAGTTCCTAGAACAGAGCTTCAAAAACTCTGGAATTTTTCAGAGTGACATGTGTCTAACATCTTTTGTTGTTCATAACAAGCTCCTTTCTACCATAGCTGAGCACATGCTAATGAAGTGACTCATTATACAGAGCTCTCAGGCAGCATTAGGGTGATCCCCAGCAAAACACAACTGCAGGTTTAGAAGTTGGGGATTTCAGCTCCGCCTCTCAATGTCCTGAGACGGGAGAGGGACTGGAGGTTGAGTTCAATTACTAATAACCTGTGATTAAATCAATTATGCCTGTCTAATGAAACCTTCATACAAATTCCCAAAAACATGGAGGCTCAGACAGGTTCCTGGCTACAGCACACAACCTTGTGCTGAAAAAACTGTCACGGATTTCACGAAGAACTTGACACCGAGCCTCCAGTCCCCAAGACCTTACTCTGTGAAACTCTTCATCTGGTTGTTAATTTGCATGCTTCATAATTTAAAAAACAGCAAGGTGGTGAGTGAGATGGCTCAGAGGGTAAAAGATGTCTGCAGACCCAAGTTCAATCCCTAGGGGCTACACAGTGGAAGGAGAGGACTGACTCCTGAAAGACATCTCTGACCTCCACACATGTGCCATGACACACACATGCCAACCCACATTCACATACAGACACAAAGGAAGGGAGGGAGGGAGGGAGGGAGGGAGGGAGGGAGGGAGGGAGGGAGGGAGAGGAACGGTAACAGTAGCTCTTTCTTAGGTTACTTGAGTCACTCAAGTGACTTGTTGAATTGCTGGCAGTTGGGGGAGCCTCCAAAATTGTCATTGTGTCAGACAAAAGTGCTTTTTGGGACATGGCTGCTGAAGCTGTAAGAGGGAAGCTGGCTCCAGTTCATGGCAACAGCACGCAGTTGTAGGTCACGCAGTTGGTGTCAGAGGATGGCAACCGCCTGTGACATCACCTGGAGGGCCGGAGTTAAGTGGCTTGTGTGTGCATTGCCCATGAGCTTCTTGCAGAGACATCATTTTCTCATCAGTTAATGTTGGCGTGTATATCCACGGTTACTAGGTAGTTAAAACCTGTAGGAAAAGCACTTGACAAACTGAAGAACACAAAGCAAGAATTAGCTATAATAATACGGCAGCCTCTAATGTGTAGTCAAACACCTCAAGGCATAAGCGCTTGGTGCCTAGAGCCTTACCCACATGCCAGCCAAGTCAGAGAAGTAATGAATGTAGATCCCCAAGCTAAAGATAGAAATTTCATTCTATGTGTCTTCTGTGTGCATGTCTGGGGTCTTTTTTCTTCCTCCAATGAAAAATTTTTTTCCATTCAGTTCCAGCTAAAAACTTGGCAATTTCTTCTCATGAATCATCTTTCAATGGCACTATTCCACACCAGCAGAAGAATTATGTGAGGCCACAGTCTTGGCTGGCCTGTACTCAAAAAAAACATGCAAGCCTGGATTCCTTGTGGTGTTTGAACTGGTCCTCAGATCCTGCATCCTGTCAGTCCTTGAGGCTGAGTGAAATAGGAATCCCATCTGAATGCTGTGGGGATGTCTGTCAGGACCTGGCAGAAAGGGACAGTGGTGGCCATCTGATCGCCTAAGTTCCACTTTGCTGTGCACATTCATGAGGTGGAACACACACGAGCCAGTACCACTTTAAATGGTTTGAGCATGCAGCTCTTGTTTTCCCAGGTCCACTGTGCACCAGCAGGAAAGACAGAGACAAGCAAGATGTCGCTGGACAACAAAGCAACACTGTGGAAACATGGTGTGGACAGACTGTACACATGGCCATGGGGGACAGAAAACAATGTGGAAAATACCCATCAATTTAATTCAAATATACAAGGAGTGCTTTTTATCAACACAGAGGAGGAGTCTATGACACATTCTCTAGCTTTAAATGCTTTATGTACACACATAAACACACATCAGAATGCACACACGCTGAACATCTCACACTTCGCATGATTTCTATAAAGTTCTGACAAGGGAAAATTGAAGAATAGCTACATAAGATTCCATTCTCAGGCTTTGCTTGGTGGCACTTAACTGTGAATCCCAGCACTCAGGAGGCCCAGGCAAGAGGCTCAGGAGTCCCAGGCCAGCTTGGCCTGCATAGTGAGACCCCATTTAAATAACAACAACAATAACAGTAACTAGCTAAAGGCTCACCATCGCAGACAGGTGTACAAAGGAAACCATTTCTCTCTTATTAAACGACCTCATCTCTTCATGCAGCTTCAAAAAGGAAGCTTCCAGAACATCTGTCACCATCACAAAACTTGTAAAAATGAGATGGGGTGGTATAAGCTATTTTGGCCCACAGGCTTCAAGTGGAGTTGTGTATTTCCCTAGGGGGGTAAAAATAGAACATTTATTAAATGGTGAGTTATTCGAAAACCAGCACAGGCCCCAGTTGTCTTTCAAAAGCTCTGATTTACTGCATACTTCTCCCTTGAGAAAGGCCGTTTTTAAATGTTCATTTCCATTTTAAGAGACTCTGGCTTTTGATCTGTTGGGAGTATTCTTTCTCTTTCCCTGACTGGGGCTCCTCAGTACTTGAGGCAGAATTGGGGCCTTGCTCTCAGGGCCAGTATTTTTCCATGGCCTGCGCTTGGCATTTGAGCATCAACTCCTGTAAATGCATTCTAACCCTACTTAATTTGGAGGTCAGAACTGGTGTCCCTCCACCAGGTGACATCTTCACACCCCAGTGAAAAGCCTGCCACAGCAGCTAAGAGACAGATGAGATGGGGTTTGGTATTCTAATATCCCAAAGGTTCTGCCAGGTGTTCCTTTTAATGTTCATCCAAGATTTCATAATAAATTTAATCTTGTTGCTAAAGTAGAATTACAGTCATAGAAATCTTAGAATGTCTTTTGCATCAGAAAATATTCCTGTCTGTTCTTACTTTGTTTGGGTAACACCGACAAGTGCGGAGAGCCAGTTGGCTAGAGTCGTTGTGTTCTAGACAAACTGA
Organism: Peromyscus leucopus; assembly: GCF_004664715.2. Lineage (NCBI taxonomy): Eukaryota > Metazoa > Chordata > Mammalia > Rodentia > Cricetidae > Peromyscus > Peromyscus leucopus. Next base: position 20,022,516 of record NC_051067.1, read on the forward strand.
AGACATAGGTTGGCTCCAGCCAATTTTAATATCAAACCTGGAAGATGGGAAGATGCTCTTTGGGGAAACTGCTTGCTGTGCAAGCATAAGGATCTGAGTTCCAATCCTCAGGACCATGTGAAGCCTGGCATGGTGGCAAGAGTTTGGAACCTCAGTGCTGGGTGTAGAGGCCAAAACATGAGCTCCAGATCCAGTGAGAAGCCCTGCCTCAGAAAGTAGGGTAGAAAAGGAACCCACATACATATGTGCCTATACATAAACATGTCCTCTCCCTCCCTCTCTCTCTCTCTCTTCACACACACACACACACACACACACACACACACACACACACACACACACACACACACACCTGTTTCCCTGCTTTGTTTTTTCACTGCACTGATCTTTCTCTGGCCCCACTGCACCCTTAGAGCAAGCTTGCAAAACTTGCCTCTGCTGGGCCAGATACAGGTCCCTGATAGTGTCCATCTTAGTGACAAACCTAATGCTGGGTTTTGGCCCACACATGCCTTAAACCCATGGCCACAGTTGACTTGACCTCCTACTTTAAGTCTTCTGTCCATATTTCCCCGCCTCACACGCACAAGGAGACACACACATACCTTTGTGGTTACATCAAGGGTCCAGAAAATCATTTCTGTCTCCTGCCTCCTTTTCCTCCTTTCTTCCTTCCCTCCATTCTTTCTCATCTACAACAGTGACCGTTTGCATGTATACCAACCTGAAGATCCACCTCTTATGGCACAAGCCTGTGCTGTGACCAGGGTCCCTTCCCCCAGGTGTCTGTCCCTCAGCAATGGATCACTAGCTATTCTTGCAGAGTCTGTGTCACATGCTAAGTGGTTGTTAGTGAAAACAGGATTAGGAGGACAGAAGCAGAAAGAGCCGTCAGTGGGCAGGATGCCACCATTTTTCACGGGGAAATGACATGCCCAGCTTAAAAAGCCACAAGGCTCCTATTTCCTTGTAGCACATTTCATCTGTCCAGTTCTGGGCTCAGCTGATTGTGACAAGCCACTACACCATGTAAGGCATCCCGTGATCCATGTACACTTGCAGCTCGTCAGAGACAACCCCTACTTTGGGGACAACAAGGAATTTTCCGTTACTGACTTTCTATGTTAGGGGATAAAAGAAATTGTATTCCCCAGGAGGAAATGGCTTGTTTTATTTTATTATCTTATTGTTTTGCTTTATTTTATTTTATTTTTATAGCTGAAGGCAATCAGTGGATAAGTGAGTATTACGATCCTGGTACATCTCTAATTAATAAGATCAATTGCTACTGTATTTTCTTTTACAAACTCATTTAGATATGTCAGGGCTGCAATTATTTTGAGAATGATCTGGCTTGGAGCTCATTCATCTTTCCTCTTCCTCAAGGAGGAAATAAAACTGTCAGCTTGAGTGCCCTTTGAAGTCCGTTTCAGATCCTTGATTGAAAATGAAAAACAAAGCTCTGTAGCCTCACACCATTTACAGGGTCAAAGTTCCTGTTCTCCACTGGTGCGTGCGTGCGTGCGTGCGTGCGTGCGTGTTGATTTTTGTTTTTAACAAAGTAACATGTTAGCTTTCTAATCACATGTGGTAGCTCTGCACCTGCAGCTAAGCACAGGATATTGCCTCTCTGCATGGTTGTTGACTTCTGGTTCTAAACACATCTCTACCAATGGACCTTCTACCTTATTCAAACCTCAAGCATAGTTTAGGTGGTGACATTCACCACTGCCTAATCAACTGCATTAATTAGCATCACTTAACTGAGTGTAGATATCCAACCTCACTTGTATTTATCTTACTGTGTAGCCCAGGTTGGCCTGAAATTTGTCATCCTCCTGCCATGACTTCCCAAGCGCAGGGATGAAAGGGGGGTGTGGCACCACCCTGCTCTCAGCAACCTGTCAATCATCCTAGCAGGCCTGATAAGATTTCCTTTACTTGTCCCTAGAGACAGCTCCAAGTGTCTCTCACAAGAAACTGCCCAAATCTGCCTGGTTGCTGGAGCCCCTCATTCTGAAGTCTCCCGCCCACGCAGACAAATACACTTGGCCATCCCAGAACACCAGAGTGACGCTTCTAGACCCTCCTTCTGGGGAGAGGGGGCCCACTCATTTCAAAGGGAGATTTAAACCTTTTCTTAGCGATGGCAGAGCCTGACATGGGGCTCACAGATTGGAGCGACAGCGCCGAGGCAGAGCTATCGTCTCTCCCGGGCCGTTCTCTGCGCGCTCCTGCATCCCTGGCTTCTGTCTGATTTGTCTTTAAGGTTTTAACATTATCCCTCTGTTGACAAATGAATGCTTTTCTGGAACATGAGGTATTTCCAGAAGCTGGCAGACAGAGTGGAGCACAGCAAGTGTGTAGTAACTCTCTGGCTCCCTCAATTCATAATGAACGGGAGAGGCCTGGAGGTTTGAGCGAGCCTTGCATTCAAGGTGATGATAAATGAGGTGTGGCTGGGGTGGGAACACGGGGATTTCCAGCCAGGTCCTGTCTAGACCATGGTTTGTTATGGAAGAAAAGCCACAAAAGGGGGTGGGGTGGGCTGGGGGCTACAGAATCCCGTTCCTGAGAGACACCGTCCTCAGGGAGCGACAGCCGCATTTCCAGTCTTAGCCTTCGCCTGGCCCCTCATGGGGACTGCTGTAAATAACATTAGCCCGTCTTTCAGCAAGCTTCAGGAAGCTTATAAACTGAACGCGGTGTTTGTTGTCTGTAGTTGTACATTAAGCTCAGTACTGTCAAGTCTAATTATTCTCATTAAGGCCTGAAAGTTTTAGAGATTAATTAAGCAGAGAGCAAAAGCTTATGCAGAACAGCAATCTTCTCCCTCCCGCAAGGATTAGCCGCCATTCTAGTGGGCTTTTCCATGAGTCCTGCCCATTGCTTTGTGAGATAGCAGAGTGAGAAGCTCATATAGTGTGGATTAGAAATTGCCTACATTTCACATGTGCTATTCAGCCATGAAAATAAGCCCTGGCCCTTGTGTCCATAACCCAGAAGGCTCGCTAATGAGAACCAGGCAGTGGGGCTAATGAGAAATTCAATACGTGCTGTCTCCCCTTCCCGTTTCCTTTAATTTGCTTTCCGTGGGATCCGATGAGAGCAGAAAGGCCCGCGTAGATGCTTACGTTCTCCTCTCTCGCTCAGAGCTTAAGGACGATCTCATTCGGGTTCTCCTCCTGCACATGACAAAATACCTCGGATAACTGCCTTAATAAGAGAAATGGTTTATTTTGGCTGATCCTTTCAGAAACTACAGTTCCCAGTCATTTGGCCTTGTCTGTGGACCTATGGTAGTCCAAGTACATTGTGGTAGAGGTACGTGGCCAAGGAAGCTGCCTGTCTCGTGTAGCTAGGAAGCAGAGGCCAGGAGAAGGGAGAGCGAGGTTCCAGTGTCTCCTTCAAAAGCGTGTTCTCAATGGCCTAACTTCTCAGTAGGCTGCACCTCCTGAAAATTCTACCACTTTCCAGGAGAGCGTTCCTGGGGACCAAGCGCTTAAGTCACAGGCATTTGAGGGGTACTGAGCCAAACCATTGCTTAGTGAATTAGTTACTTTCTCCTTGTTGTAACTGAAGATCTGTTCAGGAGCACTTCTCATAAGAAGGAACTATTTTATTTTATTTTTGTGATTGACAGGAGACCGTCCATCATGGCCAAGAAGACATGGCTGTGGACAACTTTGTGATGGCAGGTGGGAGAGCTTGCTGACATGTTGGTGTCCCAAGAAACAGAGAGATTAAGGTGGGAAACAGAAGTATACGCTCCATACTCAAAACTCAATACTGCATGTGGTCCACTTCCTCCTGTGAGGCTCTGCCTCCTAAAAACTCCATAGCGTCTACAAATGTCACTGTCAGCTGTGAAGCAAGTGTTTGAACACACAGGCCTGAGAACATTTCCAATTCACACTGTCCTAGTGAGGGTTTCTATTGCTGTGATGAAACACCATGACCAAAAACCAAGTTGGGAGGGGAGCGGGGGAGAGGAGGAGGCTTTATTTCAGCTTACACTTCCACATAACAGCCCATCCGTGAGGAAATCAGGGTAGAAACTCATGCAGAGCAGGAACCTGGAGGCAGGCGCTAATGCAGAGGCCATGGAGGAGTGCTGCTCACTGGCTTGCTGCCATAGCTTGCTCAGTCTGCTTTCTTGTGGAACCCGGGACCATCATCCCAGGGAAGGCACCACCCACAATGGGCTGGGCCCTCCCGCATCAGTCATCAATTAAGAAAATACCCTATAGCAGTGATTCTCAAGTCTGGTGGGTCCCGACCCCTTTGGGCAGTGGTTCTCAACTTTCCTAAAGCTATAACCCTTTAAAACAGTTCCTCATGTTGTGGTGACCTCCAAGCATAAAATTATTTTCGTTGCCACTTCATAACTGTAAATTTACTATTGTTATGAATCATAATGTAAATATCTAATATGTTGGATATCTGATATGCAAACCCTGTGAAAGGGTCTTCTGATATTTACATTATGATTCATAACAGTAGCAAAATTACAGTTGTGAAGTAGCAATGAAGTAATTTTATGGTTGGGGAATCACAACTTGAGGAACTGTATTAAAGTGTCGCAGCATTAGGAAAATTGAGAACCACTGCTCTACAGGCTTGCCTACAGCCCAATCTTAGGGAGGCATTTTCGCAGTTGAGGTTCCCTCAACTCAGATGACTTTAGCTTGTGTCAAGTTGGTGTAAAACTATCCAGCATGCAAACCAAAACCTATGGGGTTCAGTGACTTGCTCAAAGGGATGCAATCTTTATGAAGAGGTGGCAGACTCCTGGCTGTACCCACCGAGGACTTTGAATCCTACCACATATCCATGTTTACTGACACTCTTCACAATGGCTAAGGAATAGAACCAGTCTAGATCTCCATCAATAGTCAAATTGATAAAGAAAATATGGTGCGCGCGCGCGCGCGCGCACACACACACACACACACACACGGAATTTTATTCGGCTGGAAAGAGAAATGAATCAGAGCATATGCAGGGAAATGGATAGAACTGGGAATTATGTTACAGAAAATAAACCAGACTCGGACTCTCTCATATGTGGGTCCAAGACTTTAATTTGTAGTTATGTGTGAAAGGCAAGTCAGTGGTGAAACTAAAAAGGGGCCTGTGAGAGAGACAGTAGGGTGGAAGAAGAGAGAGAAATGGAATATGGGACAGGAACGCAGAAGGTGACCATGGTGGATGAGGAAAGGGCCAAGCCAGCGGTGGCTCAGTGGTATGCAGGAAGGGAGCAGACATAGGAAAAAGAGAGAAACGCAGCTGATTGGCAGTCTTCTCTCCAGCCGGGCAGAGCTTTGGGGAGGTGGAAGTGCTTCTGTCATTGCCCTAGGCTGCTGCCTCCCTGAAGCCCTTCTGGATCACAGCAGAGCCAGATTCCACCAGAGCTGTCAGTGCTGAACAGAGGCTCCCCCGCCCCAGGGGAGGGGGAAGTGCCACTTGCCCACAGACCCCAAAGCCCTCCCGTGGGCACACACTCATCCTGATATGTGGGGTATCTGATAAGGTGGCCCCGCAAAGGGGTCGCTTCCCACTGGTTGAGAACCACTGTTGTAGTCTAGATTTACTCTGCAGAACTACTGCAAGAGTGAGTAAGAGCAGGTACGGCAGCCACAGGAGAAAGAACAACTATCCAATGGCATCAGCAAATACGGCTGAAAAGCCACCACCGTCCATGAGAAATTGGGTGCCATTTCCTGAATGTGACACGTTCTCCAGGATCCTCAACTGTGGCTTACTAAAGCCTCATTCTTGGGGCTGAGGAAAGGCTTGTTGGGGGGCAGTGGTGGGAGAGTAGAGAAAGGTAGACTACAGGAGCCCACTGGCAAGTGAGTCTACCCAATTGGTGAGCTCCATGTTCAGCCAGAGAAACTGTCTCAAAAAAAATAAAGTCGAGAGTAATTGAGACTTGGCCATCATTGACCTCCAGCTTCTGCATGTACACACATGTATGTGGTCAAGCATATGTGCACTATATGCACACACCTAAGAGCTTCATTCTTTCCACAATTCTCTAGGCACTTGCTGTGGGGGCCCATAGAGGCTCTCTGTTAAGGCCTTGCTCAAGGTCAGAGAGTCTGAGCTTGCTTTACCCAGCAGGGCTGCATAAGGGGATGATTTGACCATGGGCGTGGTTACCAGGTGTTTGAAAGGGTCTGCACTTGGCTGTGCAGTGTGCTTTGATCTTGCAAGAGGCAGGTCTTTTACCTCTCCCCTTGGCATATTAGAAAAAGCCCTTTGGAATAAACTCCTGGGGCAAATGGGTATTAACCCAGGGCCTTCCCGAAGTTATCCTGTGTCTCTGTCTTTTTCTTTTTCTCTATCTTTCTATCTATCATTTCCTAATTCCTCTCTCCTCCACTCAAGAACCCTTCAATAGGTGGGAAAAGGTTGAGGCTGGTCCTCCCACAGACTCCCACAATTTGCCTATAGTTGTTTCTGTTTTCTAACTGCTGTATTTGAGGCATGACCTATCTCTATGTGAGCCATGAGCCCAAGAGGGCATCTTTATTCCCATTTATCCTTTGGTCCCCTGGTGCCTGTGCAGTGGACTGAATGTGCCTTCCCATTCATACATTGAAGTTCTGTGTGACCATTAGGGTTAGATGAGGTTATAGGTGGGACCTTCCTGACAGGATTTGTGCCTTTTAAATACAAAAGAGTGAAACACCAGACCTCACCCCGATCTGAGCCTATGCTCACTAAGGAAAGACAAAGGGATAGGGCAGGTCCTCACCCCAACTCAACCATGCTGGACACCCTGACCTCAGGCTTCCCAGCTGTACTGGAAGTCAACCCGTTGCCGTGGTTCATGTGCATGTAACTTTCAATACACATGTTAGCTGTGTAGCTTAAAGGGGGTCACATGGCATCATTTTGGCTGAACCAGGTAGTCCTATGGGGTCACTGTCCACAGGGTGCTCAATAAACAGAACTCTCATGGGAAAAGCGAAGAAGCAGAAAGCCCTGTGAGCTCCCAGGGAAGGGAAGACTCGTGCCAACAAGCAGCAGACAATGTGGTCACCCCATGATTATACAGGTGTGCTTATCAAGGCTGCCAACAGACTGGCTGAGATTTCTGTCATTCAACGGTGCCCTAAACAGGTCACTGTGCACATGTGTCCAACTTCTGCAATAGAAAGGTACTGGGTTGAGCAGCCCAACAGCCATTTAAAGTTGCTTAACATAGCATTCTTTTCTCTCAGATGGGGTTGTGCTATTATGCTCGCAAGCCTAATTAATCATATTTCCAGGGCAAACACTGAACAGCCCAACAAAAGGAATCAATGATACAAATCCACGCTTCTAATTCGAAGTCTTCATATCTCAAGGTTTGGGTTTTAAATCAGAACTGTTTAGTGAGACAGGTGGGGAGATGGGAGGGAGGTGTGATACATAAATGGTAAAGAAACTCGGGAGGAGGAATACTACAGCTCTGATCTGTTGCTGGTTTCCCTTTCTTTTCATTCCTCAAGCGTCAAAGGCAAAATAAATACTTAATAAATAAAATGACTGATTGATGGGTCTTTTGTTGTTTCTAAATCTATCCACAGAGTTGTTGGCTATACCTGCCCAAGCTTTCTCAAAGGCAAAGCTGCATGCACTAAACCCAGACATGAAGGAAGGCTCGGAATAAAATAATACAAATACAGGGTAAGGGGGCATCCACAGAGCCTGTTTGACTGACGATGAATATATGCCCCATGAAAACCCCACGGTAAACTGAGTTATGGCAAGTCAAAAATACATCGAACATTCCCAGGCTACAGCACACACTAGACCAGCATCAGGATACACTATAGAGTGTGGACTGCTTCCCTGTTGTAACAAGAGGTGGACTGGAAGCTGCAGTTCCCAGCACCTGCCTGATATCTCCAGAGAGGAGGTTCAGACAACATATCATGAGCCCAGGAGAAGATCCAAGTTCAAAATTGCCGGTATAGTTTCACCATTATAAAGTAGGAAAATAGTTAAGTGGAACCATCGCCAAGTCAGGAGGAATCTGTAATAGTCTCCCTGATGCTTGATCACAATGTCTCCCGAAATGCTGGGAGCTGACATGCATTGTCCTGTCTTCTTTAATTAGCTCTGTTCGGCTGACAGGTCTAAGATGTGTTTGGCTGTATTTAGCCAATGACACCATAGGATCGAGAGTTGGCAAAAGCGATGCTTTAGGACATTGTAAAGCTTCTAAGATGTGTAAGAGATTATATGCACTTTGCCAACAGACACACTTCCTTGCCTTTGGGGACTGTGGTTGCTAGGGAGCTGGAATGTGACAGAGTGCTCCACAGCTGGGAGATCAGAGGAACAGGAGGCTGCAGGCTGCTGCCAGTGGGAACCTGGACAGCTAAAGGTTAGGGATCCTTTCCTCTTCTTGGTAGAGTAGCATTAAGGAAGCTAGTATCATCCTGCCTTCCCCTCACCCTTATCCTGTAGACCCAGACTTAACCAGAGTCCCCGGAAGCATGCTGGGCCATTGAAAGGACTCTAACCTATCCATACTTTCCAAGTGATGCCCATTATCTAGTGTAAATAAAGTCACCAGCTTCTTAAGGTTGTTGGCAAATTTAAGTATTTTATTCTTATTAATTTCTTTTGTGTGCATGCATGTTTATATTTGTGTGTGTTTGAGCATGTGTATGGATGTGTGAGAACAATCTTGAGCATTGTTTTTGTTTGCTTGTTTGTTTTGTTCTTTAAGACAGAATCTCTCACTGGCCTGGAACTTACCAAGTCAGAAGTTGACTAGGCTAGCTGGCCAGCTTGCCCTAGCAGCCATCCACCGGTCTCTACTCCCTAGCACAGTTATATATCACCACACCTAGCTTTTTTCTTTGTTAAAAACATGGGTTCTGCCTGGGCAGTGGTGGTGCACACCTCTAATCCCAGCACTCAGGAGGCAGAAGCAGATGGATCTCTGTGAGTTCAAGGCCAGTCTGGTCTACAGAGCAAGTTCCAGGACAGTCAGAGCTACACAGAGAAACCCTGTCTTGAAAAAACAAAACAGAACAAAACAAACAAACAAAATCGGTTCGGAGGATCAAACTCATGTGTGCAAGACAAACACTTCGACACCTAAGCCATCTCTTAAGCTCAAAACTCAAGTGTTTAGATACTGGGCAAACTAAATTAACTTGGAGCAAAATTCTGGGACAAGACCACTGTTCCCAAGGACTTGAGGGATGCAGTTATATAGCTAACTAGGAACAGCACTCTAGAGACAGGCGGCACCACAGGTGCAGAGGCCTTGAGGTGTGTTGTACAGGGGTCGGGCAGGTGAGAGTGAATAAGCATGGGGAACAGGAGGCTAGAAAGATGGGCCAGAATAGCCAATCAAGCATCACCTGTGACCCATAAAGCCACAGAAGCGTCCTGCGCTTGCTTGGAAATATTCTCACAGTAAACCCGGCTGCTTTATGAAGCAGAAGGGAGGGAGGCAGCAAGGAGCAGGAGGCTCTGACAGTGGTCAGGGTGGGACCTAAAGATGGTTAGTTTTGGAGCACAGAGATGAGGGGAGATGCTCTCCATTGGGAGAGAGACCAGGGCCAACCAAGTGCGGTGCTTTCATCCCTCTAGAATTTTTTCAGTTACTTCTTATGAGATGTTTGGTCACAGCCACAAGAACAATAACTGAGGTGCCCAGTAGCAGCCTGTGCTGGAGCCACACCTCCTAAATGACTGCTCACATCCGAAGCCCCGCCCAGTGTCTGTAGTCACTGGAACCTAAGCATGACATGCTTGCAACAAACAAAGCAGCCAGCCAAATCTGCTGTATGCATCCCTGATTCTTTAGACTCAACGCTGACCTTGATTCCAATGGGAAGGGCACATCCAATCCAGCTTCTCAACACAGGTCTATGCACGTATCTCATCTAGGGACATCATCCCCTCCTCACCTTTACCATCATCCCACCTCCTAGGGATTCCCATTCCTCCTTGTCTGGAGCTGTGACTGTGAATCCCCTGTGGCACCGTGAAGCCTACCCTTTAATGACAGCTGGTTTTCTATCAGCTCAAGCATGCAGGTGTGAGGTACTCTTGGTCTCATCCCAGACTCTCTGACTTTCCTAGACCCACATCTACTGGCAGAGGCAAGGGTACCCGGGTATGCCTTATAGACTCCACTGAAGCCCCAAAGCACCCTTCCAGCCAAGAAATCTGGAAGCAGAAGCACAAAGGTAGCACTTGGCCCTCAGAAGTGACAAAGTATCACTTGAGTTTTGTTCTTGAAGTCAGTCATAGTTCTGATATACGAAAATAATTCAGCCTCTTCGGGTAGGGATAGACCGATGATGCCGGCATCCATGTCCACACCCAAAGCTGGTCTGGTTGGCCTTACCTGACTGCTGTATAGGACATTTGACCCATCCTGACGTAGGTGGGTTTTAAAGCTCCGAGGCAGAATCCCAGATACACCATCCAGCAAGCTATACAGAGCAGAAGGCAACACCCGTGAAGACTTATAAAAGCATCCTTGGGGACTTAGAGGGGTACTGGGGTGGCATGGCTCGCGAATCGAGGGGTATGCATGTGTATGTGTTCATGTATGTACATGTGAGGCGTGCATGCAGGGCCAGAGGTTGACATCAGCTGTCTTCCTCTATAGCTTTCCACCTGGTTTTTTGAGACAGGTCTCAATGAACCCGAAGCTCACTGATTCTTCAAGGGTAGCCAGCTATTGAGTCCCAGGGGTCCTCCTGTCTCCACCCCAGGCCTAGCTTTTTCTTCTTATGGGGCATGGGGGTCCAAATTCGGGCCCTTGGGTTTGTACTGCTAAGCCACCCCCTTACCTCCAGTCCTTGGTATTCTTAACACCCACATGTCATGGCTGACCCCCTTTGTCCCTGCCATCCCATGGGTTTCTTACTCTAGCTCTGTGGGGGTCAGCCGTTCTCCCAGGAGACCCCGACCCTGAACGTTTCTGCTGATGCAGAAATGAGTCTACATCAAAACAGCCCCAGGAAGATGGGAAGGGATGTGTGCGCAGTGTCCAGAACACTGCCCACATGAACAGGTGCTAAAAATAAAAGCTGCCATGTAGATAAATGAATGAACAAAACAATTCATCAAAAGGCTCAAAGCCATAACTCAGCCAGCTCCTTTAAAGCATGTACCCCAGGTTGGGTGGCACTGCTGTATCCACCCCCACATGCTTGGTCCGGCTGATTAAATAATTTTATCCTCAGTTCTTATACAAGACGCTGTGGATGCTGTAACCCGGAAATGGTGTGATGACAAGTCTGGCGGGATATTAGGACTGAACTTGACTCTCAGCCCGGACCAAAACCTTCCATGTGGTTCTTCTGCTCCTGCTTCTGTTTCACCAGGCTCCCCTTGACTTCCTTCTCTACCCTGTGGACTCTAGTTTGAACACAAATCTTGCTAAGTCAGTGTGGGGGCGCAGCTGTGCTGTGTGTCTGAACCCCCAGAGTATGTGTCCCCCGGCTGCTGTCAGCAAGGATCTTTGCAAGGATGTTTACCCAGAACTCTGTATGCCTGATGCTTGCTCACAGGGCCCAACTCCTCCTTGGTTATAAATCCCCGCGTATTCTTCCCAGAGCCCAATCTCCCAAGCTGGGCAGCCACACAGCCACAGTGCCTGTGTCTATCACCACAGTCCCCTGAATCAATTCTGCCTCCCCACATTCTTCAAATGACTGTTTTTTGGTTTTGGTTTTGGTTTTTCCTTGAATCAAGTAAAGCAAGGAAAAGCCAGAAGAGATGAGGCATGATTTCAACCCAATGAGAGAAGCTATAATGACTACACACAGGTACTGCAGGCCCCAAAGCACAGGTGGGAGACGAACAACAGTGTGAGAGAGAGGAGCAGAGGGATGGAGTGCTCCAGATTTCCCTGGCTTAAAACCGGTAGATGGCACCATGAACTAAAGTCAAGAACATACCAAGAATAACTAGTGATACACTGTGCCCTCCAGCCTGACCCTCTCAGCAATGGTGTATGTAGCTTGAGTCCTAAACATCCAGTCAGGAATTTCTCATCCCCTCATCTGATCAATTTGATGGAGATCTCTAGATCTTGCCATCTTGCCTAAGCCAAGCCATCAAAATGTATACCCTGTTGAGAGTAATTCATCAAATATCTACCTTATTTTCCTCTTCCAGACGCATGCGCCTTTTAAAGGTACCATAGCACAAGTGCTCTGGGAACAGAGGCCGAGCCAAAGGTCACAGCCCAGCAGGGCCTGTTGTCTTCTACCAGCTGTGACGGGGCCCCCACGGGCCAGAAATGCTGTCTCTGGTCCAAAGCAATCCTTGACATATTCAGAGTACATTCAGACAGCAGTTGCTTCTCAAAGGTCTGTAAATTTCAGCTCATTCTTCTGCCCCATTTTCCACTCAGAGGCACAGCATAAGGGACTTGGCAGCCCATGAAATAAAACTACACACACACACACACACACACACACACACACACACACACACACACACACGTGCACGCGCGTTCTGATTCCACGGAGGCTGAGTTTCCAGCTCTCCCCCACTCTCTCCTCCCACTCACTGAAGTTTTCTGCTTCCTCCCCATTTTCATGCTCCTTTCCTGAAAAAGTAAAGTGATCTTTGAAAAGAGTTATTCCTGCAACCAGAAGAATTAAAAATTTGGCCAGAGTAATCCCAACACAAATTCTCATCCAGGCCTATATGCAAAGGAGATCCTGGAGAATGAAGGATGAACAGCCGTGTGAATGGGTGAATGGTAGGTCCAGAAGGGTCCATTGGACAAGTGCTTAAGCAGCTCCTCTCATTACTGGGAACAAGGATGGCCCCTTGTTCTTCACAGGACCAGGCCACACTGATATCTTCCTAAAAAGGAAGACAAGCCAAGAAGACAATTTCAGAAGCTGAGTATGAAGGCACGTGCTTATAACTCCATCATTCAGGAGGATCTGGAACTCAAGGTCATCCTTGGGTACACAGGGAATTTGAGGTTAACCTGAGCTACATGGGACCTTCTCTCAAAAAAATAAGCAAACAAAAGATAAAGAAGTTCAGATGTGGAGGTAATAAGACTTCCTCTTACATTTCTATTGTTTCGAGACAGGGTATGGTAGTTGGAATAAAAATGGCCCCCATAGATCCACAGGGAGTGGTACTACTAGGAGGTGTGGCTTTGTTGGGGTAGGTGTGGCTTTGTTGGGGTGGGTGTGGCTTCATTGGGGCAGGTGTGACTTTGTTGGGGTAGGTGTGGCTTTGTTGGGGTGGGTGTGGTTTCATTGGGGTAGGTGTGGCTTCGTTGGGGTAGGTGTGGCTTTGTTGGGGTAGGTGTGGCTTTGTTGGGGTAGGTGTAGTCTTGTTGGGGGAAGTGTGTCTCGGTCTCTTCCTGCTGTCTGCCAATCCAGATGTAGAACTCTCAGCTCCTTCTCCAGCACCATGTCTGCCTGCATGCTGCCATGCTTCCTGACATGAAGATAATGAACTGAACCTCTAAACTGTAAGCCATCCTCAGTTAAATGCTTTCCTTTATAAGAGTTGCTGTGGTCATGATGTCTCTTCACAGCAATAGAAACCCTAAGACAGGGGGTCTTACAGTATAGCAAAAGCTGGCCTCTAACCAGTGATCCTCCTGCCTCCACCTCCTGAGTGCTGGATTTACAGGCATGTCATCATTCCCTGAACCTTCTCAAATATTTGTGAAAAACATTCAGGGCAAGGATTCTTGCCAGCCTTTCATTATATATTACATGTATAAGTTTGAACCCTACAGATTGGTTTAGAAACAAAAACAGACTGGTTTATTCCATAAACTTGGTGACTGTATGTGGGCTTCACTCCCAAGACCTTCCTGTAGTCACTACACAGGGCAGATACTACAGACCACCCTTGCATTGTGCACCTCCTTCTCCCGTGGAAAAGTCCCACGGGGCCCCTTTCTCTGGTTCACACATGGTCCACACATACCTGCCTTAGAATTCTTGCCCCCTCGTCTCTCATGTCTCACTCCTAAGGTCCAGGCCGCTGCTCAGAGGTCCTACTAACACACATAGGTGAGCTTGTCCACTCCTGTCCTGGACCCCTTCCCCACAGTGCATGTCCAAGACTCAGATTCACAGGGGGTTTCACGATGTGGACTGTGTTGATTATTCTTCTCGTTGTCACGATCAGACACCTGACAAAAACCCCTTAAAGGAGGAAGTCCTTTGGCTCGCTGTTCAGGGGACACAGAGCAGCATGGAGGTGGGAGTGTGTGTGTGTGTGGGGAGCTTGCTCACACCCGAGTGGATGGGGAGGGATAGACAGGAAGGAGAGAAAGGGCAGGAAGTGGGGCCAGCCTATAAACCTCAAAGTCTACCCTGGAAGAAAACTATTTCCTCCTAGAATTCCCCAGAACAGTACCAGCAGCTGGAGACTGAGTGGTCAAACCCTGCAGCCTGAGGGAGGAGTTTACATTTAAACCGTTACATGAGCAGTGTCCAGGAGGGCTTGAAACGGTGTCTCATTTGTGCTGACCGGTGTACGCTGAGCTCTCGGGTCCCTGGCTGCTTCTCTTACCCTTTAATCCTTCCTGAGTTTAAGAGATGCTAGACATAAGCATCCCTGGACATCCGATGGGGCCTGTTATCCACACGCAGAGATTCCCTTTCATTCGGACACTGCTGATTTGGAAGTGGGTCGAGGAAGAAGCCGCCAAGTGTTCTTTAGAGAAAACACTCATTAAAGATCAGCACAGCAGAGGCCTCCCCAGTGCCCCTTCTCAGCCTTTCAGCTAGTCAAGCTCTCCCCTCCAGAGAGGACCAAGCCTTGTTAAATAAAAGGCTAGTAAGACATGGGCAGACAAACCACCTGGGAAGTCAGGACAGGCAGGTCTAATTTCTCCACTCCAGGTTCGCAATGCTCAGAGAGAAAGAGGAACTATTGAAATCCAATACATTGTCTTCCTCCAGCCTCTCAGCCACAGTGTCCCAAACCTCTGCTCAAGGCCAGGTACTCTCCACATGGGGTAGATATGGCACCTTGATGCCAGAAAGTAAGTGTCTCCCCCAAAGGATGCTGTGGTCCCACTAGGGAGAATATACCCAATGGGATACCTAGTCTACGATGTGGGACTGCATCCTGAGATCACACCCCGAGATAAATGTCTGTATTACCCAAAAATGGCAGATCTGGCACCAGGCTTAGTACTTAGTTCCACCACCATTGCCACTCTATACCATGGTGGCACAGACCTGGGTCTTACCTTTTGGGTGACATATTCTCCACTGTTGATAGCTAAAGAGAAATCATGGGTCAAATAGTCATAGCCCTGTAAAATGTGTTTATGTCCTAAAGGCAGGAACTGTGGATGTGACCTTATTTGGGTGAGGGAGGCCTTGTTAATGTCATTAAGTTAAGGATCTTAAGATGAGATGATCTTGGACTACCAGGGTGCCCCTAAATCTAATGACATCTGTCCTTACAAGAGACGTGACTCTTACAGGTGACTACAGTTAACAATATTATGTGGCACTATATTTCAACATAGCTAGAAGAGAAAGGATTTTCAATTAGCTTACCACAAAGAAGAGATGAATGTTTATGGGGACAGATATGCTAATTGCACATTGTGTAATATCAGAACATCATACTGTATCCCATAATGTAATATAATCATTAGTGGCAATTTAAAATATAGTACAAATTTTAAAATACTGGTTAAAATGGTGAACTTTCTATTATATATGTTTGCCACAATGTTTTAAAGATTAATATCGCAATATACCAAAGGCCAGTGAATTGTGTGATTAGGTGCAGTGGGTGATAGCCATACTAATAGCATTTCATTACCATTACAAAGTACTTGAAATACAGGGAAAGGGCTTATTTTGACTTACAGCTTTGAAGGTTTCCATCCACGATTGGTTAGCCTGTGGTAAGACAGCATTCTGTGGTCGTGCCACATGGGTAGGGGCCCAGTCACCTCAAGGCTTCCTGGAAAAGCAAGAGAGAAAAAGACCAGGGCTCTATAGTCTGCTACAAGGATGCACCGTCAATGACCTAAGGCCTCACGTTAAGTCCCCTCTTAGAAGTTTCTACCACCTTCTACCACCTCCATGGACAATGGGTGAAGTGTATAGCACATGGACTTTTAAGGAACATTCTAGATCCAAACTATTGCAGCACATGAATTGTACCTCAAAGAAATAACTTTTAAAAATGCAAACAATAAAAAAACATCTTAGTAACATCAAAACCAAAAACATAAAGCTCCCGTGAGCTGAGCCTTGGGTAGCATAAACTGAAAAGAAGGCTGAGGCGATGGTGGCCAGGAAAGTGCTTGCTTTGCCTCAGGAAGACCGGAGCTTGATTTCCCCAAAACCCACATACAAAGCCAGGCCAGGCCTGGTGGCATGCACATGTAATCCCAGTGCTGGGGAGGTGGGGATAGGCAGATCCTTGGCACTTCCTGGCCAGTTAGCCTAGCCTACCTGGGGAGCTCAAGGCCAGGGAAGAGATCCTGTCTCAAAACTGAAGGTAGTCAGCAGCCAAGGAACTAGGACCTATAGCCATGGCTGTCCTCTGGCTTCCACAAATGTGCACACGCACGTGTATGTGTGCACACACAGGGGCGGGGGCTGAAAGATATTTAGGAGCTAACAGGACCTCTGTTACAACCTGACTCCCCCTGTAACTAGCCGGACCTTGTGGCTGCCTTGGCAGCTTGTGCTGACTGCTACAACCACAGACTTTGGTGCTGGAACTGATTCACTGATAACAAAAGCATAGGTCAGGATGCCCATCCCTCGGGCTCTGACCATCATAGTTCTATTTCCTCTCTGTTCTCTGTTCTGGGTCCTAAGTGCGAGTCCCTCATCCTATCTCCCTTAGCAGACCTGGAATGTTCTAAGCCTCCCCTCCTATTCCTGGTTTGTCCTTCAGCCTTCAAGCTCTTCACTACTTCATCCTTTGGACATCTTGAAAAGTTGAAGCAGAGTCGTAGAAAATTTGGACTGAAATAGTCACAGGACAGCAGCGATTTTCAACACATTTTGTCTATTTCCCCATGTGAGAAATACAAGTAGCGCAAACCCAAATACAACCTGTCAATTAGCCCGTTTGAGCTATGTCACGAAGTGCAGTCTGGGATCGAAGCCTGACACACCACGCTTGCTGTACAAGTGTTGCGGGAGAGAATGGGAACTCAGCTGGCAGAGGCAGGGAAAGAGTGCCCACAGAACCGCTTAGACACAAAGTGACTCTGTTGTCCATGGGAGGTGTCATGCCCAGACTACAGTGTTCACTGTCGTCAGAACTGATGCTAGCATAAACAGCCAGCAGCATGCTGCTTTCTCAGATGGATTTATGTGTTGCCCATATGAAGAGTGGCCAAGAAGCACTAAAGTCCAGGGTGGAATGCTTAGACCTAAAGAAAGGAGGAAAAATAGTAACCGTCTCAAAATATTAGAAAAAAACAAAAAGTATCCTACCACACCTAACAGGTTGTATTGTTAGGTTTAGGGGGATTTGGGAAAAGTGACCAGACACCACCCAAAAGCTGTGAGTATGCTCTATCAGATTCTAATTTTCAGGAAGCCAGCAGCTTACATATGGTGTCTATATTAATTAGATACTTGGCTGAGCAGAGATCGACTTCTTGTTTCCTGACTCCCAGACCTTCTAGGATGGAACAGGGAGGGATGCAGGGAGGGTATTCAAATAAAGAACAGACAGGAGACGCTAAGTCAGCATTTGATTAAATAATTTGGCACTTTTATTAGAAAATTTTTATATTCACTGAGGGAAAAGCTTATTTTTTGACAGCAAACATGGAAAAACCAAGCAAATGATTTCATAGGTTATGTGGGGAAGATCTATCTGGATGGATGGATAGATAGATAGATAGATAGATAGATAGATAGATAGATAGATAGATAGATGTTCCCAAAGAAAGATGAACCCCAGCTGTGGGTGGTTTAGGGCTGTAGATACACCATACAACATCTCTGCTGGCATCTGAACCTTAAAATGACTGTCATTATGTGTCGGCTATGAAAGGCCGCTCAAGTAGATAGGCACTCTCTCTCACTGTGTTATTATTCTGGGTTGGTTTTAGCCAAGGAGCTTCCAGGGGAAGCCTGCTGAAGGCAGAGGTCAGGAATGGGAAGGCCTTCCTTTCATATGAAGAGACAGCTGAGGGTGTTCGAGTCTTGCCATCTCTTCCTCCCTTGGTTCACATGCTGTGCATGACCACGGTGCTTTGGGCTGTAGTAGCCATTTTGCCATCACGAGATGGCAAGAACAGGAGGTCAGAGTGAACACAGAGAGAAGCCCTGGCTCCATCGGGATTCCACTGGGCAGTGCAGCAACACCAGCTTCTACCTAGGCCCACATTTCTCAAGGAAAAGGCAAAAACTTACTGAGTAGGCCTCTGATGGTTGGGGCTTGTGTCTTGCAGCCCAAAGCATTCCTCACTGGGGCAACATGTGGTCGGTGTCTGAACGGGCGTGGAATACGAGGTAACACCTTGGTGTCTGAACAGCAGGTGTCAAAGGCAACCTGAACTATTCATTTTCTCCTTGCAATTCATGACAAAGCCCAACATTAAACACAGAGATGGAAGGGAAATCTTGGGGTGTGCCTGATCACCAGTATTCACAGCAAGGCCTTTGTGTATGGGGAGAGCCAGGAGACAAATGAAGCAATAAAAAATCCTGAAGGTTTTGTAAGAACCAAGATAGAAGCAAAAAATGCTTTAGAGCCTTGGTGGCGGGGCAGGGATGGCTCAGTGGATAACGCGTTTATCATGCAAACATGAGGTCTGGATCTCTAGGATCCACATAGAAGCCCAACAGGTATGGTGGCCACCTGTAATCCCAGCATTTGGAAGACGGGGGTCCCTGAGGCAAGGTGGCTAGCTACACTAGCCAGTCAGCCAGCTCTGGATTTAACAAGAGGTCCTTCCTTCCCCAGTAAGTAAAATGGAGAGCAATCAAAGTAGACGGAAATGCCAATTCCCATGCTTCGGACATGCACACACATGTGCACCTGCACACACGTGTGAAGACAAACACACACATGCACACCATTCACACGTTACCACCTCAGTTGCAAAGTACATCTCACACCAGGCAGAATGGGAGGACATGCCATGTCATTGGCCCCTCAGAAGAGGCTGCAACTTAAAAACTCCAAGAAAATAGCACCATGGGCGGAGAATAGGCACTGATGGGGTTAAACATGGCACCTTGGCCTTCCAGAACAGCAAAAGCAGGAAGGTCACCCTCCTCTTCCCCTCATCCTTTTCCTGTGAAGCAAATCACAAGATTCTCATGAGCAAATGCCCTCCTTGTGCCTGGAGAGAAACTCTACACAAGTGGTTCTCAACCTGTGGGTCTAGACCCTTTGGGGACCAAACAGCCTTTTCACAGGGGTCACATGTCAGATATCCCACATGTCAGATATTTACATTATGATTCATCACAGTAGCAAAATTACAGTGATGAAGTAGCAACAAAATCATTTTATGGTTGAGGTCACCACAACATGAGGAACTGGATTAAATGGCCACAGCGTCAGGAAGGTTGAGAACCACTGCTCTAAACCATAGTCCTTGCTTAGGTTCACCCAAGGGTATTGTCACTAGACCAGAGCATCTCTGTTCACATGATTCTCTACCGCAGTCTTCTCTTCATCATATCCAAGCACAGCATTTCTGAAGTTTCAATTGCTTCTTGGGGCCTCCACTTCCTTTTGAAGGCTCCTGGGGAGTCACCACCCTCCTTCTCTCTCCCTTCCAAAGGGACTGTTATCAACTTCATGCTCCTGAGGTCATCGGAGCTGTGCTGCTTCAACAAGGAAATGGTCACATGCAGCCCAGGGCCAGCAGTGACACTACAGCAGTGGCAATCACAAATCCAGCAATGGGAAGTGGGCGGGGCCAGGCGGGAGGGTGTGCTGCTCCCCTGGGCCCCACTGGGCACCCGCAAGAGCAGAGCTGGAGGATGCCGAAAGACCGGCAGTTGCTCAGCAAACTCAGGGCTGAGTTTCTGACTGTCAGGTGTATGGGGAGTTCAGCTTTTAGCATTGTGCTAATTTACAACGTGTGACAGTCCATATGCAGGATATGGTATTTCCCACAGTACCTCACACCCACTGACACTTAGCATGGATGGCCTTGTTAATTCAGTCATTACCGTAGGTGTCCTGCCATGCTTTAAATTTTATTTCCCAGAAGACTTGTGATACCTTTACAAATGCATCCAGCCATTTGGGTAGCTTCTTCTTGGCATGCCTGTTTCTTACATATCCCCACGAACTGTCTTTTACTTGTTGGCTGATAAGATTGCTTATCTACTTTGGATAGCAAATCTGTGTCCTGTAGATGAATTGTCCAGCACTTCCCTGTGCTCTGGTTTTGTTTTCAGTCATTTATTCTTTCCATGAATACATGTTCTTATTTTATTATATAGTCAACATTTTTACTTCCTTTGTGCTTATTACTTTCTTTATGTACTGTCTAAGAAACAGTTGCCCTCCTTAACATTATGAAGATAATTCCTGTTTTGCATCTAGGTAGAACTTGAATTACTTTATCCTTCATACTTCATTACTGACTTTTCTCCTTGCTCTGGCCAAACACCTGAGGAGAGACAACTCAGTGGAGGAAGTATTTATTTTTGTTCAGGGTGTCAGGGCACAGCCCATCTTGGTGGCAGAGGCACAGCAGTGGGATCCTGTGGCAGCTGCTCATATCATGTCTGCTATCAGAAAGCCCAAAGAGATGGACACTGGTGCCCATCTCAGTTTCTCCCTTTCCCTCTTTTAAAATTCACTCTGGGCCTCCAGCCCATGGAATGGCGGGTCACACTCAGGACAGTGTGGCCCACATTCAGAATGGGTCTTTCCTCTTTAGTTAAACCACTCTGGAAATGTTTTCACACACCTGCCTGGGGGTGTTTTCAGTCAACTTGACAGTCAAGATTAACCATCATAAACACATTTCTAATTTCCCTGAAACCTGATTATAGATATAAGATAGGAACAAAGATATTACTTCCTGTGTGGATATTTGACTCAGATGATTAGGGATGTCTTTTAACCAGTGCACTCCTGTGGTAACGTGGTCACAAATAAATGCTCTTTATTTTGGAATTGATGTGCTGACACTTCAAAAGAGGATTTAAAATGTATATATTTTTAAAGTTGCCTACACGAAGCGTCTGTCTTGCAGTACCCTTACTTCAGTTTGAATTATATCTAACCTAATACAAATTTTTAAATTATCTTTTGTTTTCCTATTCTCTGGAACAACTGTATATGATCATGTAATGTATTTACTAAACTTTGGAAAAGATTCCCTAATGGAAGCACCTGGGCTGGAGTCACCTTGAGGGTTTCTTAAATAAAAAAATCAAGTTTAAAAATTTTTGACCATTTACAGAATTCCTACTTCTAGGCCTTGACTTTATGTAAACTATTTTTTTTTAATAAATTATTAAGTTTTGACCTGAAGTTGCTGATATCATCTCATTTGTGACACAGTAGAATCTATAATAGCAATATCCAATTCCTAATATGGAGCTGGGAAATGACTCAGTGGTTAAGAGTGAATATCGCTTTTCCAGAAAACCCAATTTCCATTCCCAGAGAACCCACCTCAGGCCCTCACAAACACCTGCAACTCCAGCTGGAGTGGATTTGGTGCCTCTGGACTCCTTGGGCCACACACACGCAGCATATATTCACACACACACACACACACACACACACACACACACACACACACACACAGAGTTTATAAACTATTCTCTTTTAAACCCCTCTGCTGGTGTTACCTACTGACCGCTTCGTTCCACCCTCTTCTCTCTATTATCTGTGAGCTTCACTTGGCAGCACCTCCCAGAACCCCCATGTGAATAGTCACATCCTTTGCTTGCATTCCTGTAGTAGGTAGCCATTCCAGCTTTGACCCGGAAGTTCCAACCCCTACTGAGGCTTCTGTAACTGTCATGCCTACAAGGCAGGGCCGAGAGAGGACCCTGAAGACCTGAGATCCGGATGCGCCGGCTCTCTTGGTTCCTGGACCCTGGACACTGGAGGTAGACTGAGCAGAGTTCTCCGGAGAACACCGCCGGACTGCGCGCCACACCTTTCCCAGACCCTGTTACCTATCCCTTCACTTGTGAGTTACCCCACAAAATAAACCTCCCTTTTAACTACGTGGAGTGGCCTTGATAATTTCACCAATACATTCCCTCCCTCCTACTTTTGCATTTGTGGACATGCCCTTCTGATACACGCACATTCTTCATTTGTAAATATATTTCAATTCATTCTTTGACAATTGCACACATTTATACAATGTTATCATGCCCCTCCCACCTTCTATACTCTCTTGTTGTTGTACTAATAACCTACCGAGTTCGGTTAGCATGGCCTGCATGTACACGCTCTCCTACCAGCAGCCACACTCCAAAGAAAAATGGCTCTCACCTTCCCACAGCCATCAATTCCTGATAGTTCCTCAGCTACCAGTGGAGTCTTATGAGCCCCTCCTTCATCAATGCTGGAATTATTGAATATAAACACACATTTGTGTTTTTCTCCATGAGAATAAGTCAGCTGTAATCCCCAGGTAGATATTATCCAATCCTTTTAATGGTGTCAAAATCCATTATACTAAAAACATTTTTTGCCTTATTCATCACCTTCACCAAGCAGAAGAAAGAGAAAGCCAAGTTCCTAGCAGACTGCACAGCTCTGTGTTCTTCAGCTAGCCCCATGAAATCAGGCAGGGGTGGAATGCAGCAGGGCGGTCTCTTCAAGGCATCTGGTGTCAGTACACTAGCCCACCTGGTCATGGTCACCCCTTCCTTCCTGAAACACAGGCAGGAGAGTTAACAAAACTCAGGTGGCGTGAAACAGAGTTTCACACCGCAGGCCATCTCATGGCTGTAGATCTGAGTTGGGTTTTAAAAGGATGTCTGTGGAGGGGCGTGGAAGCTCGCCCAGGCAATCATCACATTTTAACACTTGCCATTTGTGACAGGTGCTACAGATTGTCCAAGTCCCCTCTCACATTCAGTGTCTCTGTAAGTTTTCCATGTCCATGATCCGGTGGGGTGGGGCGGGGCGCTGGGGGGGGGGGACGGCCAGGAGAGGCAAGTGGTTCTTTTTCTCACCTACCCGTTGGGAATAGCTAAGATAATTCCTGTAAGGAAAAATGGTGATGTTTAAACTACTTTGCATTCACAAAAGTCTCAGGTCCAATCCCCAGGATTGCAAAACAAACAAGCAAGCGAAAAGCGAAAGGAAGTCAGAGAAAGGGTCACAGGGTCTCAGATGTCCTTACAAATTGAGGCATAGTCCAGGCGTTGGTGCTTTGTGTCCCACAGCGCCTGTGTGCGCTTTGATGGCTCCAAGCATGGGCAACAGCAGATAGGGCCTGGGCAGATTAGACAGGGCTGGGCAGGGAGAAGGGTGCTCCGGGGGGCTGGCAGCTGCTCCTCACCAAGCCGATTGATTTGTGATCTAGTGCAGTCTGCCATCTCCCACATTTTCCCTTCCCCATTCAGCTCTGCATCTTGCCACTCCGCCCAAAGAGATGCTCGGTGCTTGGTCATCAGAAGGCCTGGCTCAGGCTGGTCTCTTCCTGGTACAGCCATCAGCTACCATGATTCTAGAGGCTGTCACGGGGCCTCGACACCTCAATTCCCAGGAACCCGAGAGGCACAAGGTTTCTACTCTACGTGCTAGGGACCCATGGAGGAACCCAGTGCTCTCTGGCTTCTTCCTGATATTCTCAGCTCCCCAGCTGCCCACAAGAACCCACTTGCCCCTGACAGCCACCCAGGCTGTTTTCATTGCCTTCCCTCCCAGTCAGGTGTGAGGGGTGGGGGATGGGGGGTGGGGGCTGAGGGCGGGGCTGTTAATCAGTTAGGCAACCCTGATTGCATCTTAATAACAAATGCAAAGCACCCGAGAGCAGCAATTTACAGTAATGGGAAAAATCAGCGGGTCCCTGGGGTGCAACGGGAAGTAAACACTCTCCAGGTTCAAATTTGGGGGAGGAAAAAAAAATCACTTGTGAGGGCCCTGGTAATGCCAGGAGATGCTTGTGCTGAGGACGCACAGAGCAGAGCAAGGGGTGGCAGAAGTCGACGCCAAGGCCACTGGCTCCCTGCCTGTCTGCAGGAGGAATCTGCTGCAGGAATGCTGTAATGCATGGGCTCCCCTAGCACCTAGAGGATGGCTTAGCCACCAGACCCAATGCCGATTAAAGAGATGAATATTGGAGAAAAACTGAGGAGAAATTTAACTGGTCTACTGGGAAGAAGCACAAATAAAGGGGTCTCATTCCTCCTCCCCCCAATCCCATCTTCAGGGTATAGACCTGAGCTTTAGGTTAAACAGAGGAAGAATTGGGGCAAAGAGCAAGAGCTGGTCAAGGTGGGGTCTCGTTAGTCATTGTCTCAACACTTGTTCTCTATGGTGGTCCCCCAAAGTCCTTATTGCTTGAAGGGCCAGGCTGGCTCTGCAGAGATGATTACTTATGTCTCAGATTGCAGCCTAGCCATGGAAGGGGTGGGGGGAGGCTGAGACACTTCATGGCTCTATCCTGCAATGCTTTGCTCTTCCTGGAATCCTACGTGACTGCACGTTTAGGACAATGGCTTATCTTGGTGCTTCAGCCTTGAAGGGGAAAAGATAAAGGTTAAGTAGACACTCCCTGGGAGATTAACATGCCTGTGCAGAATCCTGCAGGAGTCTGAGCCAAGGCAAAGGAGACCAACACAGACGAAGAAGACAGCTGCGTCAGACTTCCAGGATGTTCTTAGGCCCAAGCGAAAGAGCTATGTTTTTAACAAAAGCACCGTCTAGGAGCCTTTTATAGGAATGGCACCCTCTCCCTTGTCCCCTCTACCCGAAACCATTGAAAAGACCTCTACTAGTCAATTCTGACTAAACAAATATACTGCTGTGGGGAGGCCAAGACAAAGATGACTGCCAGCCACCCGGCCCTCTTACTGGAGACACACCAAGTCAGAAAGCTGAGACCTCAGCTAGCGCATATCCTGCCAGGGAAACTTATCTCCTTTTCTCTCTCTCATGATCTGTTTGGAATGCAAAGGAGTGGTTATTTCCCACTAGAAGGTAAATTGCTTCACAGCATCCATTTTTCTTCCTCTTTGAGAACATTCCCAATACTGAACACACATATTTTTCTTACGTGTAATTTGATCTGGATGGTTTCTTGACCTGCATCCAAATCGAGCCGTGGGTAATTATTACTGTCACTGTTGTTATTAACACTGATATTTATCATAATCTCACAAATGCCGGGGACAGCCCTTAATCTTGCTGTTTTATTTGGTTGAAAGGAAAATGTGAGGCGCTGGCCTCCCTCCCAGTTTAGCCTCTTGTATTCACTTTTACCAAACCCCTACTATGGAGATAATTAGCCCAATTTTCAGGGATCCCGAGTCAGCTATAACTCTGAATTGCCTTCACAGGATCGCGCCAAGGCCAGCAGGTGGAAGTCACAGAAGTTAGATTAATCTCACTGCCGTGAGGACATATCCAATTGTTAAGGATTGTATAACCAGATGCCTCATTCAGCAGTGAGCTCCTTGTCTCTAGAAATATTCAAGTAGAGACAGAAGAGCATCTATCTTGTATGAAGCTGTAGAATTGAAGGGAAATTCCCCTCCGCCCCTTTGAGGAATTGCTGGTCTCAACTGACAAGAAGAAAGCTGGGGGAAAGATTCGCACATTTATTACAAGCATGGAGACCGTCACAGCGTATTTACTAACTGTGATCTAGAAACTGACAAACTCCTTCTTGGTAGTAAGTGGGGAGAGTGGGGAAATGGAGAAAGTCTGTAGAAAAACAGGAAATGACTTTCAGGGAAACGCAGTGCTGTGACTCAGAGAGCACTCTGTGGCCTGTGACAGTCTGTTTGGTCTGTATAAGAGACGATGGTTTGGAAAAGATTCTCTGTGCACCAAACAATGGTCTATGACGAAAAGTCCATCCAGGTGTGTTTACCAGTCTCAGCCTGTCTTCCTGGGATGTGAGATTAGTTTTCTCTGGCTAATGGAGCTATGTGTGCAGCCTGAAGGGCATTCTGATTCTCTTTGGGCAGATGGGTCCTTAGGAAGATAAGAGACCTTTGTAGAAAATCTCTTTCTACTAGAGAAGGGGAGGAGACAAAGGAAGGTCAGAGGAACCTAAATTCTGAGCCTAACTTAAGACCTTTTAGATTAAATTGCCCAACATACCCAAAATGCTGCATCTGGGGATATAAGTCATTGAGTTCTGCTCTATCCGAGAAAAAGAAGGAATCAGGACTGCATTCGGAAAATGTTAGAGTCATCGAGAAGGCATTCTTAGATTTGGGGGTTCCATCCCCAGAGATGGAATTCAGTAAGGCTGAGCCCAAGAACCTGCGTTTCTTCTAGATGTCCCCTGGGTTGCTGGCCCCGGGGACAGACCCTGACAATGACCCAGCTGAGTCAGATTGGATTGTTAAACTTTGTCCCTGGTCTGAAGTTTCATGGTCAAGGGACAAATTTGTCAAGGGACAAATTTCTTAAGGAGTAGTAGAAGCTAAGTGTGGCAGTCCTCTTAGGAGGGTCATGCAGACTTTGGACCAGAGCGTGGATTTAATCCTCACCTTTTAGCATTGTTCTGTCTTCATATGTTGCCTGGTTTGTCCACCCATTTTGCAAGGCCTGTTTTTTTCCCCTCCACTCCATCTCAGATTGCTGGGAGTTTTCCATTGCTCACTGAGTTCAGATGGAAAAGCACAGAGTGGGAAAGCTTAAGCTGTGACTTTCATTCTTCCTGTAAGGTTATGCACTTTCTGACTCTGAAGCCTGAAAACAAAACAGAAAAGAAGAAAAAGAAAGGAATTGTTTCCTGGCGTGTGACGAGGACAGTCACACTACCTTGCCTGATGATCTGTACTCAACTCTACTCAGGAGTTGTGAAGTCATTTGATTGAACGGATATGGGTCCCACAGGCAGCTGTAATGGGGGATAAAGAGAGAAGAGCAGTCTCACAATGTCCTGTAGAGCATAACTTTCTGTGAGAGCTCTATGGTTGCACATCACTTCTCACGGACATTCCTGTGTTTGAGTGTCCTACCATGCGAGACAGACCCAGGCACTGTTCAAGGAAGGAATGTGACACTCGGGGAGCTTCTGCATTACTTGAAGGTCACAACAAAATTTTCAGAAGGAACTAAACCTACTTGGACTAGGGGGATGGGGAAGGAAGGGAAACGGACAAGCTCCGTTTCACCAGGGAGCCAGGAAGGAAAAGAAACGGCACAAACTCAGATGCACTGGAATGGTCCTCCTGGGCCTGTCAGGGACTTAGCCACTCCCATCTCTGCCTCCTCTCATTCCACCATGCCTGTAGCAATGAAACAACACTCAGGAAGCCCTTTCTCCCTATCCATACCCTCCCTGCCTCTCTTCCCTACCTGTACCACTCTGGAAACCCAGGAAACATATCAGTGGTCCAAAAGAGCGAGGAGATGGACATCAGGCTAAGAAGAGCCTCTTGGCAGAGGTCTAGGGATGATGTGACAGTACCCAGAAGAACAGAGCCCTTCCCTAGGAATCCATATTTTAAGACTACATACCTCCTAAGGTAAGAATGAGACCTGGAAGAAAGGGGAGGATCCTGGCTTAACAAGGAATTGATTTCTTAACATTGGAGTGAATGTTACCAAAAAAGCAAAGAGCATTTCAAAACTCTGTCCCCCCCTCCTGCCCCCATACTCTTTGCATTTAATTTGGCTTTGTAGCTATTACAAGAGACCCCAAAGAAAAGCAACAGGTAAAATTCTGGAGAGAACAGACAGAAGAGAGTCCTGGGGAGATGTCTTGTCTTTGAGACTGTAGCAACATTAGGGTGGTAGAAATGGGTATAGGGGATTCTTTAGGGTTCTGTTTGCATCCTGGAATTCTTGGCCTTGGACTCTTGCATTTCCCACAGGCCAGTGACATCCTAGAGGCCATAGCAAAGGAACAAACTTAGTGACACCAAAAAGGTCCTGTCTTACCGGCTCTAAAAGGGATGCAAAAGTGGTTCCTAAAGCTGTAGCGATGGCTCAGAGGTGCCACAGGAAGCCTGAGGACCCGATTTCAGACTAGCACAGCCATGGACAAAGCTGGGCATTTTGGAGTGCTACTGTGATCCCTGTGCTAGGGAGAGGAGTGCAGAGCGGAGAGGCTCCCAGAGGCCACTGGCTAGCTGGTCTAGCCAATCAGGGAACTCTAGGTTCAGTGAGAGACCCTGTGTCAAAAATTAGAGAGCAAAAGGAGACACTGAACATTGACCTGTGACCTACATGTGCATGAATTATTGAATGTACAGTTAGACACATGCATGCATGCATGCAGAAGTGATTAGCATCGCTCCCCAAGGAGATAAGTAGACCCAGCTCATCTTAAGTGCTAAGTGGTTGGTCAGTGGCATTGCTACAGCCTCAGCAGGGCAATACTCAGGCCCCATGGTCTCCCAGGCTCAGCTAAAAGGAGCCCTGTTGTGGAATATTATTTTTAGGTGTGTTACTTTTTTTTATGTTGCATTTGTTTAACTCTGTGAAGCTGTGTTACTTTGCCTATCTAGAACATCTGATGGCCTAATAAAAAGATGAATGGCCAATAACAAGGCAGGAGAAAGGATAGGTGGAGCTGGCAGGCAGAGAGAATATATAAAAGGAGAAATCTGAGAGGAAGAAGGAGAACCCAGGGACCAGCCACCCAACTACACAGCAAGCCATAGAGTAAAAAATTTAAAAAGGTATACAGGAATAGAAAAGGAAAAGCCCAGAGGCAAAAGGTAGATGGGGTAATTTAAGTTAAGGAAAGCTGGCTAGAAACAAGCCAAGCTAAGGACAGACATTTATAACCATGTGTGATTTATTTGGGAGCTGGGTGATTTATTTGCTCCCCCAAGAGAGCAAAACAACCTACAACAGAGCCCTTCTCCCAGGCATTGAGCAGCCTGAGCCAGGGAAGCTGCCAACAGACCACAGGGAGACAAGACTGGCTCCTAGGATACCTGAGGACATCACTCCATAACCTTGCATGAGTCCTGTCACCTTCTGATGTTCTCAGCAATGAGGACATTCCTCTCATCTCACAATACAGCCAGGATCACCCGAGGACACTTCTTGAAAAGATCCAGCTGGCCTCATCTCTTTGTCACCTGATTCTGTGTCCCTTTCAGGAGATGGCCATCTTTCCTGCAGTAATAAATACCCTGTAACTGAGCCTGTGAGGAGGGTAAACAGAATCCTTTTAATCTACAAAACAATGCCTTGATCCTTTGTCCTCTTTCAGAAAGGGAGAGAGTAACTAATATCCCAACAGTCTTTGTTGAGCCTGGAACTCCTGAAAAGAAACAAATGCTTTAGAAAAAAAATAAAATAAAATTGTAATGTGAAGCTGCCACACATACAAACATCCATCTGCTTGTAGAAAACATGTCCCCAGTGTGACATTACGGGAAAGAGCATCACAGTACAAGACTGGCTCAGATCACCTGCCCATGACATAAATATAGGTATATGGAGAAGCAAGCCTAGTTTCTTAGAAGTCACCTCTAATCCCTTCCTAAGTTGTTATTGATAGGGTCTCCAAGCCCCAGTCCTACCCTCCATACAATGGGCAACATATCAATAGAATATATATGCTGTCTTCCTTCTCACGGAAGTGACAGTCGAATGTAGGACTCAAGATTTTCTTCCTAGAGGCAACAACTGGAGAACAACACAAAATTTATTATAATTAGAAAATACAAGATGAACAGTAGCTGGTGTGTTTGCCATAAGGACCTAAACTTTTCAGACAAGTTGCCACATTAAATCCTTGGGAAAACAAACAAGAATTGTTATTAGTGTGTGAGAAGGCTGAGGTGGTTCAAGGCCTGAACTCAGATCTGTTGAACTTCAGCAAATGTGGGCACCCCCTGTCCAGAAAATGTCCCAAAAGAGAGTAGCCAGCTTCACTCAGGAAAGGTGATGCTAGATGCCAGAACAGTAAGAAACTGCCATGTCCCAGGGCTGCGCAAGGCCTGATCTGAACTGATGCCAACTAAAGAGAAGACAGGTAGCCGGACTCTGGCCATGGCCATGTGCAGGAGTCATGTGTCCTTGGCAATTCAAGTTCTGTTCCCAGATCTGTCTGACCAAGGCCTGGAATGGCAGGTAATGTTTTTTTTGTGTCAGAGCAAACTCTTGGGTGTGAAAGGTAGCAATTAAGTGAGATATTGTCCAAAATTTTTCTTAGGTACAGGGGTCAGAGGAGGGCACAGTGTTATAGTACACGCTACAACCTGAGCTCTTCTGGGAGCTTATCTCCTTTATAGGAATGCTGTATTTATGCACTGAGAGTATCAGATTGGCACAGACTCCGCACCCAACACCCAAGAGAGATGGGCACATTTTCCCTGGCCTGTGTTCTGATTCTCCATGCATTTCCACTTGAGGTCTTAAGCTAACTTGAAGTCACCCAGATCGTGAGGATGTAAGTAGAGTAAGTAGAGTGTCTCATCTCAATCATGTGAAACTGGCTTCTGAAAGCCTGGCCCTTGTTAGGGAGCTAAGGAGACAGGCAGGACTGGGAAGAAACAATAATCTTGTGGGTAGTATGAAAGATGGAAACCCAGGTCCAAGCCCAATTTATGTATTGCATACTGGCTCGTTCATTTAGTGGGACAATGATGTTAAGGGGCATGCTCTGGGAACTGTCTGTTGGATTTCTGAGTCAAATCCTCTAGAACACAACAAGGATATCCTCAGTTGACCTCTAATGTCACAGTGTGCATGTATGTCCCATTCTGGTCTCCTGCAGAATCTGTGAGTTGAGCATTCTGTCCCTCACCTACAGGTAAGGTGACAAGAAGCTGAGCAATTTGTTTGAAGTCTAGTAGATGGGGAATTCTGGAGCCAGGATTCCAACCTACACCTGCCTGAATCCCAGCCCCTGTCTAGTTCTGCCATCTGCTCTGATGGCAATGTGACTATCAAGTCACTTTGCTCCCCCATGAGTCACAAGGCACTCTGCTTTGGATAAGTCACTCATCCACACAAGGAGGTACGCAAGTTTATACCAAGTTCACCATGGTTCTTAGGGGTTTCTTCAAGTCAAGCAACCACTGTCACTGGCAACAATGATAATCCCATACACAAAGGATTTAAGCAAGGATGGCAAAGCAACTGTTTGGAATCTACAGCTATTATTATTCTTAGGCCTATGTTTTATAGAGTGAGAGCTATACGTCGGAAGTCTACAAGTCAGTATGTCTGGCCCAAATGTCACCTCTATAACCACCACAATCAACATACAAAAAATCCTGCCATTGTTCCAGAAGTTTTCTTTTTCTTCCTTTCTACTCAGTTCTTACCCTATAGATACCCACCATTCCAGCACTAGAGATTAGTGTATCTAGCATAGGACTTTTACAGTTAGAATCGTAGACTCTGTCCTCATGGGTCTCACTTCTGGGCTTAGCATATTCTTTGACATCTTTTGCACTGTCACAGATAACACCCATAACACTCTTTGTAGCTGAGTGTTAACCCAATGTGTGGCTTCATCACAACTTGCCCACCCATCTTCCTGTTGATGAATATGTGGGTGCTCTGATTTTTAGCACTTACTAATGAAGGCAGGAGATTTTTCTATGTCTTTTTATGGCCATATACTCTCCTTTTTCTTCTCTAGTAGTGGGATGCTGAGTCATCGAGAAGGGGTACAGGTAACTGAAATACTTAACTCTGTCAAAGAGTTCTCTGAGATGATTTTTAGAAGAAGAGAGTCCTCATTGCTCCACATCACGGTCCACATTTGGTGTTGGTTTTTCATTCTAGTTATTCTGTCTGGTGAATGGTATCCCACTGTCATTTTGGTTTGCATTTCCCTGATAACTAATGATGGGAAACATCTTTTCACAGTCTTAGCAGAAGAGCCATAGTTTCCTGAAGTATTTGTCTCCTATAGTTAGGAACTGTTCTGGTTTTAGGAGGCTATTTGCTTAAGAAGTAGAAAAAGACCTTGGAGCCAGCCTTGGGTCCCAATCCTCATCCTGCCACTTACAATCTCAGATGACCTTTGCTCTGGAGGTCATCCTTCTTTCTCCATTTCCAAGTCCCTGTAATGTGTCCTTCCTCTTCTCTCTCCCATGCTGAGCTGATAGAAAGGACAGGTCTCCTAAACTGAGTCAACTAGATTGCTCCCTGGAAAGTTTGAGAGAGAAAAAGAATAGTTGGAGGAGAGAAGAAGGAGGATGGGAGAGGATGGAAGGAGAAGGGACAGGGGGCGGGGGGCGGGGGGGGGGGACCATAAAAGGCATTCCAGGAGCTGAATCAATAACGTTGACCTTGAACACTGTTGTGTGGAGGGGCTACCCACCACCCCCACATTTCCCCAGAGTGCTCTTCAGTGGGAGCAGCAGGAAACATTAGATAGAAGGATACAGAGGGGGAGAGAAAGATAGAAAATACAGGATAGCCTCGAGAGGGCCTGGAACCTATTCCAACGAGTCCCGACTGTCTCTGCCCTCAGATAATTATAGGAATGCCAAGGGGTGGAGCAAAAGACCTCCCCCCCTTCCAGCACAGCCAAGTGCAGACCATCTCAGACACCTGCACTCAGGCCCATGGTCCAATCACCCTCTTTATGCAGACCTGCTGGGTAAAGCCACTAGGAAACCTGGAAATGGGCTCCCACACTGTTGGCACCCTCGCTTCCAACAGATGAACCACTAAATTTGAAAGGGCCCAGTCTGCATTACAGAGAAGAATTATTCAACTAGGCAGAACATGGTCAAAGGCAGTGAATGTTACTTCCCTTCTCTCTGGTGGACATCACAGTACTCACTGCTACGTGGTTCTGTGAAGGCCGAATCTCTCAGCATTTAATCAGTTTCTTCCTGGTTCCAAGGACCATGTGTCACTTTCTGGCTCTGAGCAATGAAAATCCCCCAGGAGAGTCTCTGTCTCTCACTTCCCCTGCTGGGGCAAATTTATAAGCTTCACGTTGAGATAACAGATCCAACAGTATGAAAGCAGCTTGGTCTCTGAGTTGCCACACAGAGGACAGCTGCCCTGGAGAACCACGAAGGCCTGCAGGCTAGGAGAAATAGCATTTGTTGTCTTGTACCATGGAGATCTCGAAATTGTCATAACATAACTTAATCTGTTCTGTTAATAGTCTCTCTGAGCCTTAGTTCCCTCTTGGATAAGACAGGGACGGATATATTTGCTGTTCATGCATGAAGCAATATGTCTTTGAGGTAATATGTGCTTTCCACGGCACCTAGACAGAGATTCTGAAGAAGCATGATTTCTTCTCCTTAAGCTTCTGTGGTCTTCTGGCCTGGTTTGTTCTAGTATAGTCTAGGTGTACCAGACACCTTCAGCAGTAGATCGAGTCAGTGCACAGACAGTGTCATGGGACCCACATTCACACCACTCTCAAGGGTTTGTAGCGGTGTCGAGAGGGAGCTGCGTGGGTGACTACGGCTTGTCCTTTGTCAGGGGAGGCACAAAGGAGTGTGAATGATGCAAGGCTAGAGGCTGACTTGCATTGCTGCTGGAAGCTGCAGATCTCACTATGCTCCCAAGAAGCAGGAGCAAGCACCCAGGCTCTGTGGGATGCTCTCCTCCTCCTCCTTGCTGTGACAGATGGACAGTGACCTACAAGCCAGCACTGGGGAGAAAGGAGTTGGCTCTGCCAGCTGGTGCTGAAAAGGAAAGCAAGGAAAATCTATGCTGGAAGCACCAAGGTCAGCTTTGGACATCCTTCCCATACCGCACGTATGCCTGTCTTGCCAAACTGGACTCCATTACCACCATGTGTGTGTGTGTGTGTGTGTGTGTGTGTGTGTGTGTGTGTGTGTGTGTGTGTGTGTGTGTAGAAAGTCATGTTTGGGCTCAGCACAAAGTATTCATTGTCATTCTGTTCTTCGGTTCTGTCTGTTTGACAGTTACCACACTAGCTGTTTACTGTTGGAAGGGCTCTCGCTATGGCCAACACCTCGCTCTCCAAGTTAGCACATTCCCCCAGCCAAAACAGGACACAGTCAGGAGAAAACGACTTGAAACTGAGTTCAGTGTGGCTTTATACGCTGAAATGATTCTGTTGTTCTGTAATCATCATTGGGCCCAACAGAGAACAACAATTCTATGATAGGAGTTCGTCGCACAGACAGAGGGAAGTTTCAGCATTTCCTGGTGTCTGAGACCTCAGGCTGGTTGATGAACCTGCAGAAAACACAACACCTCTCCAGGCAGAAAGGAGGTCATCTGTCTTGAAGAGTCTCCAGAAAGCCTTTACAGGCTTGCTTCAAACTGGTTTCATGACATAGGGCAGGCAGAAATGTGCCAAGAGAATAAGAAATGACTCATCTACCTTCTTACCTACTTGTCTCCAAGCTCCAGTCTACTGAATGGCCATTTTCATGTTTACCTTCTTGCCTGTGAGCATTTTGGTGGGTGGGGGTGCGGCGAGCTCCTCGGCCAGCGAGGAAGAACGACCACCACTCAAGGATTCTTCTCAGATCACACTTTATTGGAGCGCCTCTTGATTAAGGGAGAGCTGAAGGTGAGGGGCCCCGAGAACTAAATTGCAGCTGCTTATATGAGGACTCAGGCAAACGTGCCGTGCTGTGATTGGGTCCCGCCAGAATGCAAGCACGGGGAGCCACGGGATAGGCTGAGGACATAAGGTCGATTACCATACCCGTGCATGTGCAGGTCACAGGACACGTAGTCCCGAGAGCATAGCCAAATATGGAGTTGTTTACAGCTAGGCTACCAGGAAGCCAGCGCCATCTTAGAATGGTGGCTCCCTACATCTCCCCCCTCTTTATTAATTGAATACCAACACAAATATGTCATCCAATCAGGTCCCCACCTCATGATGTGTTGACCGATCGAGGATGAGTTAACTGTGCATAATTGCCTGCATACCTTCCCGAGTGCAATGGACCAACCAGTCCCTGGGGTGCAAAGGCTAGGCATGTAACAATTGTCCACATACCTTCCTGTGTGCAATGGACTAACCAGTCCCAGGGGTGCAAAGGCTATGAGTGCAACAGTTGTCCACACACCTTCCTGAGTGCAATGGACTAACCAGTCCTGGGGGTGCAAAGGCTGTGTGATATTAGGTATTCTTTAAGGCAGAAAGCCAGATTTGAGGGGAGGAGCCACACTCCAAAGCGGCCAATGCTTGAGTGATAATGACCTTGTCCTTTTTTGTACGTGCTCGCAAACGGCAGACCAACCACAGACAAAACACGCATCCTCCAAGGCAGCATGCCAAAAATATACCCACCCCCACCCATTCTTTAAACAGGGAGAAGGTAGAAGCAATCCAGGAGGACAGTCCCTCTGCCAGGCTGAGATCCACTCTTGTGGAGTTAATGGTCACCACCGCCACTCTCAGTTTCTCCAGGGTCCCTTCAAATTCTCCAGACCAATTTCCTATAAGATAACTGGACAATTGTTTAGACAAATTCGCTGCTCGGGAACCATTCTGGAACTGCACACTAGAACTGGCTGTTACTCCGTAAGCTCAAGCAGCCTCTACCAGGTCTTTTAATTGTTTGTAAGGCACAGGTTCATGATACCTGTTATTTGATTGCGGATCTTCAAAAACTGGAAATGCGGACACTAGCCGCGCCCAGGTGTCCCTCCTGATAAAATCACAACTTCCACCTGTTTGCGGATACGAAGGTGGTGCCGAGGGTGGATGTGGTCCCGAAGG